>NW_024040812.1:0-39055 GCF_014851395.1 Micropterus salmoides | reverse complement strand
TTAACACATATACACATATATACAAAAACATACCCCTGCTGTGAGTACGAGTGGAAAACATTGGAAGAGCCCTGTCGGAGACAGGTAAAAATTGTGGCGGAGAGCCCCGTTGAGAGGAGGGCATCAGAGCAGCAGGCAGCGGGGCGCGGGCCGGTTAGGGAAGAAAAAATTGAAATGTCGACGCCGAAGGCGGCGACATTGAATGCACAGGCCATCCACTGCCAGCTGGCTCCTAGCCCTCACTTCTCATTGAGGCCTCCTGGAATCAAAGTGCCCAGACGGTGAATCCAGAGCCTCTCCTCCCGCCGTCTCTGAGCTGTGGACCATCTGGGGTTACACTGCAGGATCAGTGCAGTGAGCTGGGACCAGCCATGCTCAATAAAATGTTTGACCAGTGGGATGTGTGTCTTTCTTCCTCCCAATGTTATATCTGTGTTGTGTGAATCTGGTCAAAAGGGTGTTCCCCGTCTCCCCCACATACTGTATGTTACACTGTCTGCATCTGATTAAGTAACACAATTTTTGGAGTGGGCAGTGCCATGCCTGTGTGTGGGGAAAACATTGTGGTTGTGTGGGTTCAGCACCCAAGGACGGTGCCTAAAAAATTCTCCGTGACCCAGGGGTCTAGAGTCAACACGTGGTGCCAATTTGGCCTTCACCAGAGTGTCCTGCAGATTTTTGTTCTTTCTGTATGCAGCTATGAGTCTGTGGTCCTGTAACAGCTGAGTTGTGGAAATTAAATTTTGGAAATTGTGTTTAAGTGTCTTAACAAATTTTACTGCTGAGGGAGAATAGGTGGTTATGACTGGGAGTAGGGAATCTGTGCTGAGAGGTTTTGTGTGAAGGAAGGTTTTGAAAGCTCTCCGTAAAAAGGCCCTGCAGTACCCTCTGTTGGCCAGAGCGGAGAACAGCACCTTCGTCGCCTCTTTAAAATTCTCTGGTCTAGTGCAAATTCTGTGAAACCTCAGCAGCTGAGACTTGATTAAGCCTGCAAAAGTGTGTTTTGGATGAAAGCTGGACTTATGCAGAAGAGCATGTGTGTCAGTTTCCTTAAAAAACACCTTGAGGTCAAGTCTAGCAGTCTGGGTGAATGTGGGACCCTTGAAGGTAGTGGTGTCCAAAAAATCCACCGTAGTGGCACTGATGCAATATTTGAGCTTGATAGCAGGGTTGTGGTGATTCAAATTATGTACAAATTGGTCGAAATCCTCTCTTGAAAAGGGCCAGACCCCCCATATGTCATCCAGAAACCTGTAGTAGTAGAGGGGTTTTTTGGGGCAGGAATTTAAAGCAGCCGCCTCCCACTCTGCCATGAAAATGTTGGCATATGCGGGCGCAAATTTCTTTCCCATGGCTGTGCCCTTAATTTGGAGGAAAAATTGTCCATTGAATTCAAAGTCGTTTCTGGTCAAATTGATCTCTAAAAGTTGCAATAATTCTCTGTCGGGTCTTTTGGCGTCTGGGTATTTTTGGAATATATTTTTTACTGCTTGAATGCCTTCTGGGATTACAATGTTTGTGTATAGGCTGTCAATGTCCATGGTGAAGAGGAAGGCATTCAGGGGGATGTTAATTTGTTTAATTCTGTTCACGAAATCATACGTGTCTTTGATATAACTGGCATGTCTTATCGAGAGAGGATTAAGAAAATGGTCAATAAACTCAGCTGTATAATACGTCTCACTGCTGCAATCGGACACAATGGGACGTCCTGGAGGGATCTCATGAGGTTTGCTCCACTTAGCAGGGTCCTTGTGTATTTTAGGCAGCATGTAAAACAGTCTGGGTCGAGGTTCGCTGTCCCCCTTCAGGTATAGAGTCTGTTTGTGGTTGATGAATTTCTTGTCTTGGAGTGATTGTATAATCTTGTCCGTCAGTGGAGTGGTGTCCTTGTAGATGGGCTTCTTTAGTTTGGAGTAGTAGGTCGTGTCATGTAGCTGTCTGTAGCCCTCCCATAGGTACTGTTCCCTGTCCATAATAATTACTGCGCTGCCCTTGTCTGCTGGTTTAATCACAATGTCCTTATTCCGTCTTAATTGTTCTAGTGCCTCAAATTCATATTTGTTCAAATTTTGTTTAACCCAGCCGAATCTGAATTGGTCTTGGAAGTAGTGCAAGTCTGTCTGGATAAGTGCGTCAATGTCTGGGGGTAGTTTACCTTTAGGGGGGACCCACTGGGACTTGGGGGTGAAGAGTGGTCGTTGTGTGTCAGGCCTGTGCTCAAAGTAGGTTGCCAATTTCAGTCGTCTGTGGTACTGTTGTAGGTCAAATCGGATTTGTTTTTTGAGATTTGGGTCGCTGCTGGTCGTTGGGATGAAGTTCAGTCCCCTGCTAAGTAGAGCAAACTGGGCTGCAGACAAAATAAAACATTTACACAAATTAATTACATTTTTACCCCCCGTCTGAGGACGTGTGTTCACGGGGGTAGCTACTTTAACGACTCCAGCCAGTGGTCCAGCATGTGCTGGGCCGTGGAGTGAGACCAGTGGATGCCGTCCCTCTCGGTGGTGAAGTCGTTCCTTGAGAGAGCAGGGAGAAACAGCTGATTGTTAGTAATGTACTGATTAAGCTGTCTGAGGTTCTCCTGCTCTGCGTGAGGTAGGTGTCTGGAGAAATTAATCTCCGGCACCATGACTGTGGCCTGGGGAAAAGCCAGCTTCGCCATCCTGATTGCTCTCTGTACCTGTTTAACAGTGGTCATTGTTTTTTGTGCCCTGTTGTTTACCCCAAAAGAGAGCACCAGTTTTTCAATGTTTGCAGACACGTTGGTCCTCGCCAAAATGGCTTCTGCGTGCCTGAACGTGGCCCCAGGGAAGCTGTCTATTTGTAGGTCAGGGCACTGGAAAGGGGGAAACCTGGCGACATTTGAATCCCCAATGATCAGCCACTTGCTCCTGGCTGACAGGCACCACTCCTTCATTTTTCTGCTGGTGTTAATGTGTCGTGTGGGGCGACGTACCGGTGTGTTTGCTGCTATTGCAGCAGCAGCTGCAGGTGGGCCAAAGCTCAGCTGTCTCTGAACAGGCCCCAAAGCCGTTTTTGGGACAGGAGGCAGCGGTGCTACCTGCGGAGATGCCTCCACCATGATTGCCTCGTCAGCCGTGGCCGTGGTGCTGGGGTCCTCAGGAGGAGCTGGAGGCTGAGGTGAGCTGGGGGCCACGCTCCGGCGCCTCGCGGTGCGCTTAGGTCTCTGCTCCTTGGGCTCCGGCTGTGTGTCAGGGACGATCCCAGAGGAAGGAGAGAGAGAGGGAGGGAGGACAGGTGCAGACAGACAGGTGAGAGGAGAGGAGAGAAAGTCAGGAGGGAGAGAAGGGAGGAAAGGAGGAGACTGAGGATCCGTGGGCCCGTCCGTCCTCTGCTCCGTCATCGTGGCCTTGGAGAGGAAACACAGTCCAGCCGGTGTTGAGATGTCTGGCAGGAGGAGGTCCACTGCAGGTGGGGCGTGTACCTCCGCTGTCACGCTGAGCTGACGAGCTGGCGGTGGGTTCCGCTGCGCTGCAGGCGGCCGGTGTGGAGGCTGGGTGGCGGCAGGTGGTTGTGCAGGTTCTGGAGCTGCTGGTGTGGGCGGCGGAGCCGCCGGCGTAGAAGGTGGGTCCACCGGTGGCCGTAGAGTCTGAGCAGTCCCAGGTTGAACGCCAACCGGCCCGGGGGGCAGAGCTGTCGCCGTCTGAGTCTGTGTGTGTGTGGGGCTGTGCGTTGTCTGTCTGTGTGGTGCTGGCCACCGTTAAGGTCGGGTCCACTACTGCTGAGTGTGCTGCTGCGGGAGGGTGGGCTGGCGGGCCAGGCTCGGCGTGAGCCGGTGGGGCTCTGGAGAGGCGCTGGATCAGGAGCACCTGTGTGTCATCCAGCGTATCTTGGTGCAGTCTGCGCCCAAAATGGCGTCTGGCCCAGGCCGAGGCCACCTCAAAGTTCTCTCGCCAGTCAGTCACTTCTAACTCTACCAGTATCTGCAGGTCCGTCTGAATGCAGTCCCTGTAGTGGTCCCTGAGTATCAGCAGTGTGTTGTAGGCCCAGTTTCTGGCGTTACCGTCAATGAGTGACAGGGTCGTGGCGTTTGGAGCCGCCGGTTTGATAACCGTGGCCAGATTGTGGGTCATCTTAGTGATGGAGTTGGGTGGTTCTGGTGCCATGACATTGCTAAGGTGGTGTTTAGCTTTGATCAGTCTGTAAACCACTCTGGTTCTTAAGGTAAAGTCTGGGTCAGACGGCGGAGGGTCGCCTGTGCCGCGTTGCCCTCGGGTCGCTCTATTGAACCCCTCGTACCTGTTGCTGCGTCTGGAGAAGTCGGTCCTGGTTCGGACCGGCGGAGGTCCGCGGCGGTGATGGACTGGCGGTCCGCGATGGTCCTCTCGGCGCGGGGGCTCGCGGCGGTAGGTCCGCGTAGCTGGCGGGGCCCTGACGGCCGCTGCGTAGGAGCGGGGAGGCTGCCGCGGCTCGTGGTAGCGGCGGGAATACGGGCTCTCTCTTACCCGCGAAGGTGGCGAGCGGCCCCGCTGCTGCATCCGTCCGCGTCGGTAGTGGACCCGCGTCCAGTCCTCCTCTCCTCGGTGCGTCATGTTTGCGGTGTTCAGCAGGTTTTTCAGTGTGTGGCAGTGTCGGGAAGACAGCTAGCTAGCACTTCAAAACTAAGCTAAACAGTGAAAAAGTAAAAAAAGCGAGTCGTGATGGTTCGTTGGCAAGGTTTTATTATAATAATAAAAAAATATATAATAATAATCTTGCAATAATGCAACGTTTCGGTCTTTAAAAAGACCTTCTTCAGGCATAAAATTCTTACTGTGCGTTGAGTTCTGTAGTCCAAAGACGAGCGAAAACAAGGTCTGAGAGCGGGACAGGAAGTCACCAAATTATGTTACCC
The DNA here is from genome assembly GCF_014851395.1 of Micropterus salmoides. NCBI lineage: Eukaryota > Metazoa > Chordata > Actinopteri > Centrarchiformes > Centrarchidae > Micropterus > Micropterus salmoides. The sequence goes on along the minus strand of NW_024040812.1, from coordinate 34,197 downwards.
TTGACCCTTCCCACTTCCTGGGAGGTGAGAAGTCCTCCAGTGACGTCATCTAGTGGGTGGCCATTTTTGTAGTTATTTAACCTAAAGTAACTGTAGTGCTAAATCAGGTGGAAATTAACACTTCAGTGTGTATCAGTTACAATAGTTGCAGTGTCCTGATTGGTTAGGTTTAGGTCAGAGGGTCAAGTGGTTAAGGTTAGGGCTCAATTAACCTGGTAAGGCTGTATAAAATTGTTCATCCCATCTCCCACTGTCAGACCACGTCAGACACTCACACACACCATCACTAATTACTCTGCTGATATAAAGAAAATTAATCCAAAAATTATAAAGATACTAATGAAGGCACAGTGCAGTGGTCACAAGGTGAGTGACACCCTACATCCTTGTAATGACACCATAAAATAAAAGAGGCTGCAATCACCTTCAGCATGAGAGCCCAGAGAACAAAGGAGTATGAAAAGTGGAACATTTGCCTTTGAAAATTGCAGTGTATACAAAATAAACATGGGCTAACCAAGAAGGCTGAGGAAGCAGTGGCTGAAGAGCTGTGCCAAAATTACTGTATAAAAGAACCATACATCAAAACAGCCAGAGGACACCATGGAAGAACAGGGAATTTGATGTGTCCCGATGTGATGCACATTAAACACATATACACATATATACAAAAACATACCCCTGCTGTGAGTACGAGTGGAAAACATTGGAAGAGCCCTGTCGGGAGGACAGGTATAAAAATTGTGGCGGAGAGCCCCGTTGAGAGGAGGGCATCAGAGCAGCAGACAGCGGGGCGCGGGCCGGTTAGGGAAGAAAAAATTGAAATGTCGACGCCGAAGGCGGCGACATTGAATGCACAGGCCATCCACTGCCAGCTGGCTCCTAGCCCTCACTTCTCATTGAGGCCTCCTGGAATCAAAGTGCCCAGACGGTGAATCCAGAGCCTCTCCTCCCGCCGTCTCTGAGCTGTGGACCATCTGGGGTTACACTGCAGGATCAGTGCAGTGAGCTGGGACCAGCCATGCTCAATAAAATGTTTGACCAGTGGGATGTGTGTGTCTTTCTTCCTCCCAATGTTATATCTGTGTTGTGTGAATCTGGTCAAAAGGGTGTTCCCCGTCTCCCCCACATACTGTATGTTACACTGTCTGCATCTGATTAAATAAACACAATTTTTGGAGTGAGCAGTGCCATGCCTGTGTGTGGGGAAAACATTGTGGTTGTGTGGGTTCAGCACCCAAGGACGGTGCCTAAAAAATTCTCCGTGACCCAGGGGTCTAGAGTCAACACGTGGTGCCAATTTGGCCTTCACCAGAGTGTCCTGCAGATTTTTGTTCTTTCTGTATGCAGCTATGAGTCTGTGGTCCTGTAACAGCTGAGTTGTGGAAATTAAATTTTGGAAATTGTGTTTAAGTGTCTTAACAAATTTTACTGCTGAGGGAGAATAGGTGGTTATGACTGGGAGTAGGGAATCTGTGCTGAGAGGTTTTGTGTGAAGGAAGGTTTTGAAAGCTCTCCGTAAAAAGGCCCTGCAGTACCCTCTGTTGGCCAGAGCGGAGAACAGCACCTTCGTCGCCTCTTTAAAATTCTCTGGTCTAGTGCAAATTCTGTGAAACCTCAGCAGCTGAGACTTGATTAAGCCTGCAAAAGTGTGTTTTGGATGAAAGCTGGACTTATGCAGAAGAGCATGTGTGTCAGTTTCCTTAAAAAACACCTTGAGGTCAAGTCTAGCAGTCTGGGTGAATGTGGGACCCTTGAAGGTAGTGGTGTCCAAAAAATCCACCGTAGTGGCACTGATGCAATATTTGAGCTTGATAGCAGGGTTGTGGTGATTCAAATTATGTACAAATTGGTCGAAATCCTCTCTTGAAAAGGGCCAGACCCCCCATATGTCATCCAGAAACCTGTAGTAGTAGAGGGGTTTTTTGGGGCAGGAATTTAAAGCAGCCGCCTCCCACTCTGCCATGAAAATGTTGGCATATGCGGGCGCAAATTTCTTTCCCATGGCTGTGCCCTTAATTTGGAGGAAAAATTGTCCATTGAATTCAAAGTCGTTTCTGGTCAAATTGATCTCTAAAAGTTGCAATAATTCTCTGTCGGGTCTTTTGGCGTCTGGGTATTTTTGGAATATATTTTTTACTGCTTGAATGCCTTCTGGGATTACAATGTTTGTGTATAGGCTGTCAATGTCCATGGTGAAGAGGAAGGCATTCAGGGGGATGTTAATTTGTTTAATTCTGTTCACGAAATCATACGTGTCTTTGATATAACTGGCATGTCTTATCGAGAGAGGATTAAGAAAATGGTCAATAAACTCAGCTGTATAATACGTCTCACTGCTGCAATCGGACACAATGGGACGTCCTGGAGGGATCTCATGAGGTTTGCTCCACTTAGCAGGGTCCTTGTGTATTTTAGGCAGCATGTAAAACAGTCTGGGTCGAGGTTCGCTGTCCCCCTTCAGGTATAGAGTCTGTTTGTGGTTGATGAATTTCTTGTCTTGGAGTGATTGTATAATCTTGTCCGTCAGTGGAGTGGTGTCCTTGTAGATGGGCTTCTTTAGTTTGGAGTAGTAGGTCGTGTCATGTAGCTGTCTGTAGCCCTCCCATAGGTACTGTTCCCTGTCCATAATAATTACTGCGCTGCCCTTGTCTGCTGGTTTAATCACAATGTCCTTATTCCGTCTTAATTGTTCTAGTGCCTCAAATTCATATTTGTTCAAATTTTGTTTAACCCAGCCGAATCTGAATTGGTCTTGGAAGTAGTGCAAGTCTGTCTGGATAAGTGCGTCAATGTCTGGGGGTAGTTTACCTTTAGGGGGGACCCACTGGGACTTGGGGTGAAGAGTGGTCGTTGTGTGTCAGGCCTGTGCTCAAAGTAGGTTGCCAATTTCAGTCGTCTGTGGTACTGTTGTAGGTCAAATCGGATTTGTTTTTTGAGATTTGGGTCGCTGCTGGTCGTTGGGATGAAGTTCAGTCCCCTGCTAAGTAGAGCAAACTGGGCTGCAGACAAAATAAAACATTTACACAAATTAATTACATTTTTACCCCCCGTCTGAGGACGTGTGTTCACGGGGGTAGCTACTTTAACGACTCCAGCCAGTGGTCCAGCATGTGCTGGGCCGTGGAGTGAGACCAGTGGATGCCGTCCCTCTCGGTGGTGAAGTCGTTCCTTGAGAGAGCAGGGAGAAACAGCTGATTGTTAGTAATGTACTGATTAAGCTGTCTGAGGTTCTCCTGCTCTGCGTGAGGTAGGTGTCTGGAGAAATTAATCTCCGGCACCATGACTGTGGCCTGGGGAAAAGCCAGCTTCGCCATCCTGATTGCTCTCTGTACCTGTTTAACAGTGGTCATTGTTTTTTGTGCCCTGTTGTTTACCCCAAAAGAGAGCACCAGTTTTTCAATGTTTGCAGACACGTTGGTCCTCGCCAAAATGGCTTCTGCGTGCCTGAACGTGGCCCCAGGGAAGCTGTCTATTTGTAGGTCAGGGCACTGGAAAGGGGGAAACCTGGCGACATTTGAATCCCCAATGATCAGCCACTTGCTCCTGGCTGACAGGCACCACTCCTTCATTTTTCTGCTGGTGTTAATGTGTCGTGTGGGGCGACGTACCGGTGTGTTTGCTGCTATTGCAGCAGCAGCTGCAGGTGGGCCAAAGCTCAGCTGTCTCTGAACAGGCCCCAAAGCCGTTTTTGGGACAGGAGGCAGCGGTGCTACCTGCGGAGATGCCTCCACCATGATTGCCTCGTCAGCCGTGGCCGTGGTGCTGGGGTCCTCAGGAGGAGCTGGAGGCTGAGGTGAGCTGGGGGCCACGCTCCGGCGCCTCGCGGTGCGCTTAGGTCTCTGCTCCTTGGGCTCCGGCTGTGTGTCAGGGACGATCCCAGAGGAAGGAGAGAGAGAGGGAGGGAGGACAGGTGCAGACAGACAGGTGAGAGGAGAGGAGAGAAAGTCAGGAGGGAGAGAAGGGAGGAAAGGAGGAGACTGAGGATCCGTGGGCCCGTCCGTCCTCTGCTCCGTCATCGTGGCCTTGGAGAGCAGACACGGTCCGGCCGGTGTTGAGATGTCTGGCAGGAGGAGGTCCACTGCAGGTGGGGCGTGTACCTCCGCTGTCACGCTGAGCTGACGAGCTGGCGGTGGGTTCCGCTGCGCTGCAGGCGGCCGGTGTGGAGGCTGGGTGGCGGCAGGTGGTTGTGCAGGTTCTGGAGCTGCTGGTGTGGGCGGCGGAGCCGCCGGCGTAGAAGGTGGGTCCACCGGTGGCCGTAGAGTCTGAGCAGTCCCAGGTTGAACGCCAACCGGCCCGGGGGGCAGAGCTGTCGCCGTCTGAGTCTGTGTGTGTGTGTGGGGCTGTGCGTTGTCTGTCTGTGTGGTGCTGGCCACCGTTAAGGTCGGGTCCACTACTGCTGAGTGTGCTGCTGCGGGAGGGTGGGCTGGCGGGCCAGGCTCGGCGTGAGCCGGTGGGGCTCTGGAGAGGCGCTGGATCAGGAGCACCTGTGTGTCATCCAGCGTATCTTGGTGCAGTCTGCGCCCAAAATGGCGTCTGGCCCAGGCCGAGGCCACCTCAAAGTTCTCTCGCCAGTCAGTCACTTCTAACTCTACCAGTATCTGCAGGTCCGTCTGAATGCAGTCCCTGTAGTGGTCCCTGAGTATCAGCAGTGTGTTGTAGGCCCAGTTTCTGGCGTTACCGTCAATGAGTGACAGGGTCGTGGCGTTTGGAGCCGCCGGTTTGATAACCGTGGCCAGATTGTGGGTCATCTTAGTGATGGAGTTGGGTGGTTCTGGTGCCATGACATTGCTAAGGTGGTGTTTAGCTTTGATCAGTCTGTAAACCACTCTGGTTCTTAAGGTAAAGTCTGGGTCAGACGGCGGAGGGTCGCCTGTGCCGCGTTGCCCTCGGGTCGCTCTATTGAACCCCTCGTACCTGTTGCTGCGTCTGGAGAAGTCGGTCCTGGTTCGGACCGGCGGAGGTCCGCGGCGGTGATGGACTGGCGGTCCGCGATGGTCCTCTCGGCGCGGGGGCTCGCGGCGGTAGGTCCGCGTAGCTGGCGGGGCCCTGACGGCCGCTGCGTAGGAGCGGGGAGGCTGCCGCGGCTCGTGGTAGCGGCGGGAATACGGGCTCTCTCTTACCCGCGAAGGTGGCGAGCGGCCCCGCTGCTGCATCCGTCCGCGTCGGTAGTGGACCCGCGTCCAGTCCTCCTCTCCTCGGTGCGTCATGTTTGCGGTGTTCAGCAGGTTTTTCAGTGTGTGGCAGTGTCGGGAAGACAGCTAGCTAGCACTTCAAAACTAAGCTAAACAGTGAAAAAGTAAAAAAAGCGAGTCGTGATGGTTCGTTGGCAAGGTTTTATTATTATAATAATAAAAATATATATAATAATAATCTTGCAATAATGCAACGTTTCGGTCTTTAAAAAGACCTTCTTCAGGCATAAAATTCTTACTGTGCGTTGAGTTCTGTAGTCCAAAGACGAGCGAAAACAAGGTCTGAGAGCGGGACAGGAAGTCACCAAATTATGTTACCCTTGACCCTTCCCACTTCCTGGGAGGTGAGAAGTCCTCCAGTGACGTCATCTAGTGGGTGGCCATTTTTGTAGTTATTTAACCTAAAGTAACTGTAGTGCTAAATCAGGTGGAAATTAACACTTCAGTGTGTATCAGTTACAATAGTTGCAGTGTCCTGATTGGTTAGGTTTAGGTCAGAGGGTCAAGTGGTTAAGGTTAGGGCTCAATTAACCTGGTAAGGCTGTATAAAATTGTTCATCCCATCTCCCACTGTCAGACCACGTCAGACACTCACACACACCATCACTAATTACTCTGCTGATATAAAGAAAATTAATCCAAAAATTATAAAGATACTAATGAAGGCACAGTGCAGTGGTCACAAGGTGAGTGACACCCTACATCCTTGTAATGACACCATAAAATAAAAGAGGCTGCAATCACCTTCAGCATGAGAGCCCAGAGAACAAAGGAGTATGAAAAGTGGAACATTTGCCTTTGAAAATTGCAGTGTATACAAAATAAACATGGGCTAACCAAGAAGGCTGAGGAAGCAGTGGCTGAAGAGCTGTGCCAAAATTACTGTATAAAAGAACCATACATCAAAACAGCCAGAGGACACCATGGAAGAACAGGGAATTTGATGTGTCCCGATGTGATGCACATTAAACACATATACACATATATACAAAAACATACCCCTGCTGTGAGTACGAGTGGAAAACATTGGAAGAGCCCTGTCGGGAGGACAGGTATAAAAATTGTGGCGGAGAGCCCCGTTGAGAGGAGGGCATCAGAGCAGCAGACAGCGGGGCGCGGGCCGGTTAGGGAAGAAAAAATTGAAATGTCGACGCCGAAGGCGGCGACATTGAATGCACAGGCCATCCACTGCCAGCTGGCTCCTAGCCCTCACTTCTCATTGAGGCCTCCTGGAATCAAAGTGCCCAGACGGTGAATCCAGAGCCTCTCCTCCCGCCGTCTCTGAGCTGTGGACCATCTGGGGTTACACTGCAGGATCAGTGCAGTGAGCTGGGACCAGCCATGCTCAATAAAATGTTTGACCAGTGGGATGTGTGTGTCTTTCTTCCTCCCAATGTTATATCTGTGTTGTGTGAATCTGGTCAAAAGGGTGTTCCCCGTCTCCCCCACATACTGTATGTTACACTGTCTGCATCTGATTAAATAAACACAATTTTTGGAGTGAGCAGTGCCATGCCTGTGTGTGGGGAAAACATTGTGGTTGTGTGGGTTCAGCACCCAAGGACGGTGCCTAAAAAATTCTCCGTGACCCAGGGGTCTAGAGTCAACACGTGGTGCCAATTTGGCCTTCACCAGAGTGTCCTGCAGATTTTTGTTCTTTCTGTATGCAGCTATGAGTCTGTGGTCCTGTAACAGCTGAGTTGTGGAAATTAAATTTTGGAAATTGTGTTTAAGTGTCTTAACAAATTTTACTGCTGAGGGAGAATAGGTGGTTATGACTGGGAGTAGGGAATCTGTGCTGAGAGGTTTTGTGTGAAGGAAGGTTTTGAAAGCTCTCCGTAAAAAGGCCCTGCAGTACCCTCTGTTGGCCAGAGCGGAGAACAGCACCTTCGTCGCCTCTTTAAAATTCTCTGGTCTAGTGCAAATTCTGTGAAACCTCAGCAGCTGAGACTTGATTAAGCCTGCAAAAGTGTGTTTTGGATGAAAGCTGGACTTATGCAGAAGAGCATGTGTGTCAGTTTCCTTAAAAAACACCTTGAGGTCAAGTCTAGCAGTCTGGGTGAATGTGGGACCCTTGAAGGTAGTGGTGTCCAAAAAATCCACCGTAGTGGCACTGATGCAATATTTGAGCTTGATAGCAGGGTTGTGGTGATTCAAATTATGTACAAATTGGTCGAAATCCTCTCTTGAAAAGGGCCAGACCCCCCATATGTCATCCAGAAACCTGTAGTAGTAGAGGGGTTTTTTGGGGCAGGAATTTAAAGCAGCCGCCTCCCACTCTGCCATGAAAATGTTGGCATATGCGGGCGCAAATTTCTTTCCCATGGCTGTGCCCTTAATTTGGAGGAAAAATTGTCCATTGAATTCAAAGTCGTTTCTGGTCAAATTGATCTCTAAAAGTTGCAATAATTCTCTGTCGGGTCTTTTGGCGTCTGGGTATTTTTGGAATATATTTTTTACTGCTTGAATGCCTTCTGGGATTACAATGTTTGTGTATAGGCTGTCAATGTCCATGGTGAAGAGGAAGGCATTCAGGGGGATGTTAATTTGTTTAATTCTGTTCACGAAATCATACGTGTCTTTGATATAACTGGCATGTCTTATCGAGAGAGGATTAAGAAAATGGTCAATAAACTCAGCTGTATAATACGTCTCACTGCTGCAATCGGACACAATGGGACGTCCTGGAGGGATCTCATGAGGTTTGCTCCACTTAGCAGGGTCCTTGTGTATTTTAGGCAGCATGTAAAACAGTCTGGGTCGAGGTTCGCTGTCCCCCTTCAGGTATAGAGTCTGTTTGTGGTTGATGAATTTCTTGTCTTGGAGTGATTGTATAATCTTGTCCGTCAGTGGAGTGGTGTCCTTGTAGATGGGCTTCTTTAGTTTGGAGTAGTAGGTCGTGTCATGTAGCTGTCTGTAGCCCTCCCATAGGTACTGTTCCCTGTCCATAATAATTACTGCGCTGCCCTTGTCTGCTGGTTTAATCACAATGTCCTTATTCCGTCTTAATTGTTCTAGTGCCTCAAATTCATATTTGTTCAAATTTTGTTTAACCCAGCCGAATCTGAATTGGTCTTGGAAGTAGTGCAAGTCTGTCTGGATAAGTGCGTCAATGTCTGGGGGTAGTTTACCTTTAGGGGGGACCCACTGGGACTTGGGGTGAAGAGTGGTCGTTGTGTGTCAGGCCTGTGCTCAAAGTAGGTTGCCAATTTCAGTCGTCTGTGGTACTGTTGTAGGTCAAATCGGATTTGTTTTTTGAGATTTGGGTCGCTGCTGGTCGTTGGGATGAAGTTCAGTCCCCTGCTAAGTAGAGCAAACTGGGCTGCAGACAAAATAAAACATTTACACAAATTAATTACATTTTTACCCCCCGTCTGAGGACGTGTGTTCACGGGGGTAGCTACTTTAACGACTCCAGCCAGTGGTCCAGCATGTGCTGGGCCGTGGAGTGAGACCAGTGGATGCCGTCCCTCTCGGTGGTGAAGTCGTTCCTTGAGAGAGCAGGGAGAAACAGCTGATTGTTAGTAATGTACTGATTAAGCTGTCTGAGGTTCTCCTGCTCTGCGTGAGGTAGGTGTCTGGAGAAATTAAGGGTTAGGGGAAGGGGGAAAAGAGCTGGCTAACGACTTACAAAGCTCTGCGTTAGCCAGTCTGGTGCACTGTCCTGTGATGCGCCTCCAGACCCCAGAAAGGCAAAAACACTCGCTCCTTGTTTGAGTTTTAAGCATTTCCCACATTTCCCATAATAAAAGACAAAAGTGCATTACCTTTGCCTTTGTTCAAAAATTGGACTTCACGAATCCTTTAATGTCTGCATCCTACTTGGATGTCTTACGAGAATTTTCCTATCTTCCTGTCCTATTAATCCAGGCCTACTTGGTCCTGCTTCACTCTGCCTTGTTGCAACGTTTCGGAGAACTATTTGTCCTTCATCAGGCTTTACAGAGTGGCATCTTTAAGTTCCTTTTTCTTTAGGTTTCACTTGAATGAGGTTCGAACACGGTCATATTTTCCTTTTTAACTTCCACTTGAGGCTTTCTATTTTAGGTTTCCAGGATCTTCTGCTTGAGGCTTTTCCAATTGAGGTTTCAGTGAGTCACGGTAAGTACTGAGGTTAAGGTGAGGGATTTGGGCTGGGTAAGAGTGTCCCCCCCCCCGTGGGGCCCTCCAGAGGTCACACACGGCACTGGCTGGTTAGGGGAAGGGAAAAGAGCTGGCTAACGACTTACAAAGCTCTGCGTTAGCCAGTCTGGTGCACTGTCCTGTGATGCGCCTCCAGAGACCCCAGAAAGGCAAAAACACTCGCTCCTTGTTTGAGTTTTAAGCATTTCCCACATTTCCCATAATAAAGACAAAAGTGCATTACCTTTGCCTTTGTTCAAAAATTGGACTTCACGAATCCTTTAATGTCTGCATCCTACTTGGATGTCTTACGAGAATTTTCCTATCTTCCTGTCCTATTAATCCAGGCCTACTTGGTCCTGCTTCACTCTGCCTTTTGCAACGTTTCGGAGAACTATTTGTCCTTCATCAGGCTTTACAGAGTGGCATCTTTAAGTTTCCTTTTTCTTTAGGTTTCACTTGAATGAGGTTCGAACACGGTCAATATTTTCCTTTTTAACTTCCACTTGAGGCTTTATTTTAGGTTTCCAGGATCTTCTGCTTGAGGCTTTTCCAATTGAGGTTTTCAGTGAGTCACGGTAAGTACTGAGGTTAAGGTGAGGGATTTGGGCTGGGTAAGAGTGTCCCCGCCCCCCGTGGGGCCATCCAGAGGTCACACACGGCACTGGCTGGTTAGGGGAAGGGGAAAAGAGCTGGCTAACGACTTACAAAGCTCTGCGTTAGCCAGTCTGGTGCACTGTCCTGTGATGCGCCTCCAGAGACCCCAGAAAGGCAAAAACACTCGCTCCTTGTTTGAGTTTTAAGCATTTCCCACATTTCCCATAATAAAAGACAAAAGTGCATTACCTTTGCCTTTGTTCAAAAAATTGGACTTCACGAATCCTTTAATGTCTGCATCCTACTTGGATGTCTTACGAGAATTTTCCTATCTTCCTGTCCTATTAATCCAGGCCTACTTGGTCCTGCTTCACTCTGCCTTGTTGCAACGTTTCGGAGAACTATTTGTCCTTCATCAGGCTTTACAGAGTGGCATCTTTAAGTTTCCTTTTTCTTTAGGTTTCACTTGAATGAGGTTCGAACACGGTCAATATTTTCCTTTTTAACTTCCACTTGAGGCTTTCTATTTTAGGTTTCCAGGATCTTCTGCTTGAGGCTTTTCCAATTGAGGTTTTCAGTGAGTCACGGTAAGTACTGAGGTTAAGGTGAGGGATTTGGGCTGGGTAAGAGTGTCCCCCGCCCCCCGTGGGGCCATCCAGAGGTCACACACGGCACTGGCTGGTTAGGGGAAGGGGAAAAGAGCTGGCTAACGACTTACAAAGCTCTGCGTTAGCCAGTCTGGTGCACTGTCCTGTGATGCGCCTCCAGAGACCCCAGAAAGGCAAAAACACTCGCTCCTTGTTTGAGTTTTAAGCATTTCCCACATTTCCCATAATAAAGACAAAAGTGCATTACCTTTGCCTTTGTTCAAAAAATTGGACTTCACGAATCCTTTAATGTCTGCATCCTACTTGGATGTCTTACGAGAATTTTCCTATCTTCCTGTCCTATTAATCCAGGCCTACTTGGTCCTGCTTCACTCTGCCTTGTTGCAACGTTTCGGAGAACTATTTGTCCTTCATCAGGCTTTACAGAGTGGCATCTTTAAGTTTCCTTTTTCTTTAGGTTTCACTTGAATGAGGTTCGAACACGGTCAATATTTTCCTTTTTAACTTCCACTTGAGGCTTTCTATTTTAGGTTTCCAGGATCTTCTGCTTGAGGCTTTTCCAATTGAGGTTTTCAGTGAGTCACGGTAAGTACTGAGGTTAAGGTGAGGGATTTGGGCTGGGTAAGAGTGTCCCCGCCCCCGTGGGGCCATCCAGAGGTCACACACGGCACTGGCTGGTTAGGGGAAGGGGAAAAAGAGCTGGCTAACGACTTACAAAGCTCTGCGTTAGCCAGTCTGGTGCACTGTCCTGTGATGCGCCTCCAGAGACCCCAGAAAGGCAAAAACACTCGCTCCTTGTTTGAGTTTTAAGCATTTCCCACATTTCCCATAATAAAGACAAAAGTGCATTACCTTTGCCTTTGTTCAAAAATTGGACTTCACGAATCCTTTAATGTCTGCATCCTACTTGGATGTCTTACGAGAATTTTCCTATCTTCCTGTCCTATTAATCCAGGCCTACTTGGTCCTGCTTCACTCTGCCTTGTTGCAACGTTTCGGAGAACTATTTGTCCTTCATCAGGCTTTACAGAGTGGCATCTTTAAGTTTCCTTTTTCTTTAGGTTTCACTTGAATGAGGTTCGAACACGGTCAATATTTTCCTTTTTAACTTCCACTTGAGGCTTTCTATTTTAGGTTTCCAGGATCTTCTGCTTGAGGCTTTTCCAATTGAGGTTTTCAGTGAGTCACGGTAAGTACTGAGGTTAAGGTGAGGGATTTGGGCTGGGTAAGAGTGTCCCCGCCCCCCGTGGGGCCATCCAGAGGTCACACACGGCACTGGCTGGTTAGGGGAAGGGGAAAAGAGCTGGCTAACGACTTACAAAGCTCTGCGTTAGCCAGTCTGGTGCACTGTCCTGTGATGCGCCTCCAGAGACCCCAGAAAGGCAAAAACACTCGCTCCTTGTTTGAGTTTTAAGCATTTCCCACATTTCCCATAATAAAAGACAAAAGTGCATTACCTTTGCCTTTGTTCAAAAAATTGGACTTCACGAATCCTTTAATGTCTGCATCCTACTTGGATGTCTTACGAGAATTTTCCTATCTTCCTGTCCTATTAATCCAGGCCTACTTGGTCCTGCTTCACTCTGCCTTGTTGCAACGTTTCGGAGAACTATTTGTCCTTCATCAGGCTTTACAGAGTGGCATCTTTAAGTTTCCTTTTTCTTTAGGTTTCACTTGAATGAGGTTCGAACACGGTCAATATTTTCCTTTTTAACTTCCACTTGAGGCTTTCTATTTTAGGTTTCCAGGATCTTCTGCTTGAGGCTTTTCCAATTGAGGTTTTCAGTGAGTCACGGTAAGTACTGAGGTTAAGGTGAGGGATTTGGGCTGGGTAAGAGTGTCCCCGCCCCCCGTGGGCCATCCAGAGGTCACACACGGCACTGGCTGGTTAGGGGAAGGGGAAAAAGAGCTGGCTAACGACTTACAAAGCTCTGCGTTAGCCAGTCTGGTGCACTGTCCTGTGATGCGCCTCCAGAGACCCCAGAAAGGCAAAAACACTCGCTCCTTGTTTGAGTTTTAAGCATTTCCCACATTTCCCATAATAAAAGACAAAAGTGCATTACCTTTGCCTTTGTTCAAAAAATTGGACTTCACGAATCCTTTAATGTCTGCATCCTACTTGGATGTCTTACGAGAATTTTCCTATCTTCCTGTCCTATTAATCCAGGCCTACTTGGTCCTGCTTCACTCTGCCTTGTTGCAACGTTTCGGAGAACTATTTGTCCTTCATCAGGCTTTACAGAGTGGCATCTTTAAGTTCCTTTTTCTTTAGGTTTCACTTGAATGAGGTTCGAACACGGTCAATATTTTCCTTTTTAACTTCCACTTGAGGCTTTCTATTTTAGGTTTCCAGGATCTTCTGCTTGAGGCTTTTCCAATTGAGGTTTTCAGTGAGTCACGGTAAGTACTGAGGTTAAGGTGAGGGATTTGGGCTGGGTAAGAGTGTCCCCGCCCCCCGTGGGGCCATCCAGAGGTCACACACGGCACTGGCTGGTTAGGGGAAGGGAAAAGAGCTGGCTAACGACTTACAAAGCTCTGCGTTAGCCAGTCTGGTGCACTGTCCTGTGATGCGCCTCCAGAGACCCCAGAAAGGCAAAAACACTCGCTCCTTGTTTGAGTTTTAAGCATTTCCCACATTTCCCATAATAAAACAAAAGTGCATTACCTTTGCCTTTGTTCAAAAAATTGGACTTCACGAATCCTTTAATGTCTGCATCCTACTTGGATGTCTTACGAGAATTTTCCTATCTTCCTGTCCTATTAATCCAGGCCTACTTGGTCCTGCTTCACTCTGCCTTGTTGCAACGTTTCGGAGAACTATTTGTCCTTCATCAGGCTTTACAGAGTGGCATCTTTAAGTTTCCTTTTTCTTTAGGTTTCACTTGAATGAGGTTCGAACACGGTCAATAATTTCCTTTTTAACTTCAGCTTGAGGCCTTGTATTTTAGGTTTCCAGGAGTCTTCTACTTGAGTCTTTTCCAATTGAGGAGTGAGTCACGGTAAGTACTGAGGTTAAGGTGAGGGATTTGGGCTGGGTAAGAGTGTCCCCGCCCCCCGTGGGGCCATCCAGAGGTCACACACGGCACTGGCTGGTTAGGGGAAGGGGAAAAAGAGCTGGCTAACGACTTACAAAGCTCTGCGTTAGCCAGTCTGGTGCACTGTCCTGTGATGCGCCTCCAGAGTCCCCAGAAAGGCAAAAACACTCGCTCCTTGTTTGAGTTTTAAGCATTTCCCACATTTCCCATAATAAAAGACAAAAGTGCATTACCTTTGCCTTTGTTCAAAAAATTGGACTTCACGAATCCTTTAATGTCTGCATCCTACTTGGATGTCTTACGAGAATTTTCCTATCTTCCTGTCCTATTAATCCAGGCCTACTTGGTCCTGCTTCACTCTGCCTTGTTGCAACGTTTCGGAGAACTATTTGTCCTTCATCAGGCTTTACAGAGTGGCATCTTTAAGTTTCCTTTTTCTTTAGGTTTCACTTGAATGAGGTTCGAACACGGTCAATAATTTCCTTTTTAACTTCAGCTTGAGGCCTTGTATTTTAGGTTTCCAGGAGTCTTCTACTTGAGTCTTTTCCAATTGAGGAGTGAGTCACGGTAAGTACTGAGGTTAAGGTGAGGGATTTGGGCTGGGTAAGAGTGTCCCCGCCCCCGTGGGGCCATCCAGAGGTCACACACGGCACTGGCTGGTTAGGGGAAGGGGAAAAAGAGCTGGCTAACGACTTACAAAGCTCTGCGTTAGCCAGTCTGGTGCACTGTCCTGTGATGCGCCTCCAGAGTCCCCAGAAAGGCAAAAACACTCGCTCCTTGTTTGAGTTTTAAGCATTTCCCACATTTCCCATAATAAAAGACAAAAGTGCATTACCTTTGCCTTTGTTCAAAAAATTGGACTTCACGAATCCTTTAATGTCTGCATCCTACTTGGATGTCTTACGAGAATTTTCCTATCTTCCTGTCCTATTAATCCAGGCCTACTTGGTCCTGCTTCACTCTGCCTTGTTGCAACGTTTCGGAGAACTATTTGTCCTTCATCAGGCTTTACAGAGTGGCATCTTTAAGTTTCCTTTTTCTTTAGGTTTCACTTGAATGAGGTTCGAACACGGTCAATATTTCCTTTTTAACTTCCTTGAGGCCTTGTATTTTAGGTTTCCAGGAGTCTTCTACTTGAGTCTTTTCCAATTGAGGAGTGAGTCACGGTAAGTACTGAGGTTAAGGTGAGGGATTTGGGCTGGGTAAGAGTGTCCCCCCCCGTGGGGCCATCCAGAGGTCACACACGGCACTGGCTGGTTAGGGGAAGGGGAAAAAGCTGGCTAACGACTTACAAAGCTCTGCGTTAGCCAGTCTGGTGCACTGTCCTGTGATGCGCCTCCAGACCCCAGAAAGGCAAAACACTCGCTCCTTGTTTGAGTTTTAAGCATTTCCCACATTTCCCATAATAAAAGACAAAAGTGCATTACCTTTGCCTTTGTTCAAAAATTGGACTTCACGAATCCTTTAATGTCTGCATCCTACTTGGATGTCTTACGAGAATTTTCCTATCTTCCTGTCCTATTAATCCAGGCCTACTTGGTCCTGCTTCACTCTGCCTTGTTGCAACGTTTCGGAGAACTATTTGTCCTTCATCAGGCTTTACAGAGTGGCATCTTTAAGTTTCCTTTTTCTTTAGGTTTCACTTGAATGAGGTTCGAACACGGTCAATAATTTTCCTTTTTAACTTCAGCTTGAGGCTTGTATTTTAGGTTTCCAGGATCTTCTACTTGAGTCTTTTCCAATTGAGGAGTGAGTCACGGTAAGTACTGAGGTTAAGGTGAGGGATTTGGGCTGGGTAAGAGTGTCCCCGCCCCCCGTGGGCCATCCAGAGGTCACCACGGCACTGGCTGGTTAGGGGAAGGGAAAAAGAGCTGGCTAACGACTTACAAAGCTCTGCGTTAGCCAGTCTGGTGCACTGTCCTGTGATGCGCCTCCAGAGTCCCCAGAAAGGCAAAAACACTCGCTCCTTGTTTGAGTTTTAAGCATTTCCCACATTTCCCTAATAAAGACAAAAGTGCATTACCTTTGCCTTTGTTCAAAAAATTGGACTTCACGAATCCTTTAATGTCTGCATCCTACTTGGATGTCTTACGAGAATTTTCCTATCTTCCTGTCCTATTAATCCAGGCCTACTTGGTCCTGCTTCACTCTGCCTTGTTGCAACGTTTCGGAGAACTATTTGTCCTTCATCAGGCTTTACAGAGTGGCATCTTTAAGTTTCCTTTTTCTTTAGGTTTCACTTGAATGAGGTTCGAACACGGTCAATAATTTCCTTTTTAACTTCAGCTTGAGGCCTTGTATTTTAGGTTTCCAGGATCTTCTACTTGAGTCTTTTCCAATTGAGGAGTGAGTCACGGTAAGTACTGAGGTTAAGGTGAGGGATTTGGCTGGGTAAGAGTGTCCCCGCCCCCCGTGGGGCCATCCAGAGGTCACACGGCACTGGCTGGTTAGGGGAAGGGGAAAAAGAGCTGGCTAACGACTTACAAGCTCTGCGTTAGCCAGTCTGGTGCACTGTCCTGTGATGCGCCTCCAGAGTCCCCAGAAAGGCAAAAACCCGCTCCTTGTTTGAGTTTTAAGCATTTCCCACATTTCCCATAATAAAAGACAAAAGTGCATTACCTTTGCCTTTGTTCAAAAAATTGGACTTCACGAATCCTTTAATGTCTGCATCCTACTTGGATGTCTTACGAGAATTTTCCTATCTTCCTGTCCTATTATCCAGGCCTACTTGGTCCTGCTTCACTCTGCCTTGTTGCAACGTTTCGGAGAACTATTTGTCCTTCATCAGGCTTTACAGAGTGGCATCTTTAAGTTCCTTTTTCTTTAGGTTTCACTTGAATGAGGTTCGACACGGTCAATAATTTCCTTTTTAACTTCAGCTTGAGGCCTTGTATTTAGGTTTCCAGGAGTCTTCTACTTGAGTCTTTTCCAATTGAGGAGTGAGTCCGGTAAGTACTGAGGTTAAGGTGAGGATTTGGGCTGGGTAGGGTTAGGGTTAGGGTTAGGGTTAGGGTTAGGGTTAGGGTTAGGGGGTTAGGGTTAGGGTTAGGGGGGGGTTAGGGTTAGGTTTTGGGGGGTTAGGGGGTTAGGGTTAGGGGGTTAGGGTTAGGGTTAGGGTTAGGGTTAGGTAAGGGGGTTATAGCCACGATCATCAGGTGATGATCCTTGTGCTCACCTAGCAAAGCCAGCTTTGCAAGGATGTTCCGTGACCGTCTAGCGAGGCCGGCTTGGCAAGGTCATCTAGCGAAGCCGCTTGGCAAGACAGGCCGTGACCGGTCTAGCGAAGCCGGCTTGGCAAGGACATCTAGCGAAGCCGGCTTGGTAAGGACAGGGCGTGACCGGTAGCAAAGCCGGCTTCGGCAAGGTCATCAGCGAAGCCGGCTTGGCAAGGACATCTAGCGAAGCCTGGTAAGGACAGGGCCGTGACGGTCTAGCGAAGCCGTTGCAAGGTCATCTAGCGAACAGCCGCTTGGCAAGGTCATCTAGCAAGCCGCTTCGCAAGGAGTGGGTTTTTGACACTTTGAAACGAGCTGTTGGATGCTGTCCCTCTCGCAGCGTTTGGGACGGAATCCAACAGCTAGATTCAAAGTGTGAAAATGGGCTTCCTTGTAAAGCCGGCTTGGCAAGGATCTAGCGAAGCGGCTTGGCAAGGACATCTAGCGAAGCCGGCTTGGCAAGGAGCGGGCCGTGACCGGTAGTGAGCTAGTTGTTGATTCTTTTATCCTTAATTCAGGCCGACTTGGTCCTGCTTCACTCTGCCTTGTTGCAACGTTTCGGAGGGCGGCTTGTCCTTCATCAGGCATAACAGAGTGGTATCTTTAAATGTCCTTTTCCTTAGGTTCCCTTTAATTTGGTTCAAAAACGGTAAGTATTTTCCTTTTTTCCAGCTTGGGTAAGTGTTTTCTTGTCCTTCTCTTCCGCTTGAGGCTTGTAATCAGAATAATATCTGCTAATTTTGTAATCTGCACCCTTTTGGTGTCTGACGATTAAAATCCAATTTCTTAGTCTTCTCTTGCTTGAGGTTTCAATTTATATTTCCAGTGGGTCACAATAATTACTGATGTTAAGTTTAGGGGTTGCAGCTAGGTAAGGATGTCCTCACTCTCAGGGAAAGCTCCAGAATGACACACACGGCACTGGCTGGTTAGGAGGAGGGAAAAGTCCCGGCTAACGAGTGTTAGCCAGACCGGTGCACGGTCCTGTGATGTGCCTTCAGAGTCCCCAGAAAGTGAAAAGCACCTCCAAACTCCACATTTTCCCTTATAACAGACACAAAAGTGCATTACCTCTGCGCTGGTTCAAAAAATTGGACTCCACGGGTCCTGTAGCTGTTGATTTTTTATCCTTAATTCAGGCCGACTTGGCCCTGCTTCACTCTGCCCTGTTGCAACGTTTCGGAGGGCGGCTTGTCCTTCATCAGGCATGACAGAGTGGTATCTTTTAAATGTCCTTTTCCTTAGGTTTCCCTTTAATTTGGTTCAAAAACGGTAAGTATTTTCCTTTTTTCTAGCTTGAGGTAAGTTTTCTTGTTGTTCTCTTCAGCTTGAGGCTCTAATCAGAATAATATGCTAATTTTGTAATCTGCACCCTATTTGGGTGTCTGACGATTAAAATCCAATTCACTTCTTAGCCTTCTCCTGCTTGAGAATTTTAATTTCCAGTGGGTCACAATAATCACTGATGTTAAGTTTAGGTGTTGCAGCTAGGTAAGGATGTCCTCACTCACCAGGGAAAGCTCCAGAATGACACACACGGCACTGGCTGGTTAGGGAGGGGAAAAAAGAGCTGGCCACACTTACAAAGCTCTGCGTTAGCCAGTCTGGTGCACGGTCCTGTGATGCGCCTCCAGAGACCCCAGAAAGGCAAAAACACTCGCTCCTTGTTTGAGGTTTTAAGCATTTTCCACATTTCCCATGGTAAAAAACCAAAGTGCATTACCTTTGCATTTGTTCAAAAAATTGGACTTCACGAATCCTTTAATGCTGCATCCTACTTGGATGTCTTACGATGAATTTTCCTATCTTCCTGTCCTATTAATCCAGGCCTACTTGACGATCATCAGGTGATGATCCTTGTGCTCATCTAGCAAAGCCGGCTTGGCAAGGACAGGGCCGTGACTCCCCTTGTAAAGCCGGCTTGGCAAGATCATCTAGCCAAGCCGGCTCGGCAAGCTCAGGGGTCACAGGGGTCGAGCCCATGTCAAGTCAACAGAGGCCTCCCGGACACCTTTTCCGGGGCCCGTTTGGCGAGGCGAGGCTCGACGGCCCCGGGGCCGGCCCGGCCAGACAGCGGGTGGAGCCGGACGCGCGGACGCCCGGGTCGGCCCCCCGGGAGCGCCGGGACCGCCCCGGAGCCGAGGCCAAAGTTGGGAGGTTAGGCAATGTTAAGTCAATGGGGGCCTTTTGGACACCTTTTCCGAGGCCTTTTCCGCCAGACGAGGTCCCGCGGCCCCGGGGCTGGCGCGGCGCGGTAGCAGGCGCCCAGCCGGACGCACGGACGCCCGGGTCGGCCGGCTGAGACCGCGGGAAGCGCCCCAAAAGGCGGGGCACGGTTGAGAGGCCAGGCAATGTAAAGGCAATGGGATCTAGTGAAGCCGGCTTGGCAAGGAGCGGGCCGTGACCGGTCTAGCGAAGCGGCTTCGCAAGGAAAGCCGAGTTGACACTTTGAAACGAGCTGTTGGATGCTGTCCCTCTCGCAGCGTTTGGGACGGAATCCAACAGCTAGATTCAAAGTGTGAAAATGGGCTTCCTTGTAAAGCCGGCTTGGCAAGGACATCTAGCAAAGCCGGCTTGGCAAGGTCATCTAGCGAAGCCGGCTTGGCAAGGAGCGGGCCGTGACCGGTCTAGCGAGGCCGCTTGGCAAGGGCATCTAGCAAAGCCGGCTTTGCAAGGACATCTAGCGAAGCCGGCTTGGCAAGGACATCTAGCGAAGCCGGCTTGGCAAGGAGCGGGCCATGACCGGTCTAGCGAAGCCGGCTTGGCAGGACATCTAGCCAAGCCGGCTTGGCAAGGACATCTAGCGAAGCCGGCTTGGCAAGGACATCTAGCGAAACGGAGTACCAGGGGCACGGCCGCCTTGGGCGCGCGGCTTTGCGTGGCCACAGGGGGGGGCTTAAGTGTGGGTGCCCAGGTTCGACCGGAGGTCAAGGTGCCCGGAGGTGGGCCCTTTTTGCTGAATGTTTACCCGGGAAGGTGAGCCCCTTTCTGGGGGGGCGATGGGCGGCTCCCCGGGGTGGGCCTTGTAAAGCCGGCTTGGCAAGGACATCTAGCGAAGCCGGCTTGGCAAGGTCATCTAGCGAAGCCGGCTTCGCAAGGAGTGGGTTTTTGACACTTTGAAAATGTACATCGCCAGAGGCTGGTTAAGGAAGTAGGTAAGGGGGTTATAGCCACGATCATCAGGTGATGATCCTTGTGCTCACCTAGCAAAGCCAGCTTTGCAAGGAGTGTTCCGTGACCGGTCTAGCGAGGCCGGCTTGGCAAGGTCATCTAGCGAAGCGGCTTGGCAAGGACAGGGCCGTGACCGGTCTAGCGAAGCCGGCTTGGCAAGGACATCTAGCGAAGCCGGCTTGGTAAGGACAGGGCCGTGACCGGTCTAGCGAAGCCGGCTTCGCAAGGTCATCTAGCGAAGCGGCTTGGCAAGGACATCTAGCGAAGCCGGCTTGGTAAGGACAGGGCCGTGACCGGTCTAGCGAAGCCGGCTTGGCAAGGTCATCTAGCGAAGCCGGCTTGGCAAGGTCATCTAGCGAAGCCGGCTTCGCAAGGAGTGGGTTTTTGACACTTTGAAACGAGCTGTTGGATGCTGTCCCTCTCGCAGCGTTTGGGACGGAATCCAACAGCTAGATTCAAAGTGTGAAAATGGGCTTCCTTGTAAAGCCGGCTTGGCAAGGACATCTAGCGAAGCCGGCTTGGCAAGGAATCTAGCGAAGCCGGCTTGGCAAGGAGCGGGCCGTGACCGGTAAGTGAGCTGTAGTTGTTGATTCTTTATCCTTAATTCAGGCCGACTTGGTCCTGCTTCACTCTGCCTGTTGCAACGTTTCGGAGGGCGGCTTGTCCTTCATCAGGCATAACAGAGTGGTATCTTTAAATGTCCTTTTCCTTAGGTTTCCCTTTAATTTGGTTCAAAAACGGTAAGTATTTTCCTTTTTTCCAGCTTGAGGTAAGTGTTTTCTTGTCCTTCTCTTCCGCTTGAGGCTTGTAATCAGAATAATATCTGCTAATTTTGTAATCTGCACCCTATTTGGGTGTCTGACGATTAAAATCCAATTTCTTAGTCTTCTCTTGCTTGAGGTTTCAATTTTATATTTCCAGTGGGTCACATAATTACTGATGTTAAGTTTAGGGGTTGCAGCTAGGTAAGGATGTCCTCACTCTCCAGGGAAAGCTCCAGAATGACACACACGGCACTGGCTGGTTAGGAGGAGGGAAAAGTCCCGGCTAACGAGTGTTAGCCAGACGGTGCACGGTCCTGTGATGTGCCTTCAGAGTCCCCAGAAAGTGAAAAGCACCTCCAAACTCCACATTTTCCCTTATAACAGACACAAAAGTGCATTACCTCTGCGCTGGTTCAAAAAATTGGACTCCACGGGTCCTGTAGCTGTTGATTTTTTATCCTTAATTCAGGCCGACTTGGCCCTGCTTCACTCTGCCCTGTTGCAACGTTTCGGAGGGCGGCTTGTCCTTCATCAGGCATGACAGAGTGGTATCTTTAAATGTCCTTTTCCTTAGGTTTCCCTTTAATTTGGTTCAAAAACGGTAAGTATTTTCCTTTTTTCTAGCTTGAGGTAAGTGTTTTCTTGTTGTTCTCTTCAGCTTGAGGCCTCTAATCAGAATAATATCTGCTAATTTTGTAATCTGCACCCTATTTGGGTGTCTGACGATTAAAATCCAATTCACTTCTTAGCCTTCTCCTGCTTGAGAATTTTAATTTCCAGTGGGTCACAATAATCACTGATGTTAAGTTTAGGTGTTGCAGCTAGGTAAGGATGTCCTCACTCCAGGGAAAGCTCCAGAATGACACACACGGCACTGGCTGGTTAGGGAGAGGGGAAAAAAGAGCTGGCCAACGACTTACAAAGCTCTGCGTTAGCCAGTCTGGTGCAGGTCCTGTGATGCGCCTCCAGGACCCCAGAAAGGCAAAAACACTCGCTCCTTGTTTGAGGTTTTAAGCATTTCCCACATTTCCCATGGTAAAAAACCAAAGTGCATTACCTTGCATTTGTTCAAAAAATTGGACTTCACGAATCCTTTAATGTCTGCATCCTACTTGGATGTCTTACGATGAATTTTCCTATCTTCCTGTCTATTAATCCAGGCCTACTTGACGATCATCAGGTGATGATCCTTGTGCTCATCTAGCAAAGCCGGTGGCAAGGACAGGGCCGTGACTCCCTTGTAAAGCCGGCTTGGCAAGATCATCTAGCCAAGCCGGCTCGGCAAGCTCAGGGGTCACAGGGGTCGAGCCCATGTCAAGTCAACAGAGGCCTCCCGGACACCTTTCCGGGGCCCGTTGGCGAGGCGAGGCTCGACGGCCCCGGGGCCGGCCCGGCCAGACAGCGGGTGCCGAGCCGGACGCTGCGGCGACGCCCGGGTCGCCGGCTGAGACCGCGGGAATCGCCCCAAAGGCGGGGCACGGTTGAGAGGCCAGGCAATGTAAAGCAATGGGATCTAGTGAAGCCGGCTTGGCAAGGAGCGGGCCGTGACCGGTCTAGCGAAGCCGGCTTCGCAAGGAAAGCCGAGTTGACACTTTGAAACGAGCTGTTGGATGCTGTCCCTCTCGCAGCGTTTGGGATGGAATCCAACAGCTAGATTCAAAGTGTGAAAATGGCTTCCTTGTAAAGCCGGCTTGCAAGGACATCTAGCAAAGCCGGCTTGCAAGGTCATCTAGCGAAGCCGGCTTGGGCAAGGGCGGGCCGTGACCGGTCTAGCGAGGCCGGCTGGCAAGGGCATCTAGCAAAGCCGGCTTTGCAAGGACATCTAGCGAAGCCGGCTTGGCAAGGACATCTAGCGAAGCCGGCTTGGCAAGGAGCGGGCCATGACCGGTCTAGCGAAGCCGGCTTGGCAAGGACATCTAGCCAAGCCGGCTTGGCAAGGACATCTAGCGAAGCCGGCTTGGCAAGGACATCTAGCGAAACGGAGTACCAGGGGTGGGCCTTGTAAAGCCGGCTTGGCAAGGACATCTAGCGAAGCCGGCTTGGCAAGGTCATCTAGCGAAGCCGGCTTCGCAAGGAGTGGGTTTTTGACACTTTGAAAATGTACATCGCCAGAGGCTGGTTAAGGAAGTAGGTAAGGGGGTTATAGCCCGATCATCAGGTGATGATCCTTGTGCTCACCTAGCAAAGCCAGCTTTGCAAGGAGTGTTCCGTGACGTCTAGCGAGGCCGGCTTGGCAAGGCATCTAGCGAAGCCGGCTTGGCAAGGACAGGGCCGTGACCGGTCTAGCGAAGCCGGCTTGGCAAGGACATCTAGCGAAGCCGGCTTGGTAAGGACAGGGCCGTGACCGGTCTAGCGAAGAGGCTTCGCAAGGTCTCTAGCGAAGCCGGCTTGGCAAGGACATCTAGCGAAGCCGGCTTGGTAAGGACAGGGCCGTGACCGTCTAGCGAAGCCGGTTGCAAGGTCATCTAGCGAAGCCGGCTTGGCAAGGTCATCTAGCGAAGCCGGCTTCGCAAGGAGTGGGTTTTTGACACTTTGAAACGAGCTGTTGGATGCTGTCCCTCTCGCAGCGTTTGGGACGGAATCCAACAGCTAGATTCAAAGTGTGAAAATGGCTTCCTTGTAAAGCCGGCTTGGCAAGGACATCTAGCGAAGCCGGCTTGGCAAGGACATCTAGCGAAGCCGGCTTGGCAAGGAGCGGGCCGTGACCGGTAAGTGAGCTGTAGTTGTTGATTCTTTTATCCTTAATTCAGGCGACTTGGTCCTGCTTCACTCTGCCTTGTTGCAACGTTTCGGAGGGCGGCTTGTCCTTCATCAGGCATAACGAGTGGTATCTTTAAATGTCCTTTTCCTTAGGTTTCCCTTTAATTTGGTTCAAAACGGTAAGTATTTTCCTTTTTTCCAGCTTGAGGTAAGTGTTTTCTTGTCCTTCTCTTCCGCTTGAGGCTTGTAATCAGAATAATATCTGCTAATTTTGTAATCTGCACCCTATTTGGGTGTCTGACGATTAAAATCCAATTTCTTAGTCTTCTCTTGCTTGAGGTTTCAATTTATATTTCCAGTGGGTCACAATAATTACTGATGTTAATTTAGGGTTGCAGCTAGGTAAGGATGTCCTCACTCTCCAGGAAAGCTCCAGAATGACAACACGGCACTGGCTGGTTAGGAGGAGGGGAAAAGTCCCGGCTAACGAGTGTTAGCCAGACTGGTGCACGGTCCTGTGATGTGCCTTCAGAGTCCCCAGAAAGTGAAAAGCACCTCCAAACTCCACATTTTCCCTTATAAAGACAAAAAGTGCATTACCTCTGCGCTGGTTCAAAAAATTGGACTCCAGGGTCCTGTAGCTGTTGATTTTTTTATCCTTAATTCAGGCCGACTTGGTCCTGCTTCACTCTGCCTTGTTGCACGTTTCGGAGGGCGGCTTGTCCTTCATCAGGCATGAGAGAGTGGTATCTTTTAAATGTCCTTTTCCTTAGGTTTCCCTTTAATTTGGTTCAAAAACGGTAAGTATTTTCCTTTTTCTAGCTTGAGGTAAGTGTTTTCTTGTTGTTTCTCTTCAGCTTGAGGCCTCTAATCAGAATAATATCTGCTAATTTTGTAATCTGCACCCTATTTGGGTGTCTGACGATTAAAATCCAATTCACTTCTTAGCCTTCTCCGCTTGAGAATTTTTAATTTCCAGTGGGTCACAATAATCACTGATGTTAAGTTTAGGTGTTGCGCTAGGTAAGGATGTCCTCACTCACCAGGGAAAGCTCCGAATGACACACACGGCAACTGGCTGGTTAGGGAGAGGGGAAAAAGAGCTGGCCAACGACTTACAAGCTTGCGTTAGCCAGTCTGGTGCACGGTCCTGTGATGGCCTCCAGAGACCCCAGAAGGCAAAACACTCGCTCCTTGTTTGAGGTTTTAAGCATTTCCCACTTTCCCATGGTAAAAACCAAAGTGCATTACCTTTGCATTTGTTCAAAAATTGGACTCACGAATCCTTTAATGTCTGCATCCTACTTGGATGTCTTACGATGAATTTTCCTATCTTCCTGTCCTATAATCCAGGCCTACTTGACGATCATCAGGTGATGATCCTTGTGCTCATCTAGCAAAGCCGCTTGGCAAGGACAGGGCCGTGACTCCCCTTGTAA
Organism: Micropterus salmoides; assembly: GCF_014851395.1. Taxonomy (NCBI): domain Eukaryota; kingdom Metazoa; phylum Chordata; class Actinopteri; order Centrarchiformes; family Centrarchidae; genus Micropterus; species Micropterus salmoides. The sequence goes on along the minus strand of NW_024040812.1, from coordinate 9,351 downwards.
AGCCGGCTTGGCAAGATCATCTAGCCAAGCCGGCTCGGCAAGCTCAGGGGTCACAGGGGTCGAGCCCATGTTAAGTCAACAGAGCCTCCCGGACACCTTTTCCGGGGCCCGTTTGGCGAGGCGAGGCTCGACGGCCCCGGGGCCGGCCCGGCCAGACAGCGGGTGCCGAGCCGGACGCGCGGACGCCCGGGTCGGCCCCCCGGGAGCGCCGGACCGCCCGGAGCCGACAAAGTTGGGAGGTTAGGCAATGTTAAGTCAATGGGGGCCTTTTGGACACCTTTTCCGAGCCTTTTCCGCCAGACGAGGTCCCGCGGCCCCGGGCTGGCGGCGCGGTAGCAGGCGCCACGCCGGACGCACGGACGCCGGGTCGGCCGGCTGAGACCGCGGGAAGCGCCCCAAAGGCGGGGCAAGGTTGAGAGGCCAGGCAATGTAAGGCAATGGGATCTAGTGAAGCCGGCTTGGCAAGGAGCGGGCCGTGACCGGTCTAGCGAAGCCGGCTTCGCAAGGAAAGCCGAGTTGACACTTTGAAACGAGCTGTTGGATGCTGTCCCTCTCGCAGCGTTTGGGACGGAATCCAACAGCTAGATTCAAAGTGTGAAAATGGGCTTCCTTGTAAAGCCGGCTTGGCAAGGACATCTAGCAAAGCCGGCTTGGCAAGGTCATCTAGCGAAGCCGGCTTGGCAAGGAGCGGGCCGTGACCGGTCTAGCGAGGCCGGCTTGGCAAGGGCATCTAGCAAAGCCGGCTTTGCAAGGACATCTAGCGAAGCCGGCTTGGCAAGGAGCGGGCCGTGACCGGTCTAGCGAGGCCGGCTTGGCGAGGACATCTAGCGAAGCCGGCTTTGCAAGGACATCTAGCGAAGCCGGCTTGGCAAGGACATCTAGCGAAGCCGGCTTGGCAAGGAGCGGGCCGTGACCGGTCTAGCGAAGCCGACTTGGCAAGGACATCTAGCAAAGCCAGCTTTGCAAGGACATCTAGCGAAGCCGGCTTGGCAAGGACATCTAGCGAAGCCGGCTTGGCAAGGAGCGGGCCGTGACCGGTCTAGCGAAGCCGGCTTGGCAAGGACATCTAGCGAAACGGAGTACCAGGGGCACGGCCGCCTTGGCGCGCGGCTTTGCGTGGCCACAGGGGGGGGCTTAAGTGGGTGCCCAGGTTCGACCGGAGGTCAAGGTGCCGGAGGTGGGCCCTTTTTGCTGAATGTTTACCCGGGAAGGTGAGCCCTTTCTGGGGGGGCGATGGCGGCTCCCCCGGGGTGGGCCTTGTAAAGCCGGCTTGGCAAGGACATCTAGCGAAGCCGGCTTGGCAAGGTCATCTAGCAAAGCCGGCTTCGCAAGGAGTGGGTTTTGACACTTTGAAAATGTACATCGCCAGAGCTGGTTAAGGAAGTAGGTAAGGGGTTATAGCCACGATCATCAGGTGATGATCCTTGTGCTCACCTAGCAAAGCCAGCTTTGCAAGGAGTGTTCCGTGACCGGTCTAGCGAGGCCGGCTTGGCAAGGTCATCTAGCGAAGCCGGCTTGGCAAGGACAGGGCCGTGACCGGTCTAGCGAAGCCGGCTTCGCAAGGTCATCTAGCGAAGCCGGCTTGGCAAGGTCATCTAGCGAAGCCGGCTTCGCAAGGAGTGGGTTTTTGAATTGAAACGAGCTGTTGGATGCTGTCCCTCTCGCAGCGTTTGGGACGGAATCCAACAGCTAGATTCAAAGTGTGAAAATGGGCTTCCTTGTAAAGCCGGCTTGGCAAGGACATCTAGCGAAGCCGGCTTGGCAAGGACATCTAGCGAAGCCGGCTGGCAAGGAGGGCCGTGACGGTCTAGCGAAGCCGGCTTGGCAAGGTCATCTAGCGAAGCGGCTTGGCAAGGAGCGGGCCGTGACCGGTAAGTGAGCTGTAGTTGTTGATTCTTTTATCCTTAATTCAGGCCGACTTGGTCCTGCTTCACTCTGCCTTGTTGCAACGTTTCGGAGGGCGGCTTGTCCTTCATCAGGCATACAGAGTGGTATCTTTAAATGTCCTTTTCCTTAGGTTTCCCTTTAATTTGGTTCAAAAACGGTAAGTATTTTCCTTTTTTCCAGCTTGAGGTAAGTGTTTTCTTGTCCTTCTCTTCCGCTTGAGGCTTGTAATCAGAATAATATGTAATGACCTGGAAAAATATGTCACTTATGTTGTATTTTTTCTGGAATATGTGGGTTACTGTATTTTTTTGGGCTTGCTAAAGTGCTTAATTCATATGTAATCCCAGTTGAGATGTAAGAGTTACTGAAGTGGCAAATGTCTATTGGTTGAAGATGCAATAGGATTTATCATTTAATTATCCTCGCTCTGTTCAGATGTGTCCAGGTAATTTAACAGTTAAGTTGGGTTTTCCTTAAAATGTTTTAAGCATGGTTCACTACATAAGATAAGCTCACTAATCATTTTGTTAATGTTAGAGATTTAGTGACTAATAAAGTATCCTGTTGAACTACGGGTAATCACGCGAGAAGGGAGATCAGGGGAACTGAGGGAAGAGTTGCACGAGCACGAAAGCTAGTCGACAGCTAACAGTGCTTTTACGGCACTTAACGTTTTAAGTTGGACTATTCATGGTATCGGACACTGCTCTCGCCGTCGTAGGAGTTTGTGACTGTGGGGCTACCACTGGAGGTGTGTGTATTTGCACTGGGAAGTGAGCTTAGACCTGTTAGTTCTGTGGCTAAGTTAGCTCGTGGCTTCGCGGGACTGTGACACCGTCGTGGGAGGGACCGCAGACACACCGTTCGCCTGCTGGACGAGAGGAGACCACATCGGAACGCTGGTGTTTTCCTCCACGGAGGGCTGTGTTGCTGGTGGTGACGGACGAACGAAGCTGTGTAACCCTCGCTGTGCTGCTGCGGACAACGTCGCCCGGTAGGATCTGGGTTTTCCACTCCACTCAAGGAGGTACTGTTGCTTTCTTCACTCTATGAGCTCCAACTAAGCGCGCCAACGAACTATGCAGGCCTGCTAAAAGAACAAACCTAAAAAAAAGAGTGCACTGGTTATAAAGACTAATCCCTATATTCCCCGGGTCTTTTGAGATTGTTTGTTTTTCACTCCATTATTTGTTGTTAAAATGTTATGTGATTCTTGCATAATACAAAGAAGGAAACTGAGCTATTGCGTCTGATGTCTGTCTCATCACATGCTCTGTATCTGAGTAGATCAGTATTTTCTGTGGTAATAAGAGGTTAAAGTCAGGATTATCCCTCCAGCCTCTCATTGGTAGTAGAGAGAGTGAGAATCATAGCGTTCCTAGACAGGTTTATTATACAATGGGATGTCTCTTTCACCATTTTACCAAACATTAGGGTTAAGGGGGCTCAACACTTTATATGTTGCTTTATAGTGTACTTGCCTCATCACGAGCCGATGGTGAAAAGGGTTACATTTTTGGGGGCTCGTCCGGGATGTTTTTTTGCAAATTTGTGATATCCTGTGGGGTTGTGTGCAGATTTAAACCTGTTTTTGCCGTCTCATACTGAATATTTGACTGGTCTGTACAGTTTTCCTATTTCACCTATTTCAAGTACACAAAATGGATGTTGCTGAGATTGAAGCCTGGTGTAAAAGGAAGCAAATAGCTCGGGAAAATGTGGTAGTGATAAGTAATTTTGATCCAAATGTCACAGATGATATTCTGCTTCACGCTTTGAGTCTTGTTAAAGCTTTTGGAACTGCTAAGATAATTGATCGCTGTCTAGATGTAGCTTCCAAAACACAGTTTGTGTTGATTCAGTCATCCAGTGATCTTACTAAGCAGACTATACCTGACCGTGTTGGGCTCCCTGGAGAGGCTGGCCCGTGGCCTGTTCATGTGCTCCCTGCTCTTGCAGAGGGTGAGATTTTGAAGCCAAGCTGTTGTCCTTTCTGAGGCATGAAGGAAAGACTATTACTGATGTTAAAGGCTTACTCAACCCTTCACCGCTCGACATGAACACTGCCTGATCACTGCCATAAGTTCCCTGGTGGACAAATGTAACACTGCACCTGCTGATACTAAAAGTTACAGAAAGCTCCGCATGTTTTCTGGTGAGACCCACCCCCAGTGGGGAAGAAGAGTGACGCTTGGGCAGAGCAGACAATGCATTTATTGGAAGAATGGCAATGCAGTGACAATGTGAAAAAACAAAGGATAGTGGAAAGCCTTAAAGGGCCAGCTGCTGACATAGTGAGGTTTCTAAGAGCCCAGAACCCTTCTGCTACTTCATATGACTACATGCAAGCTTTGGAGACAGCGTTTGGAACAACTGAAAGTTCATCCGATCTTCTTATTAGATTCCGACACACACTCCAATGTGAAGGTGAGAGGCTGTCTACCTATTTGATGAGGCTAGATAAACTGCTACACTGTGTGTTCAGGAAAGGAGGGGTGCAGCTGTCAGAAATGAATCAACTTCGCATCGAGCAGATTGTGAGAGGTGCATTGCCACAAGACATGATTGCCCTTCGCATTCGCATGACACATAAGCTGCGTGAACCACCTTCCTTCAGTGACTTATTGAGAGAGGTCAGAGAGGAAGAGGACATGCTTCAAAGTAGGAATGATGTCAAAAGCCAAGTGATGTCAAAGACTGTTACTCCTGTTCCCAGGCCCACTCCTGAAACTAAAGTCGATCCTGAAGTGGAACAACTGAAAAGAGACATCACTGTCATGAAAGCAGAAATGATGTCTTAAAGCTGCTACAATAACCTCCAAGCCAGACACCCAAGGTCCACAACTTGAAGTCCCTGCCAAGGCCAAACACAGGAGGAATGACACTCTGCAGAGAGCTGGCAATGAGGAAGATAGACCTGGGATATTTTGCTATAGATGTGGGGAGGATGGACATTTCAAAAGAGAGTGTGATGGTGAAGAAAATCTTAAGAGGGTCAACAAGCGCCTCATCAAACTGACAAAGAAATCGGGAAACTACCACGGGAACCAGTAAAGGAACGGTCTGGCTTCCCTGTGGTTAAAACACGTTCCACCAAGTGCATCAAACCAGACGAGAAAGTGGAAGACACTATACCTGAGGGCTTAGTGGGACCAAGCTCTGCTGTACCAGTGCAGATTGAAGGCATTTATGCTAAAGCCGTGCTCGATACTGGTTCTCAAGTGACTTTGCTGTACAGATCCTTCTACAACCGGTACTTGACACACCTGCCATTGACACCTATCAGTGCCTTGCAGATATGGGGCCTCAGTCCTGCTGATTACCCTTATGATGGCTATTTGTCACTTAAGCTGGAGTTTTTGGAAGCTGACGTTGGAGTGACGGAGACTATTGATGCCCTTGTGTTGGTGTGTCCTGACCCAGTTGTGAGTGGTGGAGCTTCTATACTTGTTGGCACAAACACACCGACTGTGAGACGACTACTTAAGAGCTGTAAAGAGAGAGTGGGAGAAAATTTTGTCAGCAGCATGCACATTCATCCTGCTTTCAAAAGGGCTTTTGAACAGCTGTCAGAAGGCCTACTTGATGATGACCACAAGAGAGGAACTGTGTGGTTTACACAAAATAAACCTGTTACTGTGCGCCCGGGGGGGGTAGCCCGAGTGACAGGTGTACCAAAGTTTCAAGGGATTCCAAGTGCTCAAGCCATTCTGGTGGACTCACCTGATGAACCCGCTGATGACCCAAGGTTTCCGGGAGAGCTTTTGGTCAGACCAGAGTTGCAGGCTCCCACTGTTGTGATGTCTAAGAAAATCACTGTGCTGGTCAGGAATGTATCGAAAAAGGAGATCACATTGACCAGAGGAATGCCGGTTGCTCACCTGTTTCCAGTAGACGTGGTGTCATCGTCCTCTGTAAGCCAAGAGTCTAACACCGAGTCAGCGGGAAAATTGACCCCGTCCTCCTTTAACTTTGGAGATTCGCCAGTCCCCCAGGAATGGAAGGAAAGATTGGTGGGCAAAATGATGGAACGACAGGAGGTTTTCTCTACCCATGAGTTTGATGTTGGTTGCTGTAAAAGTGCACATCACACTATCAAAACCACTGAGGACAAACCTTTTCGAGAGAGATCTCGCCGTCTGCCGCCTGCTGACTTAGAGGCATTGAGACAACATTTGTCACAGCTTAAAGATGCTGGGATCATCACCGAATCAAGAAGTCCATATGCCTCACCTATAGTGGTGGTGAGAAAGAAGACTGGCAAGATAAGGATGTGTGTGGACTTTAGGACACTAAACCGACGCACTGTTCCTGATCAGTACACAGTACCAAGGATTGAGGATGCACTGGCCTGTCTCAATGGAAGCAAGTGGTTTAGTGTGCTAGACCTCCGCAGTGGATATTACCAAGTGCCTATGAGGGACTCAGATAAAGAAAGACAGCCTTCATCTGCCCAGTTGGTTTCTACCAATTTGAAAGGATGCCGCAAGGAGTGTCAGGGGCTCCAGCAACCTTTCAGCGGATCATGGAACAAACAGTTGGGGATATGAACTTGCTTGAAGTCCTGGTCTATCTGGATGATCTCATTGTGTTTGGAGCGACACTCGAAGAGCATGAGGCAAGGTTGTTAAAGGTGCTTGACCGATTGAAGGATGAAGGTCTTAAGCTGTCGCTGGATAAATGCCAGTTTTGTCAACCGTCAGTGACTTACGGGGCATATCATATCTCAAGATGGAGTGTCAACCGATCCAGAGAAGACTGAAGCAGTAACCACGTGGCCCAGACCAAACACTGTGACTGCTTTGCGGTCATTTCTTGGATTCTGCGGGTACTATAGACGCTTGTGAAAGATTACTCCAAAGTTGCCTATCCATTGCACCAACTGTTGTCCGGCTACCCACCAACTGCCAAGAAATCCAAGGGAAAACAGGATGACCTCTACCTGAACCCGTCAGAGCCTTTTGGTTGTAGGTGGGATGACAAGTGTGAAGCCGCCTTGGTAGAGCTGAAGCAGGCTTACTCAAGCTCCGGTGTTAGCTTTTGCGAACCCACAGCTTCCCTATGTATTACACGTTGACGCTAGCCAAGAAGGGCTAGGTGGTGTGTTGTACCAAGATCAAGGTGAAGGGTTAAGACCCGTCGCTTTCGTCAGTAGAAGCCTAACCCCGTCTGAGCGACATTACCCTGCTCATAAGTTAGAGTTTTTGGCATTGAAGTGGGCGGTCGTGGACAAACTGCATGACTACCTGTATGGGGTGAAGTTTGAAGTCAGGACCGATAACAACCCGTTGACTTATGTGTTGACGTCGGCCAAGTTAGATGCCACAGGTCATCGCTGGCTTGCCGCATTGTCTACATATGACTTCAGCCTCAAGTACAGATCGGGGGTTCAAAACATTGATGCAGATGCCCTTTCTCGTCGGCCACACCCGACACCACTCAAGTACCGGAGTGGAAAGACATATCTGAAGCCGGTGTGAGAGCCATGTGCCAGACGGCTGAAGGAAATAAACGTAGAAAGCCATCTCCTGGTAGGGCAATTGACCAATTGGGACCTTCTTCACTTGCTGTCCCTCAAGCCTACTGTAATATGTCTACCTTGAGTGTAAAGACAATGCCATCTTGAGTCCTACTGAGCTGTCAGATGCCCAACGTGAATGCCCTGGCATTGGCGAGATATGGTCAGCTCTCAACAAAGGAGATTTGACACAGGTTGACAAGACAAAGCATCCAACCTGCCCTCTGTTACTAAGAGAGTGGGATCGGTTGACGATACGACAAGGGGTCATGTATCGAGTCACAAGTCCCCCTGACAAACCCCATCGCTCTCAGCTAGTCTTGCCAGAGAAGTATAGGAAGATGGTAATGACATCCCTGCATGATGACTGTGGTCATTTAGGCTCTGAAAAAACATACGGCCTCATTAAAGGCAGATTCTACTGGCCACGGATGAAGTCGGATGTGGAAGAATACTGCAAGTGCTGCATGCGCTGCATAAAGAGAAAGACTCTACCCAAGAAAGCTGCTCCACTGTCTCATTTACAAAGTGATGGACCACTGGACCTTGTTTGCATGGACTTTTTGTCTATTGAACCTGACTCAAGCAATACAGAAAATGTCCTGGTTATTACTGATCACTATACACGCTACGCCCAAGCTTTTCCAACGAAAGACCAAAAAGCCTCTACGGTGGCGAAGGTGTTGATGGAGAAATACTTCGTCCATTACGGATTGCCAAAGAGGATGCACAGCGATCAAGGGAGAGATTTTGAAAGCAGGCTTATACACGAGGTACTTAGCACACTTGGGATTGAAAAATCAAGGACAACGCCATATCATCCTCAAGGGGATCCCCAGCCTGAGAGGTTTAACAGGACTCTGTTAAACATGCTCGGAACTCTGGAGCCAAGCAGGAAGAGAAAATGGAGTCAGCACATTGTACACCTTGTCCACGCCTACAACTGCACTTCAAATGAAGCCACTGGGTTTTCGCCTTATTACCTCATGTTTGGGCGGGAGGCGAGGCTCCCAGTGGATTTGTGTTTGGGACGTCCAGCGACGACACACGGCAGGAAACTTACCTCAAGTATGTAACTGAGATGAGGAGGGAGTTGAAAGCTGCATACGACCTTGCGGAGTCCATTGCTGCCAAGCAGAACGAAGGCAATAAACGGCGGTATGATCAGAAGATCCGATTCTCACAGCTGTTACCTGGAGACAGAGTCTTGATAAGAAACTTAGGATTGCATGGGAAGCATAAGTTAGCGGACCGCTGGGCTTCAAATCCTTATGTGGTGGACAGTCAGATGCCAAATTTACCAGTGTTCCGGTTGAAACCAGAAGACGGAAATGGACCTGTCAAAATTCTCCACCGAAATCACATTTACTCTTGGAAAAACTGTATGCCTGGAGCCGACGCCTGCTGTTCACCCTGTACCGGGTATGAGAGTCCGTCGAAAGAGACTTCGTAAACTTCGCAACAGGTGTCAGAGAGAGACAAGGCTTCAGCAGAGACACCAGAGAACAATGATAAAGGGGAAGTGAAATCAGACCATTGCCACGGAAAAGAGTACACAGATTCTGAGGATGAGGAAAGTGGGATTGCTATGACTTACCTGCTCACACTCCCAGGACTGGAGTTGATGAAGAAATGTCGGAACCATTCAGTTTGGATCTGGATATGGTATGGGATGAATTGACTGAACGACCAGAGGTGACAGAGCAAGAAGTACTGCAAGATGTTGCGGAGGAAACAGAAACAGGCAAAGGAGGGAATCAACCAGATTCTGTTGAAATGACAAGAGACACAGTGACACACGAGACAGGTGAAACACAAGAAAACACTCAAAGACATGAAACTGATGAGTCTCAAATGTTACAAGACTGTACAAAGACTGAGACTGAGATCAGAAGAACTCAGAGAGTCAGAAGAGCCCCATCAATATTAACATATGACACACCAGG
>NW_024040811.1:0-55733 GCF_014851395.1 Micropterus salmoides | reverse complement strand
CAATTTATTGTAACATAAATAACATGTCTATCGGGCTAATACAGCCTTCTAATCAAATACATAGGACTACAGAGTAGGATTAATACTTCTCCAAGGTAAAATCAGACTGATTCCTGGATCCGGACTTCTGGATCTTTCTTCAAATAAGTCAGCCATCACGATGTTGCAGTCGCTTGACTGCTTCATGCAGCTGTCTCGCGGTCTCCCGGGGGCTGTCATTCTCATCTCTTCCAGGATGTGTTTACAGTCACTTGACTGCTTAATACAGCTGTCTCGCGGTCTCCCGGGGGCTGTCACGGGGTCTCCTTTCTGCCACATCTCATCTCTTCCAGGATGTGTTTACAGTCACTTGACTGCTTAATACAGCTGTCTCGCGGTCTCCCGGGGCTGTCACGGGGATCTCCTTTCTGCCACATCTTATTAGCTCATCTCATCCAGGTCATGGTTAAGGTCCTTGACTGCTTCATACAGCTGGCTCGCGGTCTCCCGGGGGCTGTCATAGGATCTCCTTCCTGCCACATCTCATCTCTTCCTGGATGTGTTGACGGTCGCTTGACTGCTTCACACAGCTGGCTCGCGTCTCCCGGGGGCTGTCATAGGGATCTCCTTTCTGCCACATCTCATCCTGACCTTCAGTAGGCTCTTTTGGCCAGCATTCATGGCTTCTATCGCCTTACCGGGGGTTTTTTTCTAAACCTAACCATTACAACATAATGCCTAAACCCAACCAATTTCAATTCTCTTCTAACTTTTCTCCGCTGGGTTGCACACGGCTGGGAGGGCCTAGAGATACTTGCGCCGGCCAGTGCATTGCCTTTGGCCTCCTACTCCAAACCGTGTTAGTCGCGGACAGCACGGGGGAGGTCATCGAGATAGAATAATACACCCTAACCCGCCCGTGCCTTCGGATCGCCGGGTTCTCTCTAAGCAAAGGTGCACCGATGCCTTTCTTCTCTCTCTCTCCCTCTCTCTCCCACATGTAGCACGTCTCCCCTTCCTCTCTCCCTCTCTGGAGATGAGCGGTGGGGGGGATCCAGGGTACGCCCAGACGGGCGGGGTATGTGATGATGTAGTCACATCTCCCATTTCCTTTCCCTGTTGCTGCATACGGTCTTTCCCCTTCTGGATAGTAGCTTAGCTCTTCACAGCTGTCTCATGGACTCATGGGGGCTGTTATAGGCAGTTTCTTCACTCTCATCCTCTCCTGTGAGCTTGGATCATGCCAGAATTACAGCAGGAAGCTGTGCTTTCCGACAATATATCACACGCCCAGAAATTACTTCTAGTAGGATTACTTCTTGCTTAGCGGCTTGGACCACGCCCCTTTTGAGTGATTTTGCTCCCTTTTGAGTTATATTCTCGGTTGGGGTCCTTGCAGTTAGGGTTTATATTGGCTATTCAGCCATACTACCTCTCAGCATCCAAAAAGCCCACACTTTACCGTTAAAATACGCTAGTTCTAAAAAATTGATGTTGCACCCTGACTGAGACGTCCATGCAGCAGACTGGAGTTGTCAGCAGACTCCTCCCTCCTTCTTGCTTCCTGGATCTTTACCTCTTGGAGTCGTGCGGTGTAATTGGGACACAAGAGGAGCTGCGCAAGCTCGAGAGCGCCCCCTGGCCTGTCCCCATGGTTCTCCGCAGCGCCCCCTGCCGGGTCTTCATGGTACTTCAGACAGTGGCTTCACAGCGATTCCTCTTTCAACCCATGGATCCATCTCTTTAGACGACAACTTCGTCTTCTCTGTAGGACTGCTCAGCTACACAAACATCTCAAGGTTATTAAAACTAAAATAGCACCTTTAATACTAGCTAACGCCAACACTTAACAATAAGGTTAACCAACCAATTGGCCTTGGGACACACCCCGGGACTTGATCAATCTCGGCGGGGCCTTCCTTGGGAGAGGGTGTCCAGTGATAAGTGGCCGAAACACCCAATGATCTCAAGGCACACTGCTGATGATGTTCCCACAATTTATTGTAACATAATAACAATGTCTATCGGGCTAATACAGCCTTCTAATCAAATACATAGGACTACAGAGTAGGATTAATAACTTCTCCAAGGTAAAATCAGACTGATTCCTGGATCCGGACTTCTGGATCTTTCTTCAAATAAGTCAGCCATCACGATGGATTGCAGTCGCTTGACTGCTTCATGCAGCTGTCTCGCGGTCTCCCGGGGGCTGTCATTCTCATCTCTTCCAGGATGTGTTTACAGTCACTTGACTGCTTAATACAGCTGTCTCGTCTCCCGGGGCTGTCACGGGATCTCCTTTCTGCCACATCTCATCTCTTCCAGGATGTGTTTACAGTCACTTGACTGCTTAATACAGCTGTCTCGCGGTCTCCCGGGGCTGTCACGGGGATCTCCTTTCTGCCACATCTTATTAGCTCATCTCATCCAGGTCATGGTTAAGGTCACTTGACTGCTTCATACAGCTGGCTCGCGGTCTCCCGGGGGCTGTCATAGGGATCTCCTTCCTGCCACATCTCATCTCTTCCTGGATGTGTTGACGGTCGCTTGACTGCTTCACACAGCTGGCTCGCGGTCTCCCGGGGGCTGTCATAGGGATCTCCTTTCTGCCACATCTCATCCTGACCTGAGTCAGTAGCTCTTTTGGCCAGCATTCATGGCTTCTATCGCCTTACCGGGGTTTTTTTTCTAAACCTAACCATTACAACATAATGCCTAAACCCAACCAATTTCAATTCTCTTCTAACTTTTCTCTCCGCTGGGTAGGTGCACACGGCTGGGAGGGCCTAGAGATACTTGCGCCGGCCAGTGCATTGCCTTTGGCCTCCTACTCCAAACCGTGTTAGTCGGCGGACAGCACGGGGAGGTCATCGAGATAGAATAATACACCCTAACCCGCCCGTGCCTTCGGATCGCCGGGTTCTCTCTAAGCAAAGGTGCACCGATGCCTTTCTCTCTCTCTCTCTCCCTCTCTCTCCCACATGTAGCACGTCTCCCCTTCCTCTCTCCCTCTCTGGAGATGAGCGTGTGGGGGGATCCAGGGTACGCCCAGACGGGCGTAGTGGTGATGATGTAGTCACATCTCCCATTTCCTTTCCCTGTTGCTGCATACGGTCTTTCCCCTTCTGGATAGTAGCTTAGCTCTTCACAGCTGTCTCATGGACTCATGGGGCTGTTATAGGCAGTTTTCTTCACTTCTCATCCTCTCCTGTGAGCTTGGATCATGCCAGAATTACAGCAGGAAGCTGTGCTTTCCGACAATATATCACACGCCCAGAAAATTACTTCTAGTAGGATTACTTCTTGCTTAGCGGCTTGGACCACGCCCCTTTTGAGTGATTTTGCTCCCTTTTGAGTTATATTCTCGGTTGGGGTCCTTGCAGTTAGGGTTTATATTGGCTATTCAGCCATACTACCTCTCAGCATCCAAAAAGCCCACACTTTACCGTTAAAATACGCTAGTTCTAAAAAATTGATGTTGCACCCTGACTGAGACGTCCATGCAGCAGACTGGAGTTGTCAGCAGACTCCTCCCTCCTTCTTGCTTCCTGGATCTTTACCTCTTGGAGTCGTGCGGTGTAATTGGGACACAGAGGAGGCTGCGCAAGCTCGAGAGCGCCCCCTGGCCTGTCCCCATGGTTCTCCGCAGCGCCCCCTGCCGGGTCTTCATGGTACTTCAGACAGTGGCTTCACAGCGATTCCTCTTTCAACCCATGGATCCATCTCTTACGTGTCTTCTCTGCTGCAGCTACACAAACATCTCAAGGTTATTAAAACTAAATAGCACCTTTAATACTAGCTAACGCCAACACTTAACAATAAGGTTAACCAACCAATGGCCTTGGGACACACCCCGGGACTTGATCAATCTCGGCGGGGCCTTCCTTGGGAGAGGGTGTCCAGTGATAAGTGGCCGAAACACCCAATGATCTCAAGGCACACTGCTGATGATGTTCCCACAATTTATTGTAACATAAATAACAATGTCTATCGGCTAATACAGCCTTCTAATCAAATAATAGGACTACAGAGTAGGATTAATAACTTCTCCAAGGTAAAATCAGACTGATTCCTGGATCCGGACTTCTGGATCTTTCTTCAAATAAGTCAGCCATCACGATGGATTGCAGTCGCTTGACTGCTTCATGCAGCTGTCTCGCGGTCTCCCGGGGCTGTCATTCTCATCTCTTCCAGGATGTGTTTACAGTCACTTGACTGCTTAATACAGCTGTCTCGCGGTCTCCCGGGGGCTGTCACGGGGATCTCCTTTCTGCCACATCTCATCTCTTCCAGGATGTGTTTACAGTCACTTGACTGCTTAATACAGCTGTCTCGCGGTCTCCCGGGGGCTGTCACGGGGATCTCCTTTCTGCCACATCTTATTAGCTCATCTCATCCAGGTCATGGTTAAGGTCACTTGACTGCTTCATACAGCTGGCTCGCGGTCTCCCGGGGGCTGTCATAGGGATCTCCTTCCTGCCACATCTCATCTCTTCCTGGATGTGTTGACGGTCGCTTGACTGCTTCACACAGCTGGCTCGCGGTCTCCCGGGGCTGTCATAGGGATCTCCTTTCTGCCACATCTCATCCTGACCTTCAGTAGGCTCTTTTGGCCAGCATTCATGGCTTCTATCGCCTTACCGGGGTTTTTTTCTAAACCTAACCATTACAACATAATGCCTAAACCCAACCAATTTCAATTCTCTTCTAACTTTTCTCCGCTGGGTAGGTGCACACGGCTGGGAGGGCCTAGAGATACTTGCGCCGGCCAGTGCATTGCCTTTGGCCTCCTACTCCAAACCGTGTTAGTCGGCGGACAGCACGGGGGTCATCGAGATAGAATAATACACCCTAACCCGCCCGTGCCTTCGGATCGCCGGGTTCTCTCTAAGCAAAGGTGCACCGATGCCTTTCTCTCTCTCTCTCTCCCTCTCTCTCCCACATGTAGCACGTCTCCCCTTCCTCTCTCCCTCTCTGGAGATGAGCGGTGGGGGGGATCCAGGGTACGCCCAGACGGGCGGGGTAGTGTGATGATGTAGTCACATCTCCCATTTCCTTTCCCTGTTGCTGCATACGTCTTTCCCCTTCTGGATAGTAGCTTAGCTCTTCACAGCTGTCTCATGGACTCATGGGGGCTGTTATAGGCAGTTTCTTCACTTCTCATCCTCTCCTGTGAGCTTGGATCATGCCAGAATTACAGCAGGAAGCTGTGCTTTCCGACAATATATCACACGCCCAGAAAATTACTTCTAGTAGGATTACTTCTTGCTTAGCGGCTTGGACCACGCCCCTTTTGAGTGATTTTGCTCCCTTTTGAGTTATATTCTCGGTTGGGGTCCTTGCAGTTAGGGTTTATATTGGCTATTCAGCCATACTACCTCTCAGCATCCAAAAAGCCCACACTTTACCGTTAAAATACGCTAGTTCTAAAAAATTGATGTTGCACCCTGACTGAGACGTCCATGCAGCAGACTGGAGTTGTCAGCAGACTCCTCCCTCCTTCTTGCTTCCTGGATCTTTACCTCTTGGAGTCGTGCGGTGTAATTGGGACACAAAGGAGGCTGCGCAAGCTCGAGAGCGCCCCCTGGCCTGTCCCCATGGTTCTCCGCAGCGCCCCCTGCCGGGTCTTCATGGTACTTCAGACAGTGGCTTCACAGCGATTCCTCTTTCAACCCATGGATCCATCTCTTTAGACGACAACTTCGTCTTCTCTGTAGTGACTGCTCAGCTACACAAACATCTCAAGGTTATTAAAACTAAAATAGCACCTTTAATACTAGCTAACGCCAACACTTAACAATAAGGTTAACCAACCAATTGGCCTTGGGACACACCCCGGGACTTGATCAATCTCGGCGGGGCCTTCCTTGGGAGAGGGTGTCCAGTGATAAGTGGCCGAAACACCCAATGATCTCAAGGCACACTGCTGATGATGTTCCCACAATTTATTGTAACATAAATAACAATGTCTATCGGGCTAATACAGCCTTCTAATCAAATACATAGGACTACAGAGTAGGATTAATAACTTCTCCAAGGTAAAATCAGACTGATTCCTGGATCCGGACTTCTGGATCTTTCTTCAAATAAGTCAGCCATCACGATGGATTGCAGTCGCTTGACTGCTTCATGCAGCTGTCTCGCGGTCTCCCGGGGCTGTCATTCTCATCTCTTCCAGGATGTGTTTACAGTCACTTGACTGCTTAATACAGCTGTCTCGCGGTCTCCCGGGGCTGTCACGGGATCTCCTTTCTGCCACATCTCATCTCTTCCAGGATGTGTTTACAGTCACTTGACTGCTTAATACAGCTGTCTCGCGGTCTCCCGGGGGCTGTCACGGGATCTCCTTTCTGCCACATCTTATTAGCTCATCTCATCCAGGTCATGGTTAAGGTCACTTGACTGCTTCATACAGCTGGCTCGCGGTCTCCCGGGGGCTGTCATAGGGATCTCCTTCCTGCCACATCTCATCTCTTCCTGGATGTGTTGACGGTCGCTTGACTGCTTCACACAGCTGGCTCGCGGTCTCCCGGGGGCTGTCATAGGGATCTCCTTTCTGCCACATCTCATCCTGACCTTCAGTAGGCTCTTTTGGCCAGCATTCATGGCTTCTATCGCCTTACCGGGGGTTTTTTTCTAAACCTAACCATTACAACATAATGCCTAAACCCAACCAATTTCAATTCTCTTCTAACTTTTCTCCGCTGGGTAGGTGCACACGGCTGGGAGGGCCTAGAGATACTTGCGCCGGCCAGTGCATTGCCTTTGGCCTCCTACTCCAAACCGTGTTAGTCGGCGGACAGCACGGGGGAGGTCATCGAGATAGAATAATACACCCTAACCCGCCCGTGCCTTCGGATCGCCGGGTTCTCTCTAAGCAAAGGTGCACCGATGCCTTTCTCTCTCTCTCTCTCCCTCTCTCTCCCACATGTAGCACGTCTCCCCTTCCTCTCTCCCTCTCTGGAGATGAGCGGTGGGGGGGATCCAGGGTACGCCCAGACGGCGGGGTAGTGGTGATGATGTAGTCACATCTCCCATTTCCTTTCCCTGTTGCTGCATACGTCTTTCCCCTTCTGGATAGTAGCTTAGCTCTTCACAGCTGTCTCATGGACTCATGGGGGCTGTTATAGGCAGTTTCTTCACTTCTCATCCTCTCCTGTGAGCTTGGATCATGCCAGAATTACAGCAGGAAGCTGTGCTTTCCGACAATATATCACACGCCCAGAAAATTACTTCTAGTAGGATTACTTCTTGCTTAGCGGCTTGGACCACGCCCCTTTTGAGTGATTTTGCTCCCTTTTGAGTTATATTCTCGGTTGGGGTCCTTGCAGTTAGGGTTTATATTGGCTATTCAGCCATACTACCTCTCAGCATCCAAAAAGCCCACACTTTACCGTTAAAATACGCTAGTTCTAAAAAATTGATGTTGCACCCTGACTGAGACGTCCATGCAGCAGACTGGAGTTGTCAGCAGACTCCTCCCTCCTTCTTGCTTCCTGGATCTTTACCTCTTGGAGTCGTGCGGTGTAATTGGGACACAAGAGGAGGCTGCGCAAGCTCGAGAGCGCCCCCTGGCCTGTCCCCATGGTTCTCCGCAGCGCCCCCTGCCGGGTCTTCATGGTACTTCAGACAGTGGCTTCACAGCGATTCCTCTTTCAACCCATGGATCCATCTCTTTAGACGACAACTTCGTCTTCTCTGTAGTGACTGCTCAGCTACACAAACATCTCAAGGTTATTAAAACTAAAATAGCACCTTTAATACTAGCTAACGCCAACACTTAACAATAAGGTTAACCAACCAATTGGCCTTGGGACACACCCCGGGACTTGATCAATCTCGGCGGGGCCTTCCTTGGGAGAGGGTGTCCAGTGATAAGTGGCCGAAACACCCAATGATCTCAAGGCACACTGCTGATGATGTTCCCACAATTTATTGTAACATAAATAACAATGTCTATCGGGCTAATACAGCCTTCTAATCAAATACATAGGACTACAGAGTAGGATTAATAACTTCTCCAAGGTAAAATCAGACTGATTCCTGGATCCGGACTTCTGGATCTTTCTTCAAATAAGTCAGCCATCACGATGGATTGCAGTCGCTTGACTGCTTCATGCAGCTGTCTCGCGGTCTCCCGGGGGCTGTCATTCTCATCTCTTCCAGGATGTGTTTACAGTCACTTGACTGCTTAATACAGCTGTCTCGCGGTCTCCCGGGGGCTGTCACGGGGATCTCCTTTCTGCCACATCTCATCTCTTCCAGGATGTGTTTACAGTCACTTGACTGCTTAATACAGCTGTCTCGCGGTCTCCCGGGGGCTGTCACGGGATCTCCTTTCTGCCACATCTTATTAGCTCATCTCATCCAGGTCATGGTTAAGGTCACTTGACTGCTTCATACAGCTGGCTCGCGGTCTCCCGGGGGCTGTCATAGGGATCTCCTTCCTGCCACATCTCATCTCTTCCTGGATGTGTTGACGGTCGCTTGACTGCTTCACACAGCTGGCTCGCGGTCTCCCGGGGGCTGTCATAGGGATCTCCTTTCTGCCACATCTCATCCTGACCTTCAGTAGGCTCTTTTGGCCAGCATTCATGGCTTCTATCGCCTTACCGGGGTTTTTTTCTAAACCTAACCATTACAACATAATGCCTAAACCCAACCAATTTCAATTCTCTTCTAACTTTTCTCCGCTGGGTAGGTGCACACGGCTGGGAGGGCCTAGAGATACTTGCGCCGGCCAGTGCATTGCCTTTGGCCTCCTACTCCAAACCGTGTTAGTCGGCGGACAGCACGGGGGAGGTCATCGAGATAGAATAATACACCCTAACCCGCCCGTGCCTTCGGATCGCCGGGTTCTCTCTAAGCAAAGGTGCACCGATGCCTTTCTCTCTCTCTCTCTCCCTCTCTCTCCCACATGTAGCACGTCTCCCCTTCCTCTCTCCCTCTCTGGAGATGAGCGGTGGGGGGGATCCAGGGTACGCCCAGACGGGCGGGGTAGTGGTGATGATGTAGTCACATCTCCCATTTCCTTTCCCTGTTGCTGCATACGTCTTTCCCCTTCTGGATAGTAGCTTAGCTCTTCACAGCTGTCTCATGGACTCATGGGGGCTGTTATAGGCAGTTTCTTCACTTCTCATCCTCTCCTGTGAGCTTGGATCATGCCAGAATTACAGCAGGAAGCTGTGCTTTCCGACAATATATCACACGCCCAGAAAATTACTTCTAGTAGGATTACTTCTTGCTTAGCGGCTTGGACCACGCCCCTTTTGAGTGATTTTGCTCCCTTTTGAGTTATATTCTCGGTTGGGGTCCTTGCAGTTAGGGTTTATATTGGCTATTCAGCCATACTACCTCTCAGCATCCAAAAAGCCCACACTTTACCGTTAAAATACGCTAGTTCTAAAAAATTGATGTTGCACCCTGACTGAGACGTCCATGCAGCAGACTGGAGTTGTCAGCAGACTCCTCCCTCCTTCTTGCTTCCTGGATCTTTACCTCTTGGAGTCGTGCGGTGTAATTGGGACACAAGAGGAGGCTGCGCAAGCTCGAGAGCGCCCCCTGGCCTGTCCCCATGGTTCTCCGCAGCGCCCCCTGCCGGGTCTTCATGGTACTTCAGACAGTGGCTTCACAGCGATTCCTCTTTCAACCCATGGATCCATCTCTTTAGACGACAACTTCGTCTTCTCTGTAGTGACTGCTCAGCTACACAAACATCTCAAGGTTATTAAAACTAAAATAGCACCTTTAATACTAGCTAACGCCAACACTTAACAATAAGGTTAACCAACCAATTGGCCTTGGGACACACCCCGGGACTTGATCAATCTCGGCGGGGCCTTCCTTGGGAGAGGGTGTCCAGTGATAAGTGGCCGAAACACCCAATGATCTCAAGGCACACTGCTGATGATGTTCCCACAATTTATTGTAACATAAATAACAATGTCTATCGGGCTAATACAGCCTTCTAATCAAATACATAGGACTACAGAGTAGGATTAATAACTTCTCCAAGGTAAAATCAGACTGATTCCTGGATCCGGACTTCTGGATCTTTCTTCAAATAAGTCAGCCATCACGATGGATTGCAGTCGCTTGACTGCTTCATGCAGCTGTCTCGCGGTCTCCCGGGGGCTGTCATTCTCATCTCTTCCAGGATGTGTTTACAGTCACTTGACTGCTTAATACAGCTGTCTCGCGGTCTCCCGGGGGCTGTCACGGGGATCTCCTTTCTGCCACATCTCATCTCTTCCAGGATGTGTTTACAGTCACTTGACTGCTTAATACAGCTGTCTCGCGGTCTCCCGGGGGCTGTCACGGGGATCTCCTTTCTGCCACATCTTATTAGCTCATCTCATCCAGGTCATGGTTAAGGTCACTTGACTGCTTCATACAGCTGGCTCGCGGTCTCCCGGGGGCTGTCATAGGGATCTCCTTCCTGCCACATCTCATCTCTTCCTGGATGTGTTGACGGTCGCTTGACTGCTTCACACAGCTGGCTCGCGGTCTCCCGGGGGCTGTCATAGGGATCTCCTTTCTGCCACATCTCATCCTGACCTTCAGTAGGCTCTTTTGGCCAGCATTCATGGCTTCTATCGCCTTACCGGGGTTTTTTTCTAAACCTAACCATTACAACATAATGCCTAAACCCAACCAATTTCAATTCTCTTCTAACTTTTCTCCGCTGGGTAGGTGCACACGGCTGGGAGGGCCTAGAGATACTTGCGCCGGCCAGTGCATTGCCTTTGGCCTCCTACTCCAAACCGTGTTAGTCGGCGGACAGCACGGGGGAGGTCATCGAGATAGAATAATACACCCTAACCCGCCCGTGCCTTCGGATCGCCGGGTTCTCTCTAAGCAAAGGTGCACCGATGCCTTTCTCTCTCTCTCTCTCCCTCTCTCTCCCACATGTAGCACGTCTCCCCTTCCTCTCTCCCTCTCTGGAGATGAGCGGTGGGGGGGATCCAGGGTACGCCCAGACGGGCGGGGTAGTGGTGATGATGTAGTCACATCTCCCATTTCCTTTCCCTGTTGCTGCATACGGTCTTTCCCCTTCTGGATAGTAGCTTAGCTCTTCACAGCTGTCTCATGGACTCATGGGGGCTGTTATAGGCAGTTTCTTCACTTCTCATCCTCTCCTGTGAGCTTGGATCATGCCAGAATTACAGCAGGAAGCTGTGCTTTCCGACAATATATCACACGCCCAGAAAATTACTTCTAGTAGGATTACTTCTTGCTTAGCGGCTTGGACCACGCCCCTTTTGAGTGATTTTGCTCCCTTTTGAGTTATATTCTCGGTTGGGGTCCTTGCAGTTAGGGTTTATATTGGCTATTCAGCCATACTACCTCTCAGCATCCAAAAAGCCCACACTTTACCGTTAAAATACGCTAGTTCTAAAAAATTGATGTTGCACCCTGACTGAGACGTCCATGCAGCAGACTGGAGTTGTCAGCAGACTCCTCCCTCCTTCTTGCTTCCTGGATCTTTACCTCTTGGAGTCGTGCGGTGTAATTGGGACACAAGAGGAGGCTGCGCAAGCTCGAGAGCGCCCCCTGGCCTGTCCCCATGGTTCTCCGCAGCGCCCCCTGCCGGGTCTTCATGGTACTTCAGACAGTGGCTTCACAGCGATTCCTCTTTCAACCCATGGATCCATCTCTTTAGACGACAACTTCGTCTTCTCTGTAGTGACTGCTCAGCTACACAAACATCTCAAGGTTATTAAAACTAAAATAGCACCTTTAATACTAGCTAACGCCAACACTTAACAATAAGGTTAACCAACCAATTGGCCTTGGGACACACCCCGGGACTTGATCAATCTCGGCGGGGCCTTCCTTGGGAGAGGGTGTCCAGTGATAAGTGGCCGAAACACCCAATGATCTCAAGGCACACTGCTGATGATGTTCCCACAATTTATTGTAACATAAATAACAATGTCTATCGGGCTAATACAGCCTTCTAATCAAATACATAGGACTACAGAGTAGGATTAATAACTTCTCCAAGGTAAAATCAGACTGATTCCTGGATCCGGACTTCTGGATCTTTCTTCAAATAAGTCAGCCATCACGATGGATTGCAGTCGCTTGACTGCTTCATGCAGCTGTCTCGCGGTCTCCCGGGGGCTGTCATTCTCATCTCTTCCAGGATGTGTTTACAGTCACTTGACTGCTTAATACAGCTGTCTCGCGGTCTCCCGGGGGCTGTCACGGGGATCTCCTTTCTGCCACATCTCATCTCTTCCAGGATGTGTTTACAGTCACTTGACTGCTTAATACAGCTGTCTCGCGGTCTCCCGGGGGCTGTCACGGGGATCTCCTTTCTGCCACATCTTATTAGCTCATCTCATCCAGGTCATGGTTAAGGTCACTTGACTGCTTCATACAGCTGGCTCGCGGTCTCCCGGGGGCTGTCATAGGGATCTCCTTCCTGCCACATCTCATCTCTTCCTGGATGTGTTGACGGTCGCTTGACTGCTTCACACAGCTGGCTCGCGGTCTCCCGGGGGCTGTCATAGGGATCTCCTTTCTGCCACATCTCATCCTGACCTTCAGTAGGCTCTTTTGGCCAGCATTCATGGCTTCTATCGCCTTACCGGGGTTTTTTTCTAAACCTAACCATTACAACATAATGCCTAAACCCAACCAATTTCAATTCTCTTCTAACTTTTCTCCGCTGGGTAGGTGCACACGGCTGGGAGGGCCTAGAGATACTTGCGCCGGCCAGTGCATTGCCTTTGGCCTCCTACTCCAAACCGTGTTAGTCGGCGGACAGCACGGGGGAGGTCATCGAGATAGAATAATACACCCTAACCCGCCCGTGCCTTCGGATCGCCGGGTTCTCTCTAAGCAAAGGTGCACCGGATGCCTTTCTCTCTCTCTCTCTCCCTCTCTCTCCCACATGTAGCACGTCTCCCCTTCCTCTCTCCCTCTCTGGAGATGAGCGGTGGGGGGGATCCAGGGTACGCCCAGACGGGCGGGGTAGTGGTGATGATGTAGTCACATCTCCCATTTCCTTTCCCTGTTGCTGCATACGTCTTTCCCCTTCTGGATAGTAGCTTAGCTCTTCACAGCTGTCTCATGGACTCATGGGGGCTGTTATAGGCAGTTTCTTCACTTCTCATCCTCTCCTGTGAGCTTGGATCATGCCAGAATTACAGCAGGAAGCTGTGCTTTCCGACAATATATCACACGCCCAGAAAATTACTTCTAGTAGGATTACTTCTTGCTTAGCGGCTTGGACCACGCCCCTTTTGAGTGATTTTGCTCCCTTTTGAGTTATATTCTCGGTTGGGGTCCTTGCAGTTAGGGTTTATATTGGCTATTCAGCCATACTACCTCTCAGCATCCAAAAAGCCCACACTTTACCGTTAAAATACGCTAGTTCTAAAAAATTGATGTTGCACCCTGACTGAGACGTCCATGCAGCAGACTGGAGTTGTCAGCAGACTCCTCCCTCCTTCTTGCTTCCTGGATCTTTACCTCTTGGAGTCGTGCGGTGTAATTGGGACACAAGAGGAGGCTGCGCAAGCTCGAGAGCGCCCCCTGGCCTGTCCCCATGGTTCTCCGCAGCGCCCCCTGCCGGGTCTTCATGGTACTTCAGACAGTGGCTTCACAGCGATTCCTCTTTCAACCCATGGATCCATCTCTTTAGACGACAACTTCGTCTTCTCTGTAGTGACTGCTCAGCTACACAAACATCTCAAGGTTATTAAAACTAAAATAGCACCTTTAATACTAGCTAACGCCAACACTTAACAATAAGGTTAACCAACCAATTGGCCTTGGGACACACCCCGGGACTTGATCAATCTCGGCGGGGCCTTCCTTGGGAGAGGGTGTCCAGTGATAAGTGGCCGAAACACCCAATGATCTCAAGGCACACTGCTGATGATGTTCCCACAATTTATTGTAACATAAATAACAATGTCTATCGGGCTAATACAGCCTTCTAATCAAATACATAGGACTACAGAGTAGGATTAATAACTTCTCCAAGGTAAAATCAGACTGATTCCTGGATCCGGACTTCTGGATCTTTCTTCAAATAAGTCAGCCATCACGATGGATTGCAGTCGCTTGACTGCTTCATGCAGCTGTCTCGCGGTCTCCCGGGGGCTGTCATTCTCATCTCTTCCAGGATGTGTTTACAGTCACTTGACTGCTTAATACAGCTGTCTCGCGGTCTCCCGGGGGCTGTCACGGGGATCTCCTTTCTGCCACATCTCATCTCTTCCAGGATGTGTTTACAGTCACTTGACTGCTTAATACAGCTGTCTCGCGGTCTCCCGGGGGCTGTCACGGGGATCTCCTTTCTGCCACATCTTATTAGCTCATC
This sequence comes from Micropterus salmoides, assembly GCF_014851395.1. Lineage (NCBI taxonomy): Eukaryota > Metazoa > Chordata > Actinopteri > Centrarchiformes > Centrarchidae > Micropterus > Micropterus salmoides. The sequence continues at coordinate 41,416 of NW_024040811.1, read as the reverse complement.
TCATCCAGGTCATGGTTAAGGTCACTTGACTGCTTCATACAGCTGGCTCGCGGTCTCCCGGGGGCTGTCATAGGGATCTCCTTCCTGCCACATCTCATCTCTTCCTGGATGTGTTGACGGTCGCTTGACTGCTTCACACAGCTGGCTCGCGGTCTCCCGGGGGCTGTCATAGGGATCTCCTTTCTGCCACATCTCATCCTGACCTTCAGTAGGCTCTTTTGGCCAGCATTCATGGCTTCTATCGCCTTACCGGGGGTTTTTTTCTAAACCTAACCATTACAACATAATGCCTAAACCCAACCAATTTCAATTCTCTTCTAACTTTTCTCCGCTGGGTAGGTGCACACGGCTGGGAGGGCCTAGAGATACTTGCGCCGGCCAGTGCATTGCCTTTGGCCTCCTACTCCAAACCGTGTTAGTCGGCGGACAGCACGGGGGAGGTCATCGAGATAGAATAATACACCCTAACCCGCCCGTGCCTTCGGATCGCCGGGTTCTCTCTAAGCAAAGGTGCACCGGATGCCTTTCTCTCTCTCTCTCTCCCTCTCTCTCCCACATGTAGCACGTCTCCCCTTCCTCTCTCCCTCTCTGGAGATGAGCGGTGGGGGGGATCCAGGGTACGCCCAGACGGGCGGGGTAGTGGTGATGATGTAGTCACATCTCCCATTTCCTTTCCCTGTTGCTGCATACGGTCTTTCCCCTTCTGGATAGTAGCTTAGCTCTTCACAGCTGTCTCATGGACTCATGGGGGCTGTTATAGGCAGTTTCTTCACTTCTCATCCTCTCCTGTGAGCTTGGATCATGCCAGAATTACAGCAGGAAGCTGTGCTTTCCGACAATATATCACACGCCCAGAAAATTACTTCTAGTAGGATTACTTCTTGCTTAGCGGCTTGGACCACGCCCCTTTTGAGTGATTTTGCTCCCTTTTGAGTTATATTCTCGGTTGGGGTCCTTGCAGTTAGGGTTTATATTGGCTATTCAGCCATACTACCTCTCAGCATCCAAAAAGCCCACACTTTACCGTTAAAATACGCTAGTTCTAAAAAATTGATGTTGCACCCTGACTGAGACGTCCATGCAGCAGACTGGAGTTGTCAGCAGACTCCTCCCTCCTTCTTGCTTCCTGGATCTTTACCTCTTGGAGTCGTGCGGTGTAATTGGGACACAAGAGGAGGCTGCGCAAGCTCGAGAGCGCCCCCTGGCCTGTCCCCATGGTTCTCCGCAGCGCCCCCTGCCGGGTCTTCATGGTACTTCAGACAGTGGCTTCACAGCGATTCCTCTTTCAACCCATGGATCCATCTCTTTAGACGACAACTTCGTCTTCTCTGTAGTGACTGCTCAGCTACACAAACATCTCAAGGTTATTAAAACTAAAATAGCACCTTTAATACTAGCTAACGCCAACACTTAACAATAAGGTTAACCAACCAATTGGCCTTGGGACACACCCCGGGACTTGATCAATCTCGGCGGGGCCTTCCTTGGGAGAGGGTGTCCAGTGATAAGTGGCCGAAACACCCAATGATCTCAAGGCACACTGCTGATGATGTTCCCACAATTTATTGTAACATAAATAACAATGTCTATCGGGCTAATACAGCCTTCTAATCAAATACATAGGACTACAGAGTAGGATTAATAACTTCTCCAAGGTAAAATCAGACTGATTCCTGGATCCGGACTTCTGGATCTTTCTTCAAATAAGTCAGCCATCACGATGGATTGCAGTCGCTTGACTGCTTCATGCAGCTGTCTCGCGGTCTCCCGGGGGCTGTCATTCTCATCTCTTCCAGGATGTGTTTACAGTCACTTGACTGCTTAATACAGCTGTCTCGCGGTCTCCCGGGGGCTGTCACGGGGATCTCCTTTCTGCCACATCTCATCTCTTCCAGGATGTGTTTACAGTCACTTGACTGCTTAATACAGCTGTCTCGCGGTCTCCCGGGGGCTGTCACGGGGATCTCCTTTCTGCCACATCTTATTAGCTCATCTCATCCAGGTCATGGTTAAGGTCACTTGACTGCTTCATACAGCTGGCTCGCGGTCTCCCGGGGGCTGTCATAGGGATCTCCTTCCTGCCACATCTCATCTCTTCCTGGATGTGTTGACGGTCGCTTGACTGCTTCACACAGCTGGCTCGCGGTCTCCCGGGGGCTGTCATAGGGATCTCCTTTCTGCCACATCTCATCCTGACCTTCAGTAGGCTCTTTTGGCCAGCATTCATGGCTTCTATCGCCTTACCGGGGGTTTTTTTCTAAACCTAACCATTACAACATAATGCCTAAACCCAACCAATTTCAATTCTCTTCTAACTTTTCTCCGCTGGGTAGGTGCACACGGCTGGGAGGGCCTAGAGATACTTGCGCCGGCCAGTGCATTGCCTTTGGCCTCCTACTCCAAACCGTGTTAGTCGGCGGACAGCACGGGGGAGGTCATCGAGATAGAATAATACACCCTAACCCGCCCGTGCCTTCGGATCGCCGGGTTCTCTCTAAGCAAAGGTGCACCGGATGCCTTTCTCTCTCTCTCTCTCCCTCTCTCTCCCACATGTAGCACGTCTCCCCTTCCTCTCTCCCTCTCTGGAGATGAGCGGTGGGGGGGATCCAGGGTACGCCCAGACGGGCGGGGTAGTGGTGATGATGTAGTCACATCTCCCATTTCCTTTCCCTGTTGCTGCATACGGTCTTTCCCCTTCTGGATAGTAGCTTAGCTCTTCACAGCTGTCTCATGGACTCATGGGGGCTGTTATAGGCAGTTTCTTCACTTCTCATCCTCTCCTGTGAGCTTGGATCATGCCAGAATTACAGCAGGAAGCTGTGCTTTCCGACAATATATCACACGCCCAGAAAATTACTTCTAGTAGGATTACTTCTTGCTTAGCGGCTTGGACCACGCCCCTTTTGAGTGATTTTGCTCCCTTTTGAGTTATATTCTCGGTTGGGGTCCTTGCAGTTAGGGTTTATATTGGCTATTCAGCCATACTACCTCTCAGCATCCAAAAAGCCCACACTTTACCGTTAAAATACGCTAGTTCTAAAAAATTGATGTTGCACCCTGACTGAGACGTCCATGCAGCAGACTGGAGTTGTCAGCAGACTCCTCCCTCCTTCTTGCTTCCTGGATCTTTACCTCTTGGAGTCGTGCGGTGTAATTGGGACACAAGAGGAGGCTGCGCAAGCTCGAGAGCGCCCCCTGGCCTGTCCCCATGGTTCTCCGCAGCGCCCCCTGCCGGGTCTTCATGGTACTTCAGACAGTGGCTTCACAGCGATTCCTCTTTCAACCCATGGATCCATCTCTTTAGACGACAACTTCGTCTTCTCTGTAGGTGACTGCTCAGCTACACAAACATCTCAAGGTTATTAAAACTAAAATAGCACCTTTAATACTAGCTAACGCCAACACTTAACAATAAGGTTAACCAACCAATTGGCCTTGGGACACACCCCGGGACTTGATCAATCTCGGCGGGGCCTTCCTTGGGAGAGGGTGTCCAGTGATAAGTGGCCGAAACACCCAATGATCTCAAGGCACACTGCTGATGATGTTCCCACAATTTATTGTAACATAAATAACAATGTCTATCGGGCTAATACAGCCTTCTAATCAAATACATAGGACTACAGAGTAGGATTAATAACTTCTCCAAGGTAAAATCAGACTGATTCCTGGATCCGGACTTCTGGATCTTTCTTCAAATAAGTCAGCCATCACGATGGATTGCAGTCGCTTGACTGCTTCATGCAGCTGTCTCGCGGTCTCCCGGGGGCTGTCATTCTCATCTCTTCCAGGATGTGTTTACAGTCACTTGACTGCTTAATACAGCTGTCTCGCGGTCTCCCGGGGGCTGTCACGGGGATCTCCTTTCTGCCACATCTCATCTCTTCCAGGATGTGTTTACAGTCACTTGACTGCTTAATACAGCTGTCTCGCGGTCTCCCGGGGGCTGTCACGGGGATCTCCTTTCTGCCACATCTTATTAGCTCATCTCATCCAGGTCATGGTTAAGGTCACTTGACTGCTTCATACAGCTGGCTCGCGGTCTCCCGGGGGCTGTCATAGGGATCTCCTTCCTGCCACATCTCATCTCTTCCTGGATGTGTTGACGGTCGCTTGACTGCTTCACACAGCTGGCTCGCGGTCTCCCGGGGGCTGTCATAGGGATCTCCTTTCTGCCACATCTCATCCTGACCTTCAGTAGGCTCTTTTGGCCAGCATTCATGGCTTCTATCGCCTTACCGGGGGTTTTTTTCTAAACCTAACCATTACAACATAATGCCTAAACCCAACCAATTTCAATTCTCTTCTAACTTTTCTCCGCTGGGTAGGTGCACACGGCTGGGAGGGCCTAGAGATACTTGCGCCGGCCAGTGCATTGCCTTTGGCCTCCTACTCCAAACCGTGTTAGTCGGCGGACAGCACGGGGGAGGTCATCGAGATAGAATAATACACCCTAACCCGCCCGTGCCTTCGGATCGCCGGGTTCTCTCTAAGCAAAGGTGCACCGGATGCCTTTCTCTCTCTCTCTCTCCCTCTCTCTCCCACATGTAGCACGTCTCCCCTTCCTCTCTCCCTCTCTGGAGATGAGCGGTGGGGGGGATCCAGGGTACGCCCAGACGGGCGGGGTAGTGGTGATGATGTAGTCACATCTCCCATTTCCTTTCCCTGTTGCTGCATACGGTCTTTCCCCTTCTGGATAGTAGCTTAGCTCTTCACAGCTGTCTCATGGACTCATGGGGGCTGTTATAGGCAGTTTCTTCACTTCTCATCCTCTCCTGTGAGCTTGGATCATGCCAGAATTACAGCAGGAAGCTGTGCTTTCCGACAATATATCACACGCCCAGAAAATTACTTCTAGTAGGATTACTTCTTGCTTAGCGGCTTGGACCACGCCCCTTTTGAGTGATTTTGCTCCCTTTTGAGTTATATTCTCGGTTGGGGTCCTTGCAGTTAGGGTTTATATTGGCTATTCAGCCATACTACCTCTCAGCATCCAAAAAGCCCACACTTTACCGTTAAAATACGCTAGTTCTAAAAAATTGATGTTGCACCCTGACTGAGACGTCCATGCAGCAGACTGGAGTTGTCAGCAGACTCCTCCCTCCTTCTTGCTTCCTGGATCTTTACCTCTTGGAGTCGTGCGGTGTAATTGGGACACAAGAGGAGGCTGCGCAAGCTCGAGAGCGCCCCCTGGCCTGTCCCCATGGTTCTCCGCAGCGCCCCCTGCCGGGTCTTCATGGTACTTCAGACAGTGGCTTCACAGCGATTCCTCTTTCAACCCATGGATCCATCTCTTTAGACGACAACTTCGTCTTCTCTGTAGGTGACTGCTCAGCTACACAAACATCTCAAGGTTATTAAAACTAAAATAGCACCTTTAATACTAGCTAACGCCAACACTTAACAATAAGGTTAACCAACCAATTGGCCTTGGGACACACCCCGGGACTTGATCAATCTCGGCGGGGCCTTCCTTGGGAGAGGGTGTCCAGTGATAAGTGGCCGAAACACCCAATGATCTCAAGGCACACTGCTGATGATGTTCCCACAATTTATTGTAACATAAATAACAATGTCTATCGGGCTAATACAGCCTTCTAATCAAATACATAGGACTACAGAGTAGGATTAATAACTTCTCCAAGGTAAAATCAGACTGATTCCTGGATCCGGACTTCTGGATCTTTCTTCAAATAAGTCAGCCATCACGATGGATTGCAGTCGCTTGACTGCTTCATGCAGCTGTCTCGCGGTCTCCCGGGGGCTGTCATTCTCATCTCTTCCAGGATGTGTTTACAGTCACTTGACTGCTTAATACAGCTGTCTCGCGGTCTCCCGGGGGCTGTCACGGGGATCTCCTTTCTGCCACATCTCATCTCTTCCAGGATGTGTTTACAGTCACTTGACTGCTTAATACAGCTGTCTCGCGGTCTCCCGGGGGCTGTCACGGGGATCTCCTTTCTGCCACATCTTATTAGCTCATCTCATCCAGGTCATGGTTAAGGTCACTTGACTGCTTCATACAGCTGGCTCGCGGTCTCCCGGGGGCTGTCATAGGGATCTCCTTCCTGCCACATCTCATCTCTTCCTGGATGTGTTGACGGTCGCTTGACTGCTTCACACAGCTGGCTCGCGGTCTCCCGGGGGCTGTCATAGGGATCTCCTTTCTGCCACATCTCATCCTGACCTTCAGTAGGCTCTTTTGGCCAGCATTCATGGCTTCTATCGCCTTACCGGGGGTTTTTTTCTAAACCTAACCATTACAACATAATGCCTAAACCCAACCAATTTCAATTCTCTTCTAACTTTTCTCCGCTGGGTAGGTGCACACGGCTGGGAGGGCCTAGAGATACTTGCGCCGGCCAGTGCATTGCCTTTGGCCTCCTACTCCAAACCGTGTTAGTCGGCGGACAGCACGGGGGAGGTCATCGAGATAGAATAATACACCCTAACCCGCCCGTGCCTTCGGATCGCCGGGTTCTCTCTAAGCAAAGGTGCACCGGATGCCTTTCTCTCTCTCTCTCTCCCTCTCTCTCCCACATGTAGCACGTCTCCCCTTCCTCTCTCCCTCTCTGGAGATGAGCGGTGGGGGGGATCCAGGGTACGCCCAGACGGGCGGGGTAGTGGTGATGATGTAGTCACATCTCCCATTTCCTTTCCCTGTTGCTGCATACGGTCTTTCCCCTTCTGGATAGTAGCTTAGCTCTTCACAGCTGTCTCATGGACTCATGGGGGCTGTTATAGGCAGTTTCTTCACTTCTCATCCTCTCCTGTGAGCTTGGATCATGCCAGAATTACAGCAGGAAGCTGTGCTTTCCGACAATATATCACACGCCCAGAAAATTACTTCTAGTAGGATTACTTCTTGCTTAGCGGCTTGGACCACGCCCCTTTTGAGTGATTTTGCTCCCTTTTGAGTTATATTCTCGGTTGGGGTCCTTGCAGTTAGGGTTTATATTGGCTATTCAGCCATACTACCTCTCAGCATCCAAAAAGCCCACACTTTACCGTTAAAATACGCTAGTTCTAAAAAATTGATGTTGCACCCTGACTGAGACGTCCATGCAGCAGACTGGAGTTGTCAGCAGACTCCTCCCTCCTTCTTGCTTCCTGGATCTTTACCTCTTGGAGTCGTGCGGTGTAATTGGGACACAAGAGGAGGCTGCGCAAGCTCGAGAGCGCCCCCTGGCCTGTCCCCATGGTTCTCCGCAGCGCCCCCTGCCGGGTCTTCATGGTACTTCAGACAGTGGCTTCACAGCGATTCCTCTTTCAACCCATGGATCCATCTCTTTAGACGACAACTTCGTCTTCTCTGTAGGTGACTGCTCAGCTACACAAACATCTCAAGGTTATTAAAACTAAAATAGCACCTTTAATACTAGCTAACGCCAACACTTAACAATAAGGTTAACCAACCAATTGGCCTTGGGACACACCCCGGGACTTGATCAATCTCGGCGGGGCCTTCCTTGGGAGAGGGTGTCCAGTGATAAGTGGCCGAAACACCCAATGATCTCAAGGCACACTGCTGATGATGTTCCCACAATTTATTGTAACATAAATAACAATGTCTATCGGGCTAATACAGCCTTCTAATCAAATACATAGGACTACAGAGTAGGATTAATAACTTCTCCAAGGTAAAATCAGACTGATTCCTGGATCCGGACTTCTGGATCTTTCTTCAAATAAGTCAGCCATCACGATGGATTGCAGTCGCTTGACTGCTTCATGCAGCTGTCTCGCGGTCTCCCGGGGGCTGTCATTCTCATCTCTTCCAGGATGTGTTTACAGTCACTTGACTGCTTAATACAGCTGTCTCGCGGTCTCCCGGGGGCTGTCACGGGGATCTCCTTTCTGCCACATCTCATCTCTTCCAGGATGTGTTTACAGTCACTTGACTGCTTAATACAGCTGTCTCGCGGTCTCCCGGGGGCTGTCACGGGGATCTCCTTTCTGCCACATCTTATTAGCTCATCTCATCCAGGTCATGGTTAAGGTCACTTGACTGCTTCATACAGCTGGCTCGCGGTCTCCCGGGGGCTGTCATAGGGATCTCCTTCCTGCCACATCTCATCTCTTCCTGGATGTGTTGACGGTCGCTTGACTGCTTCACACAGCTGGCTCGCGGTCTCCCGGGGGCTGTCATAGGGATCTCCTTTCTGCCACATCTCATCCTGACCTTCAGTAGGCTCTTTTGGCCAGCATTCATGGCTTCTATCGCCTTACCGGGGGTTTTTTTCTAAACCTAACCATTACAACATAATGCCTAAACCCAACCAATTTCAATTCTCTTCTAACTTTTCTCCGCTGGGTAGGTGCACACGGCTGGGAGGGCCTAGAGATACTTGCGCCGGCCAGTGCATTGCCTTTGGCCTCCTACTCCAAACCGTGTTAGTCGGCGGACAGCACGGGGGAGGTCATCGAGATAGAATAATACACCCTAACCCGCCCGTGCCTTCGGATCGCCGGGTTCTCTCTAAGCAAAGGTGCACCGGATGCCTTTCTCTCTCTCTCTCTCCCTCTCTCTCCCACATGTAGCACGTCTCCCCTTCCTCTCTCCCTCTCTGGAGATGAGCGGTGGGGGGGATCCAGGGTACGCCCAGACGGGCGGGGTAGTGGTGATGATGTAGTCACATCTCCCATTTCCTTTCCCTGTTGCTGCATACGGTCTTTCCCCTTCTGGATAGTAGCTTAGCTCTTCACAGCTGTCTCATGGACTCATGGGGGCTGTTATAGGCAGTTTCTTCACTTCTCATCCTCTCCTGTGAGCTTGGATCATGCCAGAATTACAGCAGGAAGCTGTGCTTTCCGACAATATATCACACGCCCAGAAAATTACTTCTAGTAGGATTACTTCTTGCTTAGCGGCTTGGACCACGCCCCTTTTGAGTGATTTTGCTCCCTTTTGAGTTATATTCTCGGTTGGGGTCCTTGCAGTTAGGGTTTATATTGGCTATTCAGCCATACTACCTCTCAGCATCCAAAAAGCCCACACTTTACCGTTAAAATACGCTAGTTCTAAAAAATTGATGTTGCACCCTGACTGAGACGTCCATGCAGCAGACTGGAGTTGTCAGCAGACTCCTCCCTCCTTCTTGCTTCCTGGATCTTTACCTCTTGGAGTCGTGCGGTGTAATTGGGACACAAGAGGAGGCTGCGCAAGCTCGAGAGCGCCCCCTGGCCTGTCCCCATGGTTCTCCGCAGCGCCCCCTGCCGGGTCTTCATGGTACTTCAGACAGTGGCTTCACAGCGATTCCTCTTTCAACCCATGGATCCATCTCTTTAGACGACAACTTCGTCTTCTCTGTAGGTGACTGCTCAGCTACACAAACATCTCAAGGTTATTAAAACTAAAATAGCACCTTTAATACTAGCTAACGCCAACACTTAACAATAAGGTTAACCAACCAATTGGCCTTGGGACACACCCCGGGACTTGATCAATCTCGGCGGGGCCTTCCTTGGGAGAGGGTGTCCAGTGATAAGTGGCCGAAACACCCAATGATCTCAAGGCACACTGCTGATGATGTTCCCACAATTTATTGTAACATAAATAACAATGTCTATCGGGCTAATACAGCCTTCTAATCAAATACATAGGACTACAGAGTAGGATTAATAACTTCTCCAAGGTAAAATCAGACTGATTCCTGGATCCGGACTTCTGGATCTTTCTTCAAATAAGTCAGCCATCACGATGGATTGCAGTCGCTTGACTGCTTCATGCAGCTGTCTCGCGGTCTCCCGGGGGCTGTCATTCTCATCTCTTCCAGGATGTGTTTACAGTCACTTGACTGCTTAATACAGCTGTCTCGCGGTCTCCCGGGGGCTGTCACGGGGATCTCCTTTCTGCCACATCTCATCTCTTCCAGGATGTGTTTACAGTCACTTGACTGCTTAATACAGCTGTCTCGCGGTCTCCCGGGGGCTGTCACGGGGATCTCCTTTCTGCCACATCTTATTAGCTCATCTCATCCAGGTCATGGTTAAGGTCACTTGACTGCTTCATACAGCTGGCTCGCGGTCTCCCGGGGGCTGTCATAGGGATCTCCTTCCTGCCACATCTCATCTCTTCCTGGATGTGTTGACGGTCGCTTGACTGCTTCACACAGCTGGCTCGCGGTCTCCCGGGGGCTGTCATAGGGATCTCCTTTCTGCCACATCTCATCCTGACCTTCAGTAGGCTCTTTTGGCCAGCATTCATGGCTTCTATCGCCTTACCGGGGTTTTTTTCTAAACCTAACCATTACAACATAATGCCTAAACCCAACCAATTTCAATTCTCTTCTAACTTTTCTCCGCTGGGTAGGTGCACACGGCTGGGAGGGCCTAGAGATACTTGCGCCGGCCAGTGCATTGCCTTTGGCCTCCTACTCCAAACCGTGTTAGTCGGCGGACAGCACGGGGGAGGTCATCGAGATAGAATAATACACCCTAACCCGCCCGTGCCTTCGGATCGCCGGGTTCTCTCTAAGCAAAGGTGCACCGGATGCCTTTCTCTCTCTCTCTCTCCCTCTCTCTCCCACATGTAGCACGTCTCCCCTTCCTCTCTCCCTCTCTGGAGATGAGCGGTGGGGGGGATCCAGGGTACGCCCAGACGGGCGGGGTAGTGGTGATGATGTAGTCACATCTCCCATTTCCTTTCCCTGTTGCTGCATACGGTCTTTCCCCTTCTGGATAGTAGCTTAGCTCTTCACAGCTGTCTCATGGACTCATGGGGGCTGTTATAGGCAGTTTCTTCACTTCTCATCCTCTCCTGTGAGCTTGGATCATGCCAGAATTACAGCAGGAAGCTGTGCTTTCCGACAATATATCACACGCCCAGAAAATTACTTCTAGTAGGATTACTTCTTGCTTAGCGGCTTGGACCACGCCCCTTTTGAGTGATTTTGCTCCCTTTTGAGTTATATTCTCGGTTGGGGTCCTTGCAGTTAGGGTTTATATTGGCTATTCAGCCATACTACCTCTCAGCATCCAAAAAGCCCACACTTTACCGTTAAAATACGCTAGTTCTAAAAAATTGATGTTGCACCCTGACTGAGACGTCCATGCAGCAGACTGGAGTTGTCAGCAGACTCCTCCCTCCTTCTTGCTTCCTGGATCTTTACCTCTTGGAGTCGTGCGGTGTAATTGGGACACAAGAGGAGGCTGCGCAAGCTCGAGAGCGCCCCCTGGCCTGTCCCCATGGTTCTCCGCAGCGCCCCCTGCCGGGTCTTCATGGTACTTCAGACAGTGGCTTCACAGCGATTCCTCTTTCAACCCATGGATCCATCTCTTTAGACGACAACTTCGTCTTCTCTGTAGGTGACTGCTCAGCTACACAAACATCTCAAGGTTATTAAAACTAAAATAGCACCTTTAATACTAGCTAACGCCAACACTTAACAATAAGGTTAACCAACCAATTGGCCTTGGGACACACCCCGGGACTTGATCAATCTCGGCGGGGCCTTCCTTGGGAGAGGGTGTCCAGTGATAAGTGGCCGAAACACCCAATGATCTCAAGGCACACTGCTGATGATGTTCCCACAATTTATTGTAACATAAATAACAATGTCTATCGGGCTAATACAGCCTTCTAATCAAATACATAGGACTACAGAGTAGGATTAATAACTTCTCCAAGGTAAAATCAGACTGATTCCTGGATCCGGACTTCTGGATCTTTCTTCAAATAAGTCAGCCATCACGATGGATTGCAGTCGCTTGACTGCTTCATGCAGCTGTCTCGCGGTCTCCCGGGGGCTGTCATTCTCATCTCTTCCAGGATGTGTTTACAGTCACTTGACTGCTTAATACAGCTGTCTCGCGGTCTCCCGGGGGCTGTCACGGGGATCTCCTTTCTGCCACATCTCATCTCTTCCAGGATGTGTTTACAGTCACTTGACTGCTTAATACAGCTGTCTCGCGGTCTCCCGGGGGCTGTCACGGGGATCTCCTTTCTGCCACATCTTATTAGCTCATCTCATCCAGGTCATGGTTAAGGTCACTTGACTGCTTCATACAGCTGGCTCGCGGTCTCCCGGGGGCTGTCATAGGGATCTCCTTCCTGCCACATCTCATCTCTTCCTGGATGTGTTGACGGTCGCTTGACTGCTTCACACAGCTGGCTCGCGGTCTCCCGGGGGCTGTCATAGGGATCTCCTTTCTGCCACATCTCATCCTGACCTTCAGTAGGCTCTTTTGGCCAGCATTCATGGCTTCTATCGCCTTACCGGGGGTTTTTTTCTAAACCTAACCATTACAACATAATGCCTAAACCCAACCAATTTCAATTCTCTTCTAACTTTTCTCCGCTGGGTAGGTGCACACGGCTGGGAGGGCCTAGAGATACTTGCGCCGGCCAGTGCATTGCCTTTGGCCTCCTACTCCAAACCGTGTTAGTCGGCGGACAGCACGGGGGAGGTCATCGAGATAGAATAATACACCCTAACCCGCCCGTGCCTTCGGATCGCCGGGTTCTCTCTAAGCAAAGGTGCACCGGATGCCTTCTCTCTCTCTCTCTCCCTCTCTCTCCCACATGTAGCACGTCTCCCCTTCCTCTCTCCCTCTCTGGAGATGAGCGGTGGGGGGGATCCAGGGTACGCCCAGACGGGCGGGGTAGTGGTGATGATGTAGTCACATCTCCCATTTCCTTTCCCTGTTGCTGCATACGGTCTTTCCCCTTCTGGATAGTAGCTTAGCTCTTCACAGCTGTCTCATGGACTCATGGGGGCTGTTATAGGCAGTTTCTTCACTTCTCATCCTCTCCTGTGAGCTTGGATCATGCCAGAATTACAGCAGGAAGCTGTGCTTTCCGACAATATATCACACGCCCAGAAAATTACTTCTAGTAGGATTACTTCTTGCTTAGCGGCTTGGACCACGCCCCTTTTGAGTGATTTTGCTCCCTTTTGAGTTATATTCTCGGTTGGGGTCCTTGCAGTTAGGGTTTATATTGGCTATTCAGCCATACTACCTCTCAGCATCCAAAAAGCCCACACTTTACCGTTAAAATACGCTAGTTCTAAAAAATTGATGTTGCACCCTGACTGAGACGTCCATGCAGCAGACTGGAGTTGTCAGCAGACTCCTCCCTCCTTCTTGCTTCCTGGATCTTTACCTCTTGGAGTCGTGCGGTGTAATTGGGACACAAGAGGAGGCTGCGCAAGCTCGAGAGCGCCCCCTGGCCTGTCCCCATGGTTCTCCGCAGCGCCCCCTGCCGGGTCTTCATGGTACTTCAGACAGTGGCTTCACAGCGATTCCTCTTTCAACCCATGGATCCATCTCTTTAGACGACAACTTCGTCTTCTCTGTAGGTGACTGCTCAGCTACACAAACATCTCAAGGTTATTAAAACTAAAATAGCACCTTTAATACTAGCTAACGCCAACACTTAACAATAAGGTTAACCAACCAATTGGCCTTGGGACACACCCCGGGACTTGATCAATCTCGGCGGGGCCTTCCTTGGGAGAGGGTGTCCAGTGATAAGTGGCCGAAACACCCAATGATCTCAAGGCACACTGCTGATGATGTTCCCACAATTTATTGTAACATAAATAACAATGTCTATCGGGCTAATACAGCCTTCTAATCAAATACATAGGACTACAGAGTAGGATTAATAACTTCTCCAAGGTAAAATCAGACTGATTCCTGGATCCGGACTTCTGGATCTTTCTTCAAATAAGTCAGCCATCACGATGGATTGCAGTCGCTTGACTGCTTCATGCAGCTGTCTCGCGGTCTCCCGGGGGCTGTCATTCTCATCTCTTCCAGGATGTGTTTACAGTCACTTGACTGCTTAATACAGCTGTCTCGCGGTCTCCCGGGGGCTGTCACGGGGATCTCCTTTCTGCCACATCTCATCTCTTCCAGGATGTGTTTACAGTCACTTGACTGCTTAATACAGCTGTCTCGCGGTCTCCCGGGGGCTGTCACGGGGATCTCCTTTCTGCCACATCTTATTAGCTCATCTCATCCAGGTCATGGTTAAGGTCACTTGACTGCTTCATACAGCTGGCTCGCGGTCTCCCGGGGGCTGTCATAGGGATCTCCTTCCTGCCACATCTCATCTCTTCCTGGATGTGTTGACGGTCGCTTGACTGCTTCACACAGCTGGCTCGCGGTCTCCCGGGGGCTGTCATAGGGATCTCCTTTCTGCCACATCTCATCCTGACCTTCAGTAGGCTCTTTTGGCCAGCATTCATGGCTTCTATCGCCTTACCGGGGGTTTTTTTCTAAACCTAACCATTACAACATAATGCCTAAACCCAACCAATTTCAATTCTCTTCTAACTTTTCTCCGCTGGGTAGGTGCACACGGCTGGGAGGGCCTAGAGATACTTGCGCCGGCCAGTGCATTGCCTTTGGCCTCCTACTCCAAACCGTGTTAGTCGGCGGACAGCACGGGGGAGGTCATCGAGATAGAATAATACACCCTAACCCGCCCGTGCCTTCGGATCGCCGGGTTCTCTCTAAGCAAAGGTGCACCGGATGCCTTTCTCTCTCTCTCTCTCTCCCTCTCTCTCCCACATGTAGCACGTCTCCCCTTCCTCTCTCCCTCTCTGGAGATGAGCGGTGGGGGGGATCCAGGGTACGCCCAGACGGGGGGTAGTGGTGATGATGTAGTCACATCTCCCATTTCCTTTCCCTGTTGCTGCATACAGTCTTTCCCCTTCTGGATAGTAGCTTAGCTCTTCACAGCTGTCTCATGGACTCATGGGGGCTGTTATAGGCAGTCTCATCCTCTCCTGTGAGCTTGGATCATGCCAGAATTACAGCAGGAAGCTGTGCTTTCCGACAATATATCACACGCCCAGAAAATTACTTCTAGTAGGATTACTTCTTGCTTAGCGGCTTAGACCACGCCCCTTTTGAGTGATTTTGCTCCCTTTTGAGTTATATTCTCGGTTGGGGTCCTTGCAGTTAGGGTTTATATTGGCTATTCAGCCATACTACCTCTCAGCATCCAAAAAGCCCACACTTTACCGTTAAAATACGCTAGTTCTAAAAAATTGATGTTGCACCCTGACTGAGACGTCCATGCAGCAGACTGGAGTTGTCAGCAGACTCCTCCCTCCTTCTTGCTTCCTGGATCTTTACCTCTTGGAGTCGTGCGGTGTAATTGGGACACAAGAGGAGGCTGCGCAAGCTCGAGAGCGCCCCCTGGCCTGTCCCCATGGTTCTCCGCAGCGCCCCCTGCCGGGTCTTCATGGTACTTCAGACAGTGGCTTCACAGCGATTCCTCTTTCAACCCATGGATCCATCTCTTTAGACGACAACTTCGTCTTCTCTGTAAGTGACTGCTCAGCTACACAAACATCTCAAGGTTATTAAAACTAAATAGCACCTTTAATACTAGCTAACGCCAACACTTAACAATAAGGTTAACCAACCAATTGGCCTTGGGACACACCCCGGGACTTGATCAATCTCGGCGGGGCCTTCCTTGGGAGAGGGTGTCCAGTGATAAGTGGCCGAAACACCCAATGATCTCGAGGCACACTGCTGACGATGTTCCCACAATTTATTGTAACATAAATAACAATGTCTATTGGGCTAATACAGCCTTCTAATCAAATAAATAGGACTACAGAGCAGGATTAATAACTTCTCCAATGTAAAATCAGACTGATTCCTGGATCCAGATTTCTGGATCTTTCTTCAAATAAGTCAGCCATCACGATGGATTGCAGTCACTTGACTGCTTCATGCAGCTGTCTCGCGGTCTCCCGGGGGCTGTCATTCTCATCTCATCCAGTTCGTGGTTAAGGTCACTTGACTGCTTCATACAGCTGGCTCGCGGTCTCCCGGGGGCTGTCATAGGGATCTCCTTCCTGCCACATCTCATCTCTTCCAGGATGTGTTTACAGTCACTTGACTGCTTAATACAGCTGTCTCGCGGTCTCCCGGGGGCTGTCATAGGGATCTCCTTCCTGCCACGTCTCATCTCTTCCTGGATGTGTTGACGGTCGCTTGACTGCTTCATACAGCTGGCTCGCGGTCTCCCGGGGGCTGTCATAGGGATCTCCTTCCTGCCACATCTCATCTCATCTCACCCAGGTCGTGGTTACGGTCACTTGACTGCTTCATACAGCTGTCTCGCGGTCTCCCGGGGGCTGTCACAGGGATCTCCTTTCTGCCACATCTCATCCTGACCTTCAGTAGGCTCTTTTGGCCAGCATTCATGGCTTCTATCGCCTTGCCGGTGGTTTTTTTCTAAACATAACCATTACAACATTATGCCTAAACCCAACCAATTTCAATTCTCTTCTAACTTTTCTCCGCTGGGTAGGTGCACACAGCTGGGAGGGCCTAGAGATACTTGCGCCGGCCAGTGCATTGCCTTTGGCCTCCTACTCCAAACCGTGTTAGTCGGCGGACAGCACGGGGGAGGTCATCGAGATAGAATAATACACCCTAACCCGCCCGTGCCTTCGGATCGCCGGGTTCTCTCTAAGCAAAGGTGCACCAGATGCCTTTCTCTCTCTCTCTCTCTCCCTCTCTCTCCCACATGTAGCACGTCTCCCCTTCCTCTCTCCCTCTCTGGAGATGAGCGGTGGGGGGGATCCAGGGTACGCCCAGACAGGCGGGGTAGTGGTGATGATGTAGTCACATCTCCCATTTCCTTTCCCTGTTGCTGCATACAGTCTTTCCCCTTCTGGATAGTAGCTTAGCTCTTCACAGCTGTCTCATGGACTCATGGGGGCTGTTATAGGCAGTCTCATCCTCTCCTGTGAGCTTGGATCATGTCAGAATTACAGCAGGAAGCTGTGCTTTCCGACAATATATCACACGCCCAGAAAATTACTTCTAGTGGGATTACTTCTTGCTTAGCGGCTTAGACCACGCCCCTTTTGAGTGATTTTGCTCCCTTTTGAGTTATATTCTCGGTTGGGGTCCTTGCAGTTAGGGTTTATATTGGCTATTCAGCCATACTACCTCTCAGCATCCAAAAAGCCCACACTTTACCGTTAAAATACGCTAGTTCTAAAAAATTGATGTTGCACCCTGACTGAGACGTCCATGCAGCAGACTGGAGTTGTCAGCAGACTCCTCCCTCCTTCTTGCTTCCTGGATCTTTACCTCTTGGAGTCGTGCGGTGTAATTGGGACACAAGAGGAGGCTGCGCAAGCTCGAGAGCGCCCCCTGGCCTGTCCCCATGGTTCTCCGCAGCGCCCCCTGCCGGGTCTTCATGGTACTTCAGACAGTGGCTTCACAGCGATTCCTCTTTCAACCCATGGATCCATCTCTTTAGACGACAACTTCGTCTTCTCTGTAAGTGACTGCTCAGCTACACAAACATCTCAAGGTTATTAAAACTAATATAGCACCTTTAATACTAGCTAACGCCAACACTTAACAATAAGGTTAACCAACCAATTGGCCTTGGGACACACCCCGGGACTTGATCAATCTCGGCGGGGCCTTCCTTGGGAGAGGGTGTCCAGTGATAAGTGGCCGAAACACCCAATGATCTCGAGGCACACTGCTGACGATGTTCCCACAATTTATTGTAACATAAATAACAATGTCTATTGGGCTAATACAGCCTTCTAATCAAATAAATAGGACTACAGAGCAGGATTAATAACTTCTCCAATGTAAAATCAGACTGATTCCTGGATCCAGATTTCTGGATCTTTCTTCAAATAAGTCAGCCATCACGATGGATTGCAGTCACTTGACTGCTTCATGCAGCTGTCTCGCGGTCTCCCGGGGGCTGTCATTCTCATCTCATCCAGTTCGTGGTTAAGGTCACTTGACTGCTTCATACAGCTGGCTCGCGGTCTCCCGGGGGCTGTCATAGGGATCTCCTTCCTGCCACATCTCATCTCTTCCAGGATGTGTTTACAGTCACTTGACTGCTTAATACAGCTGTCTCGCGGTCTCCCGGGGGCTGTCATAGGGATCTCCTTCCTGCCACGTCTCATCTCTTCCTGGATGTGTTGACGGTCGCTTGACTGCTTCATACAGCTGGCTCGCGGTCTCCCGGGGGCTGTCATAGGGATCTCCTTCCTGCCACATCTCATCTCATCTCACCCAGGTCGTGGTTACGGTCACTTGACTGCTTCATACAGCTGTCTCGCGGTCTCCCGGGGGCTGTCACAGGGATCTCCTTTCTGCCACATCTCATCCTGACCTTCAGTAGGCTCTTTTGGCCAGCATTCATGGCTTCTATCGCCTTGCCGGTGGTTTTTTTCTAAACATAACCATTACAACATTATGCCTAAACCCAACCAATTTCAATTCTCTTCTAACTTTTCTCCGCTGGGTAGGTGCACACAGCTGGGAGGGCCTAGAGATACTTGCGCCGGCCAGTGCATTGCCTTTGGCCTCCTACTCCAAACCGTGTTAGTCGGCGGACAGCACGGGGGAGGTCATCGAGATAGAATAATACACCCTAACCCGCCCGTGCCTTCGGATCGCCGGGTTCTCTCTAAGCAAAGGTGCACCAGATGCCTTTCTCTCTCTCTCTCTCTCCCTCTCTCTCCCACATGTAGCACGTCTCCCCTTCCTCTCTCCCTCTCTGGAGATGAGCGGTGGGGGGGATCCAGGGTACGCCCAGACAGGCGGGGTAGTGGTGATGATGTAGTCACATCTCCCATTTCCTTTCCCTGTTGCTGCATACAGTCTTTCCCCTTCTGGATAGTAGCTTAGCTCTTCACAGCTGTCTCATGGACTCATGGGGGCTGTTATAGGCAGTCTCATCCTCTCCTGTGAGCTTGGATCATGTCAGAATTACAGCAGGAAGCTGTGCTTTCCGACAATATATCACACGCCCAGAAAATTACTTCTAGTGGGATTACTTCTTGCTTAGCGGCTTAGACCACGCCCCTTTTGAGTGATTTTGCTCCCTTTTGAGTTATATTCTCGGTTGGGGTCCTTGCAGTTAGGGTTTATATTGGCTATTCAGCCATACTACCTCTCAGCATCCAAAAAGCCCACACTTTACCGTTAAAATACGCTAGTTCTAAAAAATTGATGTTGCACCCTGACTGAGACGTCCATGCAGCAGACTGGAGTTGTCAGCAGACTCCTCCCTCCTTCTTGCTTCCTGGATCTTTACCTCTTGGAGTCGTGCGGTGTAATTGGGACACAAGAGGAGGCTGCGCAAGCTCGAGAGCGCCCCCTGGCCTGTCCCCATGGTTCTCCGCAGCGCCCCCTGCCGGGTCTTCATGGTACTTCAGACAGTGGCTTCACAGCGATTCCTCTTTCAACCCATGGATCCATCTCTTTAGACGACAACTTCGTCTTCTCTGTAAGTGACTGCTCAGCTACACAAACATCTCAAGGTTATTAAAACTAATATAGCACCTTTAATACTAGCTAACGCCAACACTTAACAATAAGGTTAACCAACCAATTGGCCTTGGGACACACCCCGGGACTTGATCAATCTCGGCGGGGCCTTCCTTGGGAGAGGGTGTCCAGTGATAAGTGGCCGAAACACCCAATGATCTCGAGGCACACTGCTGACGATGTTCCCACAATTTATTGTAACATAAATAACAATGTCTATTGGGCTAATACAGCCTTCTAATCAAATAAATAGGACTACAGAGCAGGATTAATAACTTCTCCAATGTAAAATCAGACTGATTCCTGGATCCAGATTTCTGGATCTTTCTTCAAATAAGTCAGCCATCACGATGGATTGCAGTCACTTGACTGCTTCATGCAGCTGTCTCGCGGTCTCCCGGGGGCTGTCATTCTCATCTCATCCAGTTCGTGGTTAAGGTCACTTGACTGCTTCATACAGCTGGCTCGCGGTCTCCCGGGGGCTGTCATAGGGATCTCCTTCCTGCCACATCTCATCTCTTCCAGGATGTGTTTACAGTCACTTGACTGCTTAATACAGCTGTCTCGCGGTCTCCCGGGGGCTGTCATAGGGATCTCCTTCCTGCCACGTCTCATCTCTTCCTGGATGTGTTGACGGTCGCTTGACTGCTTCATACAGCTGGCTCGCGGTCTCCCGGGGGCTGTCATAGGGATCTCCTTCCTGCCACATCTCATCTCATCTCACCCAGGTCGTGGTTACGGTCACTTGACTGCTTCATACAGCTGTCTCGCGGTCTCCCGGGGGCTGTCACAGGGATCTCCTTTCTGCCACATCTCATCCTGACCTTCAGTAGGCTCTTTTGGCCAGCATTCATGGCTTCTATCGCCTTGCCGGTGGTTTTTTTCTAAACATAACCATTACAACATTATGCCTAAACCCAACCAATTTCAATTCTCTTCTAACTTTTCTCCGCTGGGTAGGTGCACACAGCTGGGAGGGCCTAGAGATACTTGCGCCGGCCAGTGCATTGCCTTTGGCCTCCTACTCCAAACCGTGTTAGTCGGCGGACAGCACGGGGGAGGTCATCGAGATAGAATAATACACCCTAACCCGCCCGTGCCTTCGGATCGCCGGGTTCTCTCTAAGCAAAGGTGCACCAGATGCCTTTCTCTCTCTCTCTCTCTCCCTCTCTCTCCCACATGTAGCACGTCTCCCCTTCCTCTCTCCCTCTCTGGAGATGAGCGGTGGGGGGGATCCAGGGTACGCCCAGACAGGCGGGGTAGTGGTGATGATGTAGTCACATCTCCCATTTCCTTTCCCTGTTGCTGCATACAGTCTTTCCCCTTCTGGATAGTAGCTTAGCTCTTCACAGCTGTCTCATGGACTCATGGGGGCTGTTATAGGCAGTCTCATCCTCTCCTGTGAGCTTGGATCATGTCAGAATTACAGCAGGAAGCTGTGCTTTCCGACAATATATCACACGCCCAGAAAATTACTTCTAGTGGGATTACTTCTTGCTTAGCGGCTTAGACCACGCCCCTTTTGAGTGATTTTGCTCCCTTTTGAGTTATATTCTCGGTTGGGGTCCTTGCAGTTAGGGTTTATATTGGCTATTCAGCCATACTACCTCTCAGCATCCAAAAAGCCCACACTTTACCGTTAAAATACGCTAGTTCTAAAAAATTGATGTTGCACCCTGACTGAGACGTCCATGCAGCAGACTGGAGTTGTCAGCAGACTCCTCCCTCCTTCTTGCTTCCTGGATCTTTACCTCTTGGAGTCGTGCGGTGTAATTGGGACACAAGAGGAGGCTGCGCAAGCTCGAGAGCGCCCCCTGGCCTGTCCCCATGGTTCTCCGCAGCGCCCCCTGCCGGGTCTTCATGGTACTTCAGACAGTGGCTTCACAGCGATTCCTCTTTCAACCCATGGATCCATCTCTTTAGACGACAACTTCGTCTTCTCTGTAAGTGACTGCTCAGCTACACAAACATCTCAAGGTTATTAAAACTAATATAGCACCTTTAATACTAGCTAACGCCAACACTTAACAATAAGGTTAACCAACCAATTGGCCTTGGGACACACCCCGGGACTTGATCAATCTCGGCGGGGCCTTCCTTGGGAGAGGGTGTCCAGTGATAAGTGGCCGAAACACCCAATGATCTCGAGGCACACTGCTGACGATGTTCCCACAATTTATTGTAACATAAATAACAATGTCTATTGGGCTAATACAGCCTTCTAATCAAATAAATAGGACTACAGAGCAGGATTAATAACTTCTCCAATGTAAAATCAGACTGATTCCTGGATCCAGATTTCTGGATCTTTCTTCAAATAAGTCAGCCATCACGATGGATTGCAGTCACTTGACTGCTTCATGCAGCTGTCTCGCGGTCTCCCGGGGGCTGTCATTCTCATCTCATCCAGTTCGTGGTTAAGGTCACTTGACTGCTTCATACAGCTGGCTCGCGGTCTCCCGGGGGCTGTCATAGGGATCTCCTTCCTGCCACATCTCATCTCTTCCAGGATGTGTTTACAGTCACTTGACTGCTTAATACAGCTGTCTCGCGGTCTCCCGGGGGCTGTCATAGGGATCTCCTTCCTGCCACGTCTCATCTCTTCCTGGATGTGTTGACGGTCGCTTGACTGCTTCATACAGCTGGCTCGCGGTCTCCCGGGGGCTGTCATAGGGATCTCCTTCCTGCCACATCTCATCTCATCTCACCCAGGTCGTGGTTACGGTCACTTGACTGCTTCATACAGCTGTCTCGCGGTCTCCCGGGGGCTGTCACAGGGATCTCCTTTCTGCCACATCTCATCCTGACCTTCAGTAGGCTCTTTTGGCCAGCATTCATGGCTTCTATCGCCTTGCCGGTGGTTTTTTTCTAAACATAACCATTACAACATTATGCCTAAACCCAACCAATTTCAATTCTCTTCTAACTTTTCTCCGCTGGGTAGGTGCACACAGCTGGGAGGGCCTAGAGATACTTGCGCCGGCCAGTGCATTGCCTTTGGCCTCCTACTCCAAACCGTGTTAGTCGGCGGACAGCACGGGGGAGGTCATCGAGATAGAATAATACACCCTAACCCGCCCGTGCCTTCGGATCGCCGGGTTCTCTCTAAGCAAAGGTGCACCAGATGCCTTCTCTCTCTCTCTCTCTCCCTCTCTCTCCCACATGTAGCACGTCTCCCCTTCCTCTCTCCCTCTCTGGAGATGAGCGGTGGGGGGGATCCAGGGTACGCCCAGACAGGCGGGGTAGTGGTGATGATGTAGTCACATCTCCCATTTCCTTTCCCTGTTGCTGCATACAGTCTTTCCCCTTCTGGATAGTAGCTTAGCTCTTCACAGCTGTCTCATGGACTCATGGGGGCTGTTATAGGCAGTCTCATCCTCTCCTGTGAGCTTGGATCATGTCAGAATTACAGCAGGAAGCTGTGCTTTCCGACAATATATCACACGCCCAGAAAATTACTTCTAGTGGGATTACTTCTTGCTTAGCGGCTTAGACCACGCCCCTTTTGAGTGATTTTGCTCCCTTTTGAGTTATATTCTCGGTTGGGGTCCTTGCAGTTAGGGTTTATATTGGCTATTCAGCCATACTACCTCTCAGCATCCAAAAAGCCCACACTTTACCGTTAAAATACGCTAGTTCTAAAAAATTGATGTTGCACCCTGACTGAGACGTCCATGCAGCAGACTGGAGTTGTCAGCAGACTCCTCCCTCCTTCTTGCTTCCTGGATCTTTACCTCTTGGAGTCGTGCGGTGTAATTGGGACACAAGAGGAGGCTGCGCAAGCTCGAGAGCGCCCCCTGGCCTGTCCCCATGGTTCTCCGCAGCGCCCCCTGCCGGGTCTTCATGGTACTTCAGACAGTGGCTTCACAGCGATTCCTCTTTCAACCCATGGATCCATCTCTTTAGACGACAACTTCGTCTTCTCTGTAAGTGACTGCTCAGCTACACAAACATCTCAAGGTTATTAAAACTAATATAGCACCTTTAATACTAGCTAACGCCAACACTTAACAATAAGGTTAACCAACCAATTGGCCTTGGGACACACCCCGGGACTTGATCAATCTCGGCGGGGCCTTCCTTGGGAGAGGGTGTCCAGTGATAAGTGGCCGAAACACCCAATGATCTCGAGGCACACTGCTGACGATGTTCCCACAATTTATTGTAACATAAATAACAATGTCTATTGGGCTAATACAGCCTTCTAATCAAATAAATAGGACTACAGAGCAGGATTAATAACTTCTCCAATGTAAAATCAGACTGATTCCTGGATCCAGATTTCTGGATCTTTCTTCAAATAAGTCAGCCATCACGATGGATTGCAGTCACTTGACTGCTTCATGCAGCTGTCTCGCGGTCTCCCGGGGGCTGTCATTCTCATCTCATCCAGTTCGTGGTTAAGGTCACTTGACTGCTTCATACAGCTGGCTCGCGGTCTCCCGGGGGCTGTCATAGGGATCTCCTTCCTGCCACATCTCATCTCTTCCAGGATGTGTTTACAGTCACTTGACTGCTTAATACAGCTGTCTCGCGGTCTCCCGGGGGCTGTCATAGGGATCTCCTTCCTGCCACGTCTCATCTCTTCCTGGATGTGTTGACGGTCGCTTGACTGCTTCATACAGCTGGCTCGCGGTCTCCCGGGGGCTGTCATAGGGATCTCCTTCCTGCCACATCTCATCTCATCTCACCCAGGTCGTGGTTACGGTCACTTGACTGCTTCATACAGCTGTCTCGCGGTCTCCCGGGGGCTGTCACAGGGATCTCCTTTCTGCCACATCTCATCCTGACCTTCAGTAGGCTCTTTTGGCCAGCATTCATGGCTTCTATCGCCTTGCCGGTGGTTTTTTTCTAAACATAACCATTACAACATTATGCCTAAACCCAACCAATTTCAATTCTCTTCTAACTTTTCTCCGCTGGGTAGGTGCACACAGCTGGGAGGGCCTAGAGATACTTGCGCCGGCCAGTGCATTGCCTTTGGCCTCCTACTCCAAACCGTGTTAGTCGGCGGACAGCACGGGGGAGGTCATCGAGATAGAATAATACACCCTAACCCGCCCGTGCCTTCGGATCGCCGGGTTCTCTCTAAGCAAAGGTGCACCAGATGCCTTTCTCTCTCTCTCTCTCCTCTCTCTCCCACATGTAGCACGTCTCCCCTTCCTCTCTCCCTCTCTGGAGATGAGCGGTGGGGGGGATCCAGGGTACGCCCAGACAGGCGGGGTAGTGGTGATGATGTAGTCACATCTCCCATTTCCTTTCCCTGTTGCTGCATACAGTCTTTCCCCTTCTGGATAGTAGCTTAGCTCTTCACAGCTGTCTCATGGACTCATGGGGGCTGTTATAGGCAGTCTCATCCTCTCCTGTGAGCTTGGATCATGTCAGAATTACAGCAGGAAGCTGTGCTTTCCGACAATATATCACACGCCCAGAAAATTACTTCTAGTGGGATTACTTCTTGCTTAGCGGCTTAGACCACGCCCCTTTTGAGTGATTTTGCTCCCTTTTGAGTTATATTCTCGGTTGGGGTCCTTGCAGTTAGGGTTTATATTGGCTATTCAGCCATACTACCTCTCAGCATCCAAAAAGCCCACACTTTACCGTTAAAATACGCTAGTTCTAAAAAATTGATGTTGCACCCTGACTGAGACGTCCATGCAGCAGACTGGAGTTGTCAGCAGACTCCTCCCTCCTTCTTGCTTCCTGGATCTTTACCTCTTGGAGTCGTGCGGTGTAATTGGGACACAAGAGGAGGCTGCGCAAGCTCGAGAGCGCCCCCTGGCCTGTCCCCATGGTTCTCCGCAGCGCCCCCTGCCGGGTCTTCATGGTACTTCAGACAGTGGCTTCACAGCGATTCCTCTTTCAACCCATGGATCCATCTCTTTAGACGACAACTTCGTCTTCTCTGTAAGTGACTGCTCAGCTACACAAACATCTCAAGGTTATTAAAACTAATATAGCACCTTTAATACTAGCTAACGCCAACACTTAACAATAAGGTTAACCAACCAATTGGCCTTGGGACACACCCCGGGACTTGATCAATCTCGGCGGGGCCTTCCTTGGGAGAGGGTGTCCAGTGATAAGTGGCCGAAACACCCAATGATCTCGAGGCACACTGCTGACGATGTTCCCACAATTTATTGTAACATAAATAACAATGTCTATTGGGCTAATACAGCCTTCTAATCAAATAAATAGGACTACAGAGCAGGATTAATAACTTCTCCAATGTAAAATCAGACTGATTCCTGGATCCAGATTTCTGGATCTTTCTTCAAATAAGTCAGCCATCACGATGGATTGCAGTCACTTGACTGCTTCATGCAGCTGTCTCGCGGTCTCCCGGGGGCTGTCATTCTCATCTCATCCAGTTCGTGGTTAAGGTCACTTGACTGCTTCATACAGCTGGCTCGCGGTCTCCCGGGGGCTGTCATAGGGATCTCCTTCCTGCCACATCTCATCTCTTCCAGGATGTGTTTACAGTCACTTGACTGCTTAATACAGCTGTCTCGCGGTCTCCCGGGGGCTGTCATAGGGATCTCCTTCCTGCCACGTCTCATCTCTTCCTGGATGTGTTGACGGTCGCTTGACTGCTTCATACAGCTGGCTCGCGGTCTCCCGGGGGCTGTCATAGGGATCTCCTTCCTGCCACATCTCATCTCATCTCACCCAGGTCGTGGTTACGGTCACTTGACTGCTTCATACAGCTGTCTCGCGGTCTCCCGGGGGCTGTCACAGGGATCTCCTTTCTGCCACATCTCATCCTGACCTTCAGTAGGCTCTTTTGGCCAGCATTCATGGCTTCTATCGCCTTGCCGGTGGTTTTTTTCTAAACATAACCATTACAACATTATGCCTAAACCCAACCAATTTCAATTCTCTTCTAACTTTTCTCCGCTGGGTAGGTGCACACAGCTGGGAGGGCCTAGAGATACTTGCGCCGGCCAGTGCATTGCCTTTGGCCTCCTACTCCAAACCGTGTTAGTCGGCGGACAGCACGGGGGAGGTCATCGAGATAGAATAATACACCCTAACCCGCCCGTGCCTTCGGATCGCCGGGTTCTCTCTAAGCAAAGGTGCACCAGATGCCTTTCTCTCTCTCTCTCTCTCCCTCTCTCTCCCACATGTAGCACGTCTCCCCTTCCTCTCTCCCTCTCTGGAGATGAGCGGTGGGGGGGATCCAGGGTACGCCCAGACAGGCGGGGTAGTGGTGATGATGTAGTCACATCTCCCATTTCCTTTCCCTGTTGCTGCATACAGTCTTTCCCCTTCTGGATAGTAGCTTAGCTCTTCACAGCTGTCTCATGGACTCATGGGGGCTGTTATAGGCAGTCTCATCCTCTCCTGTGAGCTTGGATCATGTCAGAATTACAGCAGGAAGCTGTGCTTTCCGACAATATATCACACGCCCAGAAAATTACTTCTAGTGGGATTACTTCTTGCTTAGCGGCTTAGACCACGCCCCTTTTGAGTGATTTTGCTCCCTTTTGAGTTATATTCTCGGTTGGGGTCCTTGCAGTTAGGGTTTATATTGGCTATTCAGCCATACTACCTCTCAGCATCCAAAAAGCCCACACTTTACCGTTAAAATACGCTAGTTCTAAAAAATTGATGTTGCACCCTGACTGAGACGTCCATGCAGCAGACTGGAGTTGTCAGCAGACTCCTCCCTCCTTCTTGCTTCCTGGATCTTTACCTCTTGGAGTCGTGCGGTGTAATTGGGACACAAGAGGAGGCTGCGCAAGCTCGAGAGCGCCCCCTGGCCTGTCCCCATGGTTCTCCGCAGCGCCCCCTGCCGGGTCTTCATGGTACTTCAGACAGTGGCTTCACAGCGATTCCTCTTTCAACCCATGGATCCATCTCTTTAGACGACAACTTCGTCTTCTCTGTAAGTGACTGCTCAGCTACACAAACATCTCAAGGTTATTAAAACTAATATAGCACCTTTAATACTAGCTAACGCCAACACTTAACAATAAGGTTAACCAACCAATTGGCCTTGGGACACACCCCGGGACTTGATCAATCTCGGCGGGGCCTTCCTTGGGAGAGGGTGTCCAGTGATAAGTGGCCGAAACACCCAATGATCTCGAGGCACACTGCTGACGATGTTCCCACAATTTATTGTAACATAAATAACAATGTCTATTGGGCTAATACAGCCTTCTAATCAAATAAATAGGACTACAGAGCAGGATTAATAACTTCTCCAATGTAAAATCAGACTGATTCCTGGATCCAGATTTCTGGATCTTTCTTCAAATAAGTCAGCCATCACGATGGATTGCAGTCACTTGACTGCTTCATGCAGCTGTCTCGCGGTCTCCCGGGGGCTGTCATTCTCATCTCATCCAGTTCGTGGTTAAGGTCACTTGACTGCTTCATACAGCTGGCTCGCGGTCTCCCGGGGGCTGTCATAGGGATCTCCTTCCTGCCACATCTCATCTCTTCCAGGATGTGTTTACAGTCACTTGACTGCTTAATACAGCTGTCTCGCGGTCTCCCGGGGGCTGTCATAGGGATCTCCTTCCTGCCACGTCTCATCTCTTCCTGGATGTGTTGACGGTCGCTTGACTGCTTCATACAGCTGGCTCGCGGTCTCCCGGGGGCTGTCATAGGGATCTCCTTCCTGCCACATCTCATCTCATCTCACCCAGGTCGTGGTTACGGTCACTTGACTGCTTCATACAGCTGTCTCGCGGTCTCCCGGGGGCTGTCACAGGGATCTCCTTTCTGCCACATCTCATCCTGACCTTCAGTAGGCTCTTTTGGCCAGCATTCATGGCTTCTATCGCCTTGCCGGTGGTTTTTTTCTAAACATAACCATTACAACATTATGCCTAAACCCAACCAATTTCAATTCTCTTCTAACTTTTCTCCGCTGGGTAGGTGCACACAGCTGGGAGGGCCTAGAGATACTTGCGCCGGCCAGTGCATTGCCTTTGGCCTCCTACTCCAAACCGTGTTAGTCGGCGGACAGCACGGGGGAGGTCATCGAGATAGAATAATACACCCTAACCCGCCCGTGCCTTCGGATCGCCGGGTTCTCTCTAAGCAAAGGTGCACCAGATGCCTTTCTCTCTCTCTCTCTCTCCCTCTCTCTCCCACATGTAGCACGTCTCCCCTTCCTCTCTCCCTCTCTGGAGATGAGCGGTGGGGGGGATCCAGGGTACGCCCAGACAGGCGGGGTAGTGGTGATGATGTAGTCACATCTCCCATTTCCTTTCCCTGTTGCTGCATACAGTCTTTCCCCTTCTGGATAGTAGCTTAGCTCTTCACAGCTGTCTCATGGACTCATGGGGGCTGTTATAGGCAGTCTCATCCTCTCCTGTGAGCTTGGATCATGTCAGAATTACAGCAGGAAGCTGTGCTTTCCGACAATATATCACACGCCCAGAAAATTACTTCTAGTGGGATTACTTCTTGCTTAGCGGCTTAGACCACGCCCCTTTTGAGTGATTTTGCTCCCTTTTGAGTTATATTCTCGGTTGGGGTCCTTGCAGTTAGGGTTTATATTGGCTATTCAGCCATACTACCTCTCAGCATCCAAAAAGCCCACACTTTACCGTTAAAATACGCTAGTTCTAAAAAATTGATGTTGCACCCTGACTGAGACGTCCATGCAGCAGACTGGAGTTGTCAGCAGACTCCTCCCTCCTTCTTGCTTCCTGGATCTTTACCTCTTGGAGTCGTGCGGTGTAATTGGGACACAAGAGGAGGCTGCGCAAGCTCGAGAGCGCCCCCTGGCCTGTCCCCATGGTTCTCCGCAGCGCCCCCTGCCGGGTCTTCATGGTACTTCAGACAGTGGCTTCACAGCGATTCCTCTTTCAACCCATGGATCCATCTCTTTAGACGACAACTTCGTCTTCTCTGTAAGTGACTGCTCAGCTACACAAACATCTCAAGGTTATTAAAACTAATATAGCACCTTTAATACTAGCTAACGCCAACACTTAACAATAAGGTTAACCAACCAATTGGCCTTGGGACACACCCCGGGACTTGATCAATCTCGGCGGGGCCTTCCTTGGGAGAGGGTGTCCAGTGATAAGTGGCCGAAACACCCAATGATCTCGAGGCACACTGCTGACGATGTTCCCACAATTTATTGTAACATAAATAACAATGTCTATTGGGCTAATACAGCCTTCTAATCAAATAAATAGGACTACAGAGCAGGATTAATAACTTCTCCAATGTAAAATCAGACTGATTCCTGGATCCAGATTTCTGGATCTTTCTTCAAATAAGTCAGCCATCACGATGGATTGCAGTCACTTGACTGCTTCATGCAGCTGTCTCGCGGTCTCCCGGGGGCTGTCATTCTCATCTCATCCAGTTCGTGGTTAAGGTCACTTGACTGCTTCATACAGCTGGCTCGCGGTCTCCCGGGGGCTGTCATAGGGATCTCCTTCCTGCCACATCTCATCTCTTCCAGGATGTGTTTACAGTCACTTGACTGCTTAATACAGCTGTCTCGCGGTCTCCCGGGGGCTGTCATAGGGATCTCCTTCCTGCCACGTCTCATCTCTTCCTGGATGTGTTGACGGTCGCTTGACTGCTTCATACAGCTGGCTCGCGGTCTCCCGGGGGCTGTCATAGGGATCTCCTTCCTGCCACATCTCATCTCATCTCACCCAGGTCGTGGTTACGGTCACTTGACTGCTTCATACAGCTGTCTCGCGGTCTCCCGGGGGCTGTCACAGGGATCTCCTTTCTGCCACATCTCATCCTGACCTTCAGTAGGCTCTTTTGGCCAGCATTCATGGCTTCTATCGCCTTGCCGGTGGTTTTTTTCTAAACATAACCATTACAACATTATGCCTAAACCCAACCAATTTCAATTCTCTTCTAACTTTTCTCCGCTGGGTAGGTGCACACAGCTGGGAGGGCCTAGAGATACTTGCGCCGGCCAGTGCATTGCCTTTGGCCTCCTACTCCAAACCGTGTTAGTCGGCGGACAGCACGGGGGAGGTCATCGAGATAGAATAATACACCCTAACCCGCCCGTGCCTTCGGATCGCCGGGTTCTCTCTAAGCAAAGGTGCACCAGATGCCTTTCTCTCTCTCTCTCTCTCTCCCTCTCTCTCCCACATGTAGCACGTCTCCCCTTCCTCTCTCCCTCTCTGGAGATGAGCGGTGGGGGGGATCCAGGGTACGCCCAGACAGGCGGGGTAGTGGTGATGATGTAGTCACATCTCCCATTTCCTTTCCCTGTTGCTGCATACAGTCTTTCCCCTTCTGGATAGTAGCTTAGCTCTTCACAGCTGTCTCATGGACTCATGGGGGCTGTTATAGGCAGTCTCATCCTCTCCTGTGAGCTTGGATCATGTCAGAATTACAGCAGGAAGCTGTGCTTTCCGACAATATATCACACGCCCAGAAAATTACTTCTAGTGGGATTACTTCTTGCTTAGCGGCTTAGACCACGCCCCTTTTGAGTGATTTTGCTCCCTTTTGAGTTATATTCTCGGTTGGGGTCCTTGCAGTTAGGGTTTATATTGGCTATTCAGCCATACTACCTCTCAGCATCCAAAAAGCCCACACTTTACCGTTAAAATACGCTAGTTCTAAAAAATTGATGTTGCACCCTGACTGAGACGTCCATGCAGCAGACTGGAGTTGTCAGCAGACTCCTCCCTCCTTCTTGCTTCCTGGATCTTTACCTCTTGGAGTCGTGCGGTGTAATTGGGACACAAGAGGAGGCTGCGCAAGCTCGAGAGCGCCCCCTGGCCTGTCCCCATGGTTCTCCGCAGCGCCCCCTGCCGGGTCTTCATGGTACTTCAGACAGTGGCTTCACAGCGATTCCTCTTTCAACCCATGGATCCATCTCTTTAGACGACAACTTCGTCTTCTCTGTAAGTGACTGCTCAGCTACACAAACATCTCAAGGTTATTAAAACTAATATAGCACCTTTAATACTAGCTAACGCCAACACTTAACAATAAGGTTAACCAACCAATTGGCCTTGGGACACACCCCGGGACTTGATCAATCTCGGCGGGGCCTTCCTTGGGAGAGGGTGTCCAGTGATAAGTGGCCGAAACACCCAATGATCTCGAGGCACACTGCTGACGATGTTCCCACAATTTATTGTAACATAAATAACAATGTCTATTGGGCTAATACAGCCTTCTAATCAAATAAATAGGACTACAGAGCAGGATTAATAACTTCTCCAATGTAAAATCAGACTGATTCCTGGATCCAGATTTCTGGATCTTTCTTCAAATAAGTCAGCCATCACGATGGATTGCAGTCACTTGACTGCTTCATGCAGCTGTCTCGCGGTCTCCCGGGGGCTGTCATTCTCATCTCATCCAGTTCGTGGTTAAGGTCACTTGACTGCTTCATACAGCTGGCTCGCGGTCTCCCGGGGGCTGTCATAGGGATCTCCTTCCTGCCACATCTCATCTCTTCCAGGATGTGTTTACAGTCACTTGACTGCTTAATACAGCTGTCTCGCGGTCTCCCGGGGGCTGTCATAGGGATCTCCTTCCTGCCACGTCTCATCTCTTCCTGGATGTGTTGACGGTCGCTTGACTGCTTCATACAGCTGGCTCGCGGTCTCCCGGGGGCTGTCATAGGGATCTCCTTCCTGCCACATCTCATCTCATCTCACCCAGGTCGTGGTTACGGTCACTTGACTGCTTCATACAGCTGTCTCGCGGTCTCCCGGGGGCTGTCACAGGGATCTCCTTTCTGCCACATCTCATCCTGACCTTCAGTAGGCTCTTTTGGCCAGCATTCATGGCTTCTATCGCCTTGCCGGTGGTTTTTTTCTAAACATAACCATTACAACATTATGCCTAAACCCAACCAATTTCAATTCTCTTCTAACTTTTCTCCGCTGGGTAGGTGCACACAGCTGGGAGGGCCTAGAGATACTTGCGCCGGCCAGTGCATTGCCTTTGGCCTCCTACTCCAAACCGTGTTAGTCGGCGGACAGCACGGGGGAGGTCATCGAGATAGAATAATACACCCTAACCCGCCCGTGCCTTCGGATCGCCGGGTTCTCTCTAAGCAAAGGTGCACCAGATGCCTTTCTCTCTCTCTCTCTCTCTCCTCTCTCTCCCACATGTAGCACGTCTCCCCTTCCTCTCTCCCTCTCTGGAGATGAGCGGTGGGGGGGATCCAGGGTACGCCCAGACAGGCGGGGTAGTGGTGATGATGTAGTCACATCTCCCATTTCCTTTCCCTGTTGCTGCATACAGTCTTTCCCCTTCTGGATAGTAGCTTAGCTCTTCACAGCTGTCTCATGGACTCATGGGGGCTGTTATAGGCAGTCTCATCCTCTCCTGTGAGCTTGGATCATGTCAGAATTACAGCAGGAAGCTGTGCTTTCCGACAATATATCACACGCCCAGAAAATTACTTCTAGTGGGATTACTTCTTGCTTAGCGGCTTAGACCACGCCCCTTTTGAGTGATTTTGCTCCCTTTTGAGTTATATTCTCGGTTGGGGTCCTTGCAGTTAGGGTTTATATTGGCTATTCAGCCATACTACCTCTCAGCATCCAAAAAGCCCACACTTTACCGTTAAAATACGCTAGTTCTAAAAAATTGATGTTGCACCCTGACTGAGACGTCCATGCAGCAGACTGGAGTTGTCAGCAGACTCCTCCCTCCTTCTTGCTTCCTGGATCTTTACCTCTTGGAGTCGTGCGGTGTAATTGGGACACAAGAGGAGGCTGCGCAAGCTCGAGAGCGCCCCCTGGCCTGTCCCCATGGTTCTCCGCAGCGCCCCCTGCCGGGTCTTCATGGTACTTCAGACAGTGGCTTCACAGCGATTCCTCTTTCAACCCATGGATCCATCTCTTTAGACGACAACTTCGTCTTCTCTGTAAGTGACTGCTCAGCTACACAAACATCTCAAGGTTATTAAAACTAATATAGCACCTTTAATACTAGCTAACGCCAACACTTAACAATAAGGTTAACCAACCAATTGGCCTTGGGACACACCCCGGGACTTGATCAATCTCGGCGGGGCCTTCCTTGGGAGAGGGTGTCCAGTGATAAGTGGCCGAAACACCCAATGATCTCGAGGCACACTGCTGACGATGTTCCCACAATTTATTGTAACATAAATAACAATGTCTATTGGGCTAATACAGCCTTCTAATCAAATAAATAGGACTACAGAGCAGGATTAATAACTTCTCCAATGTAAAATCAGACTGATTCCTGGATCCAGATTTCTGGATCTTTCTTCAAATAAGTCAGCCATCACGATGGATTGCAGTCACTTGACTGCTTCATGCAGCTGTCTCGCGGTCTCCCGGGGGCTGTCATTCTCATCTCATCCAGTTCGTGGTTAAGGTCACTTGACTGCTTCATACAGCTGGCTCGCGGTCTCCCGGGGGCTGTCATAGGGATCTCCTTCCTGCCACATCTCATCTCTTCCAGGATGTGTTTACAGTCACTTGACTGCTTAATACAGCTGTCTCGCGGTCTCCCGGGGGCTGTCATAGGGATCTCCTTCCTGCCACGTCTCATCTCTTCCTGGATGTGTTGACGGTCGCTTGACTGCTTCATACAGCTGGCTCGCGGTCTCCCGGGGGCTGTCATAGGGATCTCCTTCCTGCCACATCTCATCTCATCTCACCCAGGTCGTGGTTACGGTCACTTGACTGCTTCATACAGCTGTCTCGCGGTCTCCCGGGGGCTGTCACAGGGATCTCCTTTCTGCCACATCTCATCCTGACCTTCAGTAGGCTCTTTTGGCCAGCATTCATGGCTTCTATCGCCTTGCCGGTGGTTTTTTTCTAAACATAACCATTACAACATTATGCCTAAACCCAACCAATTTCAATTCTCTTCTAACTTTTCTCCGCTGGGTAGGTGCACACAGCTGGGAGGGCCTAGAGATACTTGCGCCGGCCAGTGCATTGCCTTTGGCCTCCTACTCCAAACCGTGTTAGTCGGCGGACAGCACGGGGGAGGTCATCGAGATAGAATAATACACCCTAACCCGCCCGTGCCTTCGGATCGCCGGGTTCTCTCTAAGCAAAGGTGCACCAGATGCCTTTCTCTCTCTCTCTCTCTCCCTCTCTCTCCCACATGTAGCACGTCTCCCCTTCCTCTCTCCCTCTCTGGAGATGAGCGGTGGGGGGGATCCAGGGTACGCCCAGACAGGCGGGGTAGTGGTGATGATGTAGTCACATCTCCCATTTCCTTTCCCTGTTGCTGCATACAGTCTTTCCCCTTCTGGATAGTAGCTTAGCTCTTCACAGCTGTCTCATGGACTCATGGGGGCTGTTATAGGCAGTCTCATCCTCTCCTGTGAGCTTGGATCATGTCAGAATTACAGCAGGAAGCTGTGCTTTCCGACAATATATCACACGCCCAGAAAATTACTTCTAGTGGGATTACTTCTTGCTTAGCGGCTTAGACCACGCCCCTTTTGAGTGATTTTGCTCCCTTTTGAGTTATATTCTCGGTTGGGGTCCTTGCAGTTAGGGTTTATATTGGCTATTCAGCCATACTACCTCTCAGCATCCAAAAAGCCCACACTTTACCGTTAAAATACGCTAGTTCTAAAAAATTGATGTTGCACCCTGACTGAGACGTCCATGCAGCAGACTGGAGTTGTCAGCAGACTCCTCCCTCCTTCTTGCTTCCTGGATCTTTACCTCTTGGAGTCGTGCGGTGTAATTGGGACACAAGAGGAGGCTGCGCAAGCTCGAGAGCGCCCCCTGGCCTGTCCCCATGGTTCTCCGCAGCGCCCCCTGCCGGGTCTTCATGGTACTTCAGACAGTGGCTTCACAGCGATTCCTCTTTCAACCCATGGATCCATCTCTTTAGACGACAACTTCGTCTTCTCTGTAAGTGACTGCTCAGCTACACAAACATCTCAAGGTTATTAAAACTAATATAGCACCTTTAATACTAGCTAACGCCAACACTTAACAATAAGGTTAACCAACCAATTGGCCTTGGGACACACCCCGGGACTTGATCAATCTCGGCGGGGCCTTCCTTGGGAGAGGGTGTCCAGTGATAAGTGGCCGAAACACCCAATGATCTCGAGGCACACTGCTGACGATGTTCCCACAATTTATTGTAACATAAATAACAATGTCTATTGGGCTAATACAGCCTTCTAATCAAATAAATAGGACTACAGAGCAGGATTAATAACTTCTCCAATGTAAAATCAGACTGATTCCTGGATCCAGATTTCTGGATCTTTCTTCAAATAAGTCAGCCATCACGATGGATTGCAGTCACTTGACTGCTTCATGCAGCTGTCTCGCGGTCTCCCGGGGGCTGTCATCTCATCTCATCCAGTTCGTGGTTAAGGTCACTTGACTGCTTCATACAGCTGGCTCGCGGTCTCCCGGGGGCTGTCATAGGGATCTCCTTCCTGCCACATCTCATCTCTTCCAGGATGTGTTTACAGTCACTTGACTGCTTAATACAGCTGTCTCGCGGTCTCCCGGGGGCTGTCATAGGGATCTCCTTCCTGCCACGTCTCATCTCTTCCTGGATGTGTTGACGGTCGCTTGACTGCTTCATACAGCTGGCTCGCGGTCTCCCGGGGGCTGTCATAGGGATCTCCTTCCTGCCACATCTCATCTCATCTCACCCAGGTCGTGGTTACGGTCACTTGACTGCTTCATACAGCTGTCTCGCGGTCTCCCGGGGGCTGTCACAGGGATCTCCTTTCTGCCACATCTCATCCTGACCTTCAGTAGGCTCTTTTGGCCAGCATTCATGGCTTCTATCGCCTTGCCGGTGGTTTTTTTCTAAACATAACCATTACAACATTATGCCTAAACCCAACCAATTTCAATTCTCTTCTAACTTTTCTCCGCTGGGTAGGTGCACACAGCTGGGAGGGCCTAGAGATACTTGCGCCGGCCAGTGCATTGCCTTTGGCCTCCTACTCCAAACCGTGTTAGTCGGCGGACAGCACGGGGGAGGTCATCGAGATAGAATAATACACCCTAACCGCCCGTGCCTTCGGATCGCCGGGTTCTCTCTAAGCAAAGGTGCACCAGATGCCTTTCTCTCTCTCTCTCTCTCTCCCTCTCTCTCCCACATGTAGCACGTCTCCCTTCCTCTCTCCCTCTCTGGAGATGAGCGGTGGGGGGATCCAGGGTACGCCCAGACAGGCGGGGTAGTGGTGATGATGTAGTCACATCTCCCATTTCCTTTCCCTGTTGCTGCATACAGTCTTTCCCCTTCTGGATAGTAGCTTAGCTCTTCACAGCTGTCTCATGGACTCATGGGGGCTGTTATAGGCAGTCTCATCCTCTCCTGTGAGCTTGGATCATGTCAGAATTACAGCAGGAAGCTGTGCTTTCCGACAATATATCACACGCCCAGAAAATTACTTCTAGTGGATTACTTCTTGCTTAGCGGCTTAGACCACGCCCCTTTTGAGTGATTTTGCTCCCTTTTGAGTTATATTCTCGGTTGGGGTCCTTGCAGTTAGGGTTTATATTGGCTATTCAGCCATACTACCTCTCAGCATCCAAAAAGCCCACACTTTACCGTTAAAATACGCTAGTTCTAAAAAATTGGTTGCACCCTGACTGAGACGTCCATGCAGCAGACTGGAGTTGTCAGCAGACTCCTCCCTCCTTCTTGCTTCCTGGATCTTTACCTCTTGGAGTCGTGCGGTGTAATTGGGACACAAGAGGAGGCTGCGCAAGCTCGAGAGCGCCCCCTGGCCTGTCCCCATGGTTCTCCGCAGCGCCCCTGCGGGTCTTCATGGTACTTCAGACAGTGGCTTCACAGCGATTCCTCTTTCAACCCATGGATCCATCTCTTTAGACGACAACTTCGTCTTCTCTGTAAGTGACTGCTCAGCTACACAAACTCTCAAGGTTATTAAAACTAATATAGCACCTTTAATACTAGCTAACGCCAACACTTAACAATAAGGTTAACCAACCAATTGGCCTTGGGACACACCCGGGACTTGATCAATCTCGGCGGGGCCTTCCTTGGGAGAGGGTGTCCAGTGATAAGTGGCCGAAACACCCAATGATCTCGAGGCACACTGCTGACGATGTTCCCACAATTTATTGTAACATAAATAACAATGTCTATGGGCTAATACAGCCTTCTAATCAAATAAATAGGACTACAGAGCAGGAAATAACTTCTCCAATGTAAAATCAGACTGATTCCTGGATCCAGATTTCTGGATCTTTCTTCAAATAAGTCAGCCATCACGATGGATTGCAGTCACTTGACTGCTTCATGCAGCTGTCTCGCGGTCTCCCGGGGGCTGTCATTTCATCTCATCCAGTTCGTGGTTAAGGTCACTTGACTGCTTCATACAGCTGGCTCGCGGTCTCCCGGGGGCTGTCATAGGGATCTCCTTCCTGCCACATCTCATCTCTTCCAGGATGTGTTTACAGTCACTTGACTGCTTAATACAGCTGTCTCGCGGTCTCCCGGGGGCTGTCATAGGGATCTCCTTCCTGCCAGTCTCATCTTCCTGGATGTGTTGACGGTCGCTTGACTGCTTCATACAGCTGGCTCGCGGTCTCCGGGGGCTGTCATAGGGATCTCCTTCCTGCCACATCTCATATCATCTCACCCAGGTCGTGGTTACGGTCACTTGACTGCTTCATACAGCTGTCTCGCGGTCTCCGGGGGCTGTCACAGGGATCTCCTTTCTGCCACATCTCATCTGACCTTCAGTAGGCTCTTTGGCCAGCATTCATGGCTTCTATCGCCTGCCGGTGGTTTTTCTAAACAAACCATTACAACATTATGCCTAAACCCAACCAATTTCAATTCTCTTCTAACTTTTCTCGCTGGGTAGGTGCACACAGCTGGGAGGGCCTAGAGATACTTGCGCCGGCCAGTGCATTGCCTTTGGCCTCCTACTCCAAACCGTGTTAGTCGGCGGACAGCACGGGGGAGGTCATCGAGATAGAATAATACACCCTAACCCGCCCGTGCCTTCGGATCGCCGGGTTCTCTCTAAGCAAAGGTGCACCAGATGCCTTTCTCTCTCTCTCTCTCTCCCTCTCTCTCCACATGTAGCACGTCTCCCCTTCCTCTCTCCTCTCTGGAGATGAGCGGTGGGGGGGATCCAGGGTACGCCCAGACGTGGGGTGGTAGTGGTGATGATGTAGTCACATCTCCCATTTCCTTTCCCTGTTGCTGATACAGTCTTTCCCTTCTGGATAGTAGCTTAGCTCTTCACAGCTGTCTCATGGACTCATGGGGGCTGTTATAGGCAGTCTCATCCTCTCCTGTGAGCTTGGATCATGTCAGAATTACAGCAGGAAGCTGTGCTTCCGACAATATATCACACGCCCAGAAAATTACTTCTAGTGGGATTACTTCTTGCTTAGCGGCTTAGACCACGCCCCTTTTGAGTGATTTGCTCCCTTTTGAGTTATATTCTCGGTTGGGGTCCTTGCAGTTAGGGTTTATATTGGCTATTCAGCCATACTACCTCTCAGCATCCAAAAAGCCCACACTTTACCGTTAAAATACGCTAGTTCTAAAAAATTGATGTTGCACCCTGACTGAGACGTCCATGCAGCAGACTGGAGTTGTCAGCAGACTCCTCCCTCCTTCTTGCTTCCTGGATCTTTACCTCTTGGAGTCGTGCGGTGTAATTGGGACAAGAGGAGGCTGCGCAAGCTCGAGAGCGCCCCCTGGCCTGTCCCCATGGTTCTCCGCAGCGCCCCTGCGGGTCTTCATGGTACTTCAGACAGGGTCACAGCGATTCCTCTTTCAACCCATGGATCCATCTCTTTAGACGACAACTCTCGTCTTGTAAGTGACTGCTCAGCTACACAAACATCTCAAGGTTATTAAAACTAATATAGCACTTTAATACTAGCTAACGCCAACATTAACAATAAGGTTAACCAACCAATTGGCCTTGGGACACACCCCGGGACTTGATCAATCTCGGCGGGGCCTTCCTGGGAGAGGGTGTCCAGTGATAAGTGGCCGAAACACCCAATGATCTCGAGGCACTGCTGACGATGTTCCCACAATTTATTGTAACATAAATAACAATGTCTATTGGGCTAATACAGCCTTCTAATCAAATAAATAGGACTACAGAGCAGGATAATAACTTCTCCAATGTAAAATCAGACTGATTCCTGGATCCAGATTTCTGGATCTTTCTCAAATAAGTCAGCCATCACGATGGATTGCAGTCACTGACTGCTTCATGCAGCTGTCTCGCGGTCTCCGGGGGCTGTCATTCTATCTCATCCAGTTGGTTAAGGTCACTTGACTGCTTCATACAGCTGGCTCGCGGTCTCCGGGGGCTGTCATAGGGATCTCCTTCCTGCCAACATCATCTCTTCCAGGATGTGTTTACAGTCACTTGACTGCTTAATACAGCTGTCTCGCGGTCTCCGGGGGCTGTCATAGGGATCTCTTCCTGCCACGTCATCTCTTCCTGGATGTGTTGACGGTCGCTTGACTGCTTCATACAGCTGGCTCGCGGTCCCGGGGGCTGTCATAGGGATCCTTCCTCACATCTAATCTTCATCTCACCAGGTCGTGGTTACGGTCACTTGACTGCTTCATACAGCTGTCTCGCGGTCTCCCGGGGGCTGTCACAGGGATCTCCTTTCTGCCACATCTCATCCTGACCTTCAGTAGGCTCTTTGGCCAGCATTCATGGCTTCTATCGCCTTGCCGGTGGTTTTTTCTAAACATAACCATTACAACATTATGCCTAAACCCAACCAATTTCAATTCTCTTCTAACTTTTCTCCGCTGGGTAGGTGCACACAGCTGGGAGGGCCTAGAGATACTTGCGCGGCCAGCAGTGCATTGCCTTTGGCCTCCTACTCCAAACCGTGTTAGTCGGCGGACAGCACGGGGGAGGTCATCGAGATAGAATATAAACCCTAACCCGCCCGTGCCTTCGGATCGCCGGGTTCTCTCTAAGCAAAGGTGCACCAGATGCCTTTCTCTCTCTCTCTTCCCTCTCTCTCCCACATGTAGCACGTCTCCCTTCCTCTCTCCTCTCTGGAGATGAGCGGTGGGGGGGATCCAGGGTACGCCCAGACAGGCGGGTAGTGGTGATGATGTAGTCACATCTCCCATTCCTTTCCCTGTTGCTGCATACAGTCTTTCCCTTCTGGATAGTAGCTTAGCTCTTCACAGCTGTCTCATGGACTCAGGGCTGTTATAGGCAGTCTCCCTCTCTGTGAGCTTGGATCATGTCAGAATTACAGCAGGAAGCTGTGCTTTCCGACAATATATCACACGCCCAGAAAATATTCTAGTGGGATTACTTCTTGCTAGCGGCTTAGACCACGCCCTTTGAGTGATTTTGCTCCCTTTTGAGTTATATTCTCGGTTGGGGTCCTTGCAGTTAGGGTTTATATTGGCTTCAGCCATACTACTCTCAGCATCCAAAAAGCCCACACTTTACGTTAAAATACGCTAGTTCTAAAAAATTGATGTTGCACCCTGACTGAGACGTCCATGCAGCAGACTGG
Source organism: Micropterus salmoides (assembly GCF_014851395.1). NCBI lineage: Eukaryota > Metazoa > Chordata > Actinopteri > Centrarchiformes > Centrarchidae > Micropterus > Micropterus salmoides. The sequence goes on along the minus strand of NW_024040811.1, from coordinate 671 downwards.
AGTTGTCAGCAGACCTCCCTCTTCTTGCTTCTGGATCTTACCTCTTGGAGTCGGCGGTGTAATTGGGACACAAGAGGAGGCTGCGCAAGCTCGAGAGCGCCCCTGGCCTGTCCCATGGTCTCCGCAGCGCCCCTGCCGGGTCTTCATGGTACTTCAGACAGTGGCTTCACAGCGATTCCTCTTTCAACCCATGGATCCATCTCTTTAGACGACAACTTCGTCTTCTCTGTAAGTGACTGCTCATACACAACATCTCAAGGTTATTAAAACTAATATAGCACCTTTAATACTAGCTAACGCCAACACTTAACAATAAGGTTAACCAACCAATTGGCCTGGGACACACCCGGGACTTGATCAATCTCGGCGGGGCCTTCCTTGGGAGAGGGTGTCCAGTGATAAGTGGCCGAAACACCAATGATCTCGAGGCACACTGCTGACGATGTTCCCACAATTTATTGTAACATAAATAACAATGTCTATTGGGCTAATACAGCCTTCTAATCAAATAAATAGGACTACAGGCAGGATTAATAACTTCTCCAATGTAAAATCAGACTGATTCCTGGATCCAGATTTCTGGATCTTTCTTCAAATAAGTCAGCCATCACGATGGATTGCAGGTCACTTGACTGCTTCATGCAGCTGTCTCGCGGTCTCCGGGGGCTGTC
>NW_024040810.1:0-23674 GCF_014851395.1 Micropterus salmoides | reverse complement strand
TCTGAGCTGATCCAGTGTGTTGTGGTTCTTAAATGAAGATAAAATGTTTGCGTCATCAGCAAATAAACCTCAGATTTCATGATACAGACCCTGGACAAATGGACAAAGCTGTCGACATGTTTTGGTCCAAATGAAAGCTCAGGTTCAGGTTCTGGTTTGAGTTTTGTTGTTACTCTTGCTTGTTTGGTTTAGATGTTTTAAAACAGGGTTTATTTTACTTTAAAAGTTTTTCAATAAACTTCACAAAATTGACCAAACCTCAGTCTGTCATGCTAAGTTGCAAGTTATACAGAGGATGTATCATGTTTTGGTTTGGTTTTTATGTTCATCTTTGTTGTGTTTCTGCCATTTCCTCCTGTGTTTATCACTCCCCGCCTCCTGTGTTCTTGTTTTTTTGTCAGTTGTTCGTTTGTTTCTGTGCTCTGTTTTTTATTTTTTAAGTCGCCCTCGTGCGTCTTTGTGAGTTTTATTCCTGGTTTGTTTTGGAGCGTCCGGTGTCTTTGTCTAGCTTTGTTTCTGTTCAGTATTAGTCCCATGTGTCTCACCTGTGTTACAGTTACCCTGCCCCCTCTATATAACGGTAGGTTTGTTGTTCCCTTTTGTCGGATCCCTGTAGCTTGTTGTGCTCTTTCAAATGTGTTCCAGTTTTTAATCTTGCTTGTTTTGTTTGTGGATCTTTGTTGCACTTTTGCCTTCTTTTGATTTTGATTGGCTGTTTTGATTTTGTTTCTTTATGGATTTGTTTGGACTCAGCCACTCTCACTAGGGGTGGGGGAAATAATTGATTTTTAGATGCATCGCGATGGGGACTTGGACGATATGGATCGATTCACAAATGTCAATAATATTTGTATTGGATAAGGTCATTAGTAATTTTCACCAGTTCTGTCTCTGTGCTATGATGATCTCTAAATCCTGAGTGACAATCCTCAAATAAACTCTTGCTCTGTAGAAAGTCACACAGCTGTTTGGCGACTGCTTTCTCAAGCATCTTTGGGAGAAATGGAAGGTTAAATATAGGTTTACAGTTTGCTAAAACCCCTCGATCAAAAGCGGAAGAGGTTTAATTACAGCTACTTTAAAGTACTGTGGTACATAGCCTGTTGCCAATGTTTGCCTTAACTTGTGAGTTTCTGTGTTATACTACGGGGCTAACGGTACATGGTGAAACCAGAGGGTTAAACACAACAGATGTAATAAGGACATGTGCTTATGTACAAAATGAAGAAAACGTGGGTTGAATTCAGCAGTGGCCTGCCACAGTCACTCTTACTAGCCATTTTTGCGGATGGCATTCATAAAGTTGCCCCCTAAAAGTCATGAGTCAGGTCAGCAGTCGGGAAGAGAGGTATACATTTGAATAGTTTGTTTTTATAATTGTTTTGTTTTGTTTTTTGTATGGACCTAAAAGTGAAGAAACAAAAAACAGAGCCATATTTCCATGAATCAAAAAAAAGTAATTAAAATAACTGTCCAATTTTGTTTCATTTTTTTTGTTTCTCTGTTTGAAGAAATAAACTAAGTAAAGACAGACAGGTGGGTCAGGTGACCCGTAAAAAGTAAATATAACAAAATGAATTTCTTGGGGGGACTTTTACAGGCCTGTCGGTCTTGAGAGCCTTTTGGCTTCAAAGTCAATGTTCTGCAGCCATGCCAGAATACAGGGGTGAGGGTTGGATGATGATGATGATGATGATGATGAAGGTACAGTGTAAAAACAATGAGCACAGCTGGTGACTATGACTGGGTTTCTGACAAGAACAAACCACATGTCTCTATTTTTCAATTGTCCTTTATTTATTGCCACATGATCATATGTTGTTCATCATATGTTTATAGATGTATATTTGTTTGGTAAATTATATACAAATACCAAGTTAATACATGCTGTCTATAAAAGACTAAATTGGCAAAAGATGTGATTTGTCTCTCAGTAAGTGTCCACTGTGCCTCTGCACAACCTGGTCAGTTTTTCAATTTGAGCCTCAACATAAAGTTTATTTCCTGTTAACTATGTGAGAAAACCACAAGAGAACGAGTGACACACAAAGAGGAAGGAGGAGGGTTTTACTTGGTGACTGGTGAACGTTAATGTGTTGATCTCAGATGGCCGAGAGTAAAATGGAGAAATCATCTTTACCGTGGCTGCTTGGTAAGCAAGAATCTACTTAATGTGTGAATGTTTGTCTCCACGTTGTCTCAAAGATTAGGTCTAAACATTTCTGGTGATTTTGAAAGCAACAGCGAGTTATAGAGTGAACAACATGAATACAAAGACAGAAATCAGCCAAACAGATCGTGTACATGTTAACTGCAACAACAGAGCAGGAATTTCAGTGTTGTTTGATAATATGGCAGCAAAAAGCAACACAAACATTACAGCAAGTGTTCATTGCAATTGTTAACAGTAGTTATTCCTACAGTATATCATAAAATAGAAGAAAGAGGTTGAAAGCATGTAGAAAAGTTTTATACAGAAAGGTATTTACTATCCTGAAGTGCTACAGAAGAGAAAACACACACATGCCAAGCTCGGACCAGAGGATGACTATTTAAAACACAATTATTAAGAATTTAACAAAGTTAAAATACACAAAAACAAACAAGTTAAAACAGGGTTTATTCATTTATTGGCACCTTAATTGTTTATAAAATTGACAGTGGCAAATACTCCGGGGCCAAAGCTGCTCAGTGTGTTTCCAGAATCCTCCAGTACGCTTTGTTCCATGCTGAGCTCCTCCAAGCTCTCAGTCCTCCTTCTGGCCGCCTGATGGTGAGAAACAGTAACCTTAAATGACCGAGTGGTGACAGCAGTCAAGGAGTCAAGAAACTGCACGCTTCACAGTGCTTGGATCAGTCCTTTGGCTAACTCGGCTAAGCTTGTCTTTATATAAGAATAAACACAACAACCAAAATAAAAGCAAAAAACTAAATAACTAAACGTGCAAAACTAAAAACAACTCAAAACCCACACAAGACAAGCAACTAGACCAGTAACTATTAAGTCTTTAATTGTAATGTGCCACACAGAGGCAACACAGGAAATGGAGGTCTCTTCTGAGGCTGTCTTTAAATATCCTAAAATCCATCAATCCACCCTAACACAAGGGAAACAGGCTTCAGCTCAGCTATCCAACTCTCTGGAACAAAGTAGATAATGCGTAGGAGAGGCCCCAACGCCATCTTTCACTCCTGCTGCGTCGAAGGTTTCATGTCCTGACTGCTCTGTTTGGGGAAATTGAACTAAATCAAATTGTATGTCTCCTTAATAAAATACAATTTATTTCCAAAGCTAATATCAATGTGTGGCTGTTGTTCTGTTTTGTAGAAAGTCCAGATGTCTTGTTTCATGTAAAACCTCAAACCAACCTGAGTGTGTTTTTCTTTAGTTCTGACCTCACTGCTGAGCTGCACAACAAACCAAGGTGAGCAAACTTCTTCTGTCAGCCAAAGCTGTCCAGACTGCAACACTGAGTGGCTAAGAGATAATGAATAAAAAAACTCATGTAGCCACACCTCAACCAACGTTATAAGTATGCAGAAAACATTTGGGAAAATCAAATCAGTGGGATTCGGATTTCTTCTCTGAAACTCAGCGACTGAAACTCAGAGATCAGTTCAGCAGTGAAGAAGTGAGAAAGTAGGAATATGAGGAATGTGGAGAAAATTAATGCAAATGTTCTCTCTAACCACATCTTTCTGTCTCTTCCTCCAGCCTCTCTGACTGTGAGTCCCAGCAGCTCTCAGCTGTTTGAAGGAGAGTCTGTCTCTCTGAGCTGTGAGGAGGACGACAGCTCTGCTGGATGGACGCTGAGGAGGAACACAACCAGAAGAACCAAGACTCAGTGTGACGACTGGGGAAAATCAGCTGGTTCTTCCTGTTACATCAGCTACATCACCACATGGGACAGTGGAGTTTACTGGTGTGAGTCCAGAGAGGGAGCAACCAGTAACACCATCAGCATCACTGTCACTGGTAAGATCAGACTGTGGAGTTAGTGTTGATGAAGCTGTGTGTAAATGATGAAATGCTGTAGTTTGTCTCTGTGTTGAGGTGGACCAGTGATCCTGCAGAGTCCTGTCCTCCCTGTGATGGAGGGACATGAGGTCACTCTGCACTGTAAAACACAGACCCCTCCCTCCAACCTCCCAGCTGGTTTCTATAAAGATGGCTCCCTCATCAGGACTGAGCCTACAGGTCACATGACCATCCACCATGTTAACAAGTCTGATGAAGGCCTCTACAAGTGTGACATCAGCGGTCGTGGAGAGTCTCCATCCAGCTGGATCTCTGTCACAGGTGAGGAGGTTACCTTTGATTTCAGGACTTATTTCATCCAGAGATTCACATGACCAGGTGGGATTCTCTCTACAGGTAAACCTACAACCTCAGCTCTGCCCACATCTGCAGCTCTGCCCACCCCGACAACTCCGCCTCCTCCATCGCCACCTGCCTCAGCCCCCTTCCAGCTTGTGTTTAGACTGATCTGCCACCTGGTGGTCTTCTGTCCGTACTGCATCTCCACTGTCCTCATGGTGTCTTTATATCGACACAGGGACACAGGTAACACTGAATCATTCACTGATCTTACAATAAGTCAATTCATAAAATCAATCAATACATTTATCAGAGAATTTTATCCAAAGCAACTTACAATTACTACATATGTCAGATGTCGCACACCTATGGAGCAACTAGGAGTTAAGTTCCATGCTCAGGGGCACATTGGTGGAATTGAACCCAGTCTCTCACACCAAAGACATTTGTCTTATCCACTGCACCATCACCACCACCATCAATGATCAGTGATTGACAGTTAGATGAAGATAAATTAAGTAAATTTTCTTTCTAACCTGCTCTGAGTGCAGGACATGACCTGCCAGTCTCTATGGTGATGACCCCGTCTACCCAGGCTGAGGAGGGATTGGATGATGACTATGATGATGTCACCACAGAGCATCACTTCTGAGCTGATCCAGTGTGTTCAGTGTGTTCTGGTTCTTAATGAAGTTGAAGAGATGGTGATTAGGGTAGTCACTGATGAACCGCTCTTACCACATTTAAACAAATAATGATAATCTTTGATTTGTGCTTGAGTCTGCAGAGTTTGAAATCTCACCACATTTCAACCCTATTTTCTCAACACACTGTATCCTACAATTACTTTATTATGGTTAAACCAGGTTTGCTATGAGTATCATGCTTAAATGGGGTTAGGGATAGCCTAACTCATAACTAATTTCCCTCATGTTTATTAAAGCATTCATCTTTCCCAATGAAAGACAACGCTAAAATACCATCTTAGTTGTCATAGCCCTACATTGAGAAAATGCTTACTATACTATAATAAAAAACTGAACAAGACATATATCTCATTTGCAGAAACAAGAAGACAATAAAATCAGCTTTCAAATAAATGATAGCCTTTACAATGACATTTGTATAATTTCAGTACATTTAATATATCTTTGTGTCCACGTCCACAGTGTAAGTTAGTGGTTCAAAGGCATGTAGGCCTAAAGGCTAAATAATTAAAACTTTCAAAAGTTCAATTTATGATGCTGATAACAATGTTTGTTCTAGCCTACTATGCAAATATGCATCAAGCTAGATTCCTGCCTTCAACCTGCTGATAGTAACTTAAACCAGGGGTCCTTAACTACTTTTGTTAAATAATGTTTTCATTCAGGCTTCATTAGCATACTAGTGTTTCTACTAGTGTCATACTAAATGTTGTTACTGCCTATATCACTCTGAAAAGCCAAGGAGCCTTTATAATTTCCACCTGTTGTCTATTCCATTTGCACAACAGCATGTGAAATTTATTGTCAGTGTTGTTTCCTTAAGTGTTCAGTTAATAAGTTTGATTTCACAGGAGTGTGATTGACTTGGAGTTACATTGTGTTGTTTAAGTGTTCCCTTTATTTTTTTTGAGCAGTGTATTATCAGACAATAATTGGTCTTTTTCCACAATTATGTGAGCAGTCATGATCTGATTTTTTTATTCCGATTTGTAAACCGAAAGTTATCCATGGAAACTTTTACTGAGATCCCAGACAGACTTGATGATGTCGAGATCAGGACTCTGTGGGGGCCACACCGTCACTTCCAAGACTCCTTGTTCGTCTTTCGCTGTATGTTAAAGGTCATTGTCATGCTGCAGAATAAATCAGGTGACTCCCTGATGGAACTGCATGATGAATAAGTATCTGCCTTCACTTGTCATCATTGAGGAGACCATTCATTTTGACCAAATCCCAACTCTGTTTGTAGAAATGCAGACCCAAACTAGCCTCCCGCAACACAAGGGAGGCCAAATTAGCCTCCCTTGTGTTGCTGCAACGTAGCAAACAGGGGCGTTTCACAGGGACGCTGAAGGGTGCCTTTAGTGTAAATCCTTACGCTTTGTCACGCTGTCTGAAAGCGTCAGTTATGATGCATTCAGATGAGAATGTGTTGGTTTAGAGGAGCACTTTAATTTGTAAATCTTTACACTTGATTATGCAACAGAAATTATAAAAAGAATTAAAGAGATTTGATTTTGATTTTTCTTCTGTTCACTCACTTAATTTTGGCATTTGATGAATATAATCTATTAACACTGTGAGTCCGGTGTGACAAAGTATGTGTACATACACCTGGCCAATAAAAGTGACTGATGTGTTTTCATCCTAAATTTTAGTTGCAATAACTTCTACAAGCCACCAGATGTCACTGTGCTTTCTGTTTCCACAAAGCTTCAGGGGCACTTCCACACTCAGTCACCACCTGCACTGCTTTAATATAAACTAGATACAGCACCGGGTGAGTTTGTAACACCGTTTAAGGTTGTATTTGGTTTGATGATGATTTGGTGATTTGGTTTGTGTGAAGACTACAACAGCACGTTGATGTGATCAACTCTACTGTAACTTATGAACCTGCTGAGCTTCTCCTCAAATTAACAACCGACCAAAATATCTACTGAGCAGCCTCCTCACCTGTGACAGAGATCCAGCTGCATGGAGACTCTCCATGACCGCTGATGTCACACTTGACTTGGAAACATGGTGGATGGACATGTGACCTGTAGGCTCTGTCCTGATGAGGGAGCCATCTTTATCATGCAGTATCACTCGTTTATCTGAACAAAAAGATTAAAAATATGTTTGTATGTACAACCAGTGAATCTGATTGGGCTTGATGAATGTTAGAGAGATAGTACTTTAAAGATAAAAACACATAAATACTTTTTCAGACACTAAAATGAACGTTTGTATATGATGAAAGCTGCAGCCCCAGCAAGGCCCTCAGATTTGGTTTCATCACGATAGCACTTCCGGCTGTGGCTATTGGTATGTGTTTGTTTTTTTATTTATTTTCTCCTTTGAGTGAATGGATGGTTGATGTGTTGTAGAGAGTGGGAGTAGCAGTGGGCGTGACCGTGCTGGCTGAGGAGCAACATGCTACTGCCTGCCACGCCATCCTCCCCGCACTAACCAGACACTCGGAGGAGCACCCCTGCCTCTGCTCTGCCCAGTTCCTGACAGTTTCATAAATATCGCATCACAGTTCACCAAATTGTCACTGATAATGATTTGATTCTTCAGCAAAGTCTCCTCAGCACAAAGTGAAGCTTCCCCACATGACTTCACCAAATGTTCATGTTGCTCTTGATACTAAACAAGGTGCTGCCTTAAAACCTGGAAGTCTATTTTTAATGTAACCTCCTCCTGATATTAACTCATTTGATTTCATTCATAGTAAAATAGAGCAAACGCAGGTGGATCTAATGTTAAGTCACACTTTAATCATCAGAACTGGCTTCAGATGTTTCATCGGCTGGCTGAGGCCGAGACTGTAGCAAGCAGGACTCACCATCACGGCCTGACTTGGGGTTCATACATCGTCTTTTATATCAGATAAGTAATAATAAGTCCTCCAACAATCAATGCTGCCACTTCCGACCACATGATAGATTTATCTGTGAAGAGCAAAAAGCAGATTTGTCAGGCTGCCTGTGACTGAAAACAAGAACAACCTGCTCTACCTACAGCTGACTGACTGATGCTCAAACTTTAACAGGCTTCAGCAGTCTGAATCACACAGATCAAGGGGACTTCTTCCCCTCTTTGCCACTAACCCTGCCCTGTAGAAGAGGAAATTTACATCACTTCCTGTCTGCAGTCTCTCTGTCAGCATTTATTTCTTTAGTCTTTCTGACAAAAATGAAGCGAGGTCCTGCAGTTTACCTTCAATAAAACAAATAAGCATCTACAACTAAAAACGGAGGTTTGCTTGTTGCTCTGTCTCTCATTTAGCTTCGTCAGAACTTTAGGACGAGGACTGTGGTCTTTGTCCTTCATCTCTGACGCTGTAGTCGTATTATGAAGGGACCGCTCAGCGTACATGTGGGGCGTGAGCTGATCCTTTAAAGACCTTTTCACAAAGCTACTGAGAACAACGTTCACTGAGGAATGGAGAGACCCTGCCGCTGTATGAATGAGCTTACTCACTATGTGACAGGTGCCCAGTCTGTTAGTGAACGGGACATCAAGTATTCATCCAGTCAACTGTGTCACTGACTTTGCTTACTTACTTCACTGCAACTTACTAAATGCCTGTGCATGCACAGCGAGTACATTCAGCTACCTGAATGAAATATAAACAAATACTGAATTTATTGTTTTTTAGCATTAAGAAAATTTGTATACAGAGACAGCGATCAAAGTAACAGCCTGTGTAGAGGCAGCTGAAGGACCTACAGACCAAGAAAGACAAGATTGCACACACTGAGGGATTGAAAGGTAATTACAAAACAACATAGACACAAACATGAGGATACAAATGACTGTTGAGGTGGACCAGTGATCCTGCAGAGTCCTGTCCTCCCTGTGATGGAGGGACATGATGTCACTCTGCACTGTAAAACAGAGACCCCTCCCTCCAACCTCCCAGCTGGTTTCTATAAAGATGGCTCCCTCATCAGGACTGAGCCTACAGGTCACATGACCATCCACCATGTTAACAAGTCTGATGAAGGCCTCTACAAGTGTGACATCAGCGGTCGTGGAGAGTCTCCATCCAGCTGGATCTCTGCTCTGACTGCAGAAAATGACCTGCCCGCCTCTATAACAATGACCCCGCCCACTCAGGCTGAGGAAGGTTCGGGTGATGACTATGGGCAAATAAACCTCAGATTTCCTTCATAGATCACAAACAGCAGAGGACCCACAACACTTCCCTGTGGAACTCCTCATGTTCTAGTTTGACTTGTAGATGATGTTGAACTCAGAATCTCAGACTTCAGCAGTGGGGGGGGGGGGTATTTTTATAGATGTATATTTGTTTGGTAAATTATATACAAATACAAAGTTAATACATGCTGTCTATAAAAAACTAAATTGGCAAAAGATGTGATTTGTCTCTCAGTAAGTGTCACCATTGTGGCTCTGCACAACCTGGTCAGTTTTCCACTGAGACTTAACATTAAGTATATTTCCTGTTAACTTTGTGAGAGAAAACCACAAGAGTACGAGTGACACACAAAGAGGAAGGAGGAGGGTTTTACTTGGTGTGACTGAACATTAATGTGTTGATCTCAGATGACCAAGAGTTAAAATGGAGAAATCATCTTTACCGCGGCTGCTTGGTAAGTAAGAATCTACTTAATGTGTGAATGTTTGTCTCCACATGTCTCAAAGATTAGGTCTCAAACATTTCTGGTGATTTTTAGATCAACAGTGAGTTATAGAGAAAAGCAGAAAAGTTTTATACAAAAAGGTAAAGTGCTACAGAAGAGAAAAGCACACACATGCCAGGTTCGGAACAGAGGTTGACTTTTGACAACCTCTAATAATATGACACATCACTATCTTTAATTTAACAAAGTTAAAATACACAAAAACAAACAAGTTAAAATAGGGTTATTACATTTAATGGCACTTTAAGTTTATATAATGGACAGTGAAAATGTTCAGTGTGGCTCCAGGGCCAAAGCTGCTGCCACCTGCTGAGCTCCTCCAAGCTCTCAGTCCTCCTTCTGGCTGCCTGATGTTGAGAAACAGCAACCCTAAATGAAAGTGGGACAGCAGTCAGGGAGTGTGACAACCCCTCCCAGGCACTAGGTATCCTGTGTCCTGTCTTTTTGTTATTATCTTGCAGGATGGGGGCTGGGAGGTCATCATCAGGGCCTGAGTGTTTGGGAGCTATAAAGCTTACATCCTTTTTTGTCTTTCTGGCTCTCTCATCGCGGGTGCAGCTATTGATTGCTTTTGTGTTCTCACTGACATTTCACACACCCACACACTGACATGACTGATACTGATTCAATTCAATTCAATTCAATTTTATTTATATAGCGCCAAATCACAACAACAGTTATCTCACAGCGCTTTTCATAAAAGAGCAGGTCTAGACCATACTCTTTGATGATATTTACAGAAGCCCAACAGTTCCCACCAAGAGCAAGCACTAGGCGACAGAGGCAAGGAAAAACTTCCTTTTAAGAGGCAGAAACCTCGAGCAGAACCATGGCTCAGGGTGGGCGGCCATCTGCCTCGACCGGTTGGGGTGAGAGAGAGAGAGAGAGAGAGAGAGAGAGAGAGAGAGAGGGATGTAAGGAGAGAGAGAGGGGAGGGAGGCAGCCTACACAATATACACACAGAGGTACAGACAGTGAAGGTAATGTTGCTATAAACTAAATGAAAAATGGTACAGATATTTATAATAGTGTTAATGGTAACCATCGTAATGTTAATGATTATAATAACAATAATAACAATAAGACTAGCAACAATAGTCGTTGCAGTAGAGGGTGTCGAGCAGGAACACGGGGGCAGCAGGCGACCCGCAGCCACAGATCCAGACTCCACAGCTCCAGAGCCAGAAAACCTGCAGGAAGTGATAGGAGAGAGGAGATAGACGAGAAAGCACAAGACTACCAGAAAGGGGAGAAGTTGTGTTAGTAACATGCAATAATGGGATAAGGTTGCATACAGAGGGAGAGAAAGTAGAGGAGAGAGGAGCTCAGTGCATCATGGGAAATCCCCCGGCAGTCTAGGCCTATAGCAGCATAACTAAGGGATGGTTCAGGACTACCTGAGCCAGCCCTAACTATAAGCTTTATCAAAGAGGAAAGTCTTAAGCCTACTCTTAAATGTGGAGATGGTGTCTGCCTCCTGAACCCAAACTGGAACCTGGTTCCACAGGAGAGGAGCTTGATAGCTGAACGCTCTGGCTCCTAGTCTACTTTTGGAGACTCTAGGAACCACAAGTAACCCTGCATTCTGGGAGCGCAGTGCTCTGGTGGGGTAGTAAGGTACTATGAGCTCTTTAAGATAAGATGGTGCCTGACCATTAAGAGCTTTGTAGGTAAGAAGAATGATTTTAAATTCTATTCTGGATTTTACTGGAAGCCAATGCAAAGAAGCTAAAACAGGAGAAATGTGATCTCTTTTCCTGGTTCCTGTCAGAACACGTGCTGCAGCATTCTGGATCAGCTGAAGAGTCTTAATGGACTTTTTCGAGCAGCCTGATAATAAGGAATTGCAGTAATCCAGCCTAGAAGTAACAAATGCATGGACTAGTTTTTCTGCATCATTTTTAGACAGGATGTTCCTGATTTTCGCAATATTACGTAGGTGAAAAAAGGCGGTCCTTGAAATTTGCTTAATGTGAGACTTAAACGACATGTCCTGATCAAAGATAACTCCAAGATTCCTCACAGTGGTGCTGGAGGCCAAGGCGATGCCATCCAGGGAAACTATATCTTTAGATAATGCGTCACGGAGGTGCTTAGGCCCCAGAGCAATAACTTCAGTTTTATCTGAGTTTAACATGAGAAAATTACAAGTCATCCAGGTTTTAACATCCTGAAGGCACATTTGAAGTTTAGCTAACTGATGAGTTTCATCTGGCTTGATCGATAGATATAACTGAGTATCATCTGCATAACAATGAAAGCTTATGGAATGTTTCCTGATAATATTGCCTAAAGGAAGCATATATAAAGTGAAGAGGATTGGTCCAAGGACAGATCCTTGAGGAACTTCATGAGTAACTTTGGCGTGCATGGAGGACTCATCGTTAACATGTACAAACTGAAATCGATCTGATAAATAGGACTTAAACCAGCTTAGAGCGGTTCCTTTAATGCCAATGAAATATTCCAGTCTCTGCAATAGGATCTGATGGTCAATGGTATCAAATGCAGCACTAAGATCTAATAAAACCAGTACAGAGACAAGTCCTTTGTCTGATGCAATAAGGAGGTCATTAGTAATTTTCACCAGTGCTGTCTCTGTGCTATGATGAGCTCTAAATCCTGACTGAAAATCCTCAAATAAACTATTGCTCTGTAGAAAGTCACACAGCTGTTTAGCAACTGCTTTCTCCAGAACCTTAGAGAGAAATGGAAGGTTAGATATAGGTCTATAGTTGGCTAAAACATCCGGATCAAGTTTGGGCTTTTTTAGAAGAGGTTTAATTACAGCTACTTTAAAGTACTGTGGTACATAGCCTGTTGATAAAGATAGATTGATCATATCTAGTATAGAGGTGCTGACTAAGGGTAAAACATCTTTAAGCAGCCTAGTGGGATGGGGTCTAAGAGGCAGGTTGATGGTTTAGATGAAGAAATTATTGAAGTTAGTTGGTAAAGATTGAGGGAAGCAAAACAGTCTAAACATGTATCTGGTTCTACAGCTGTTTCTAAGGTTCCTGAGTTTAGAGATAAGTCGGTGCCAATTGAGGGCAGGTCTTGGTGAATTTTGTCTCTAATAGCTAGAATTTTGTCATTAAAGAAGCTCATGAAATCGTAACTACTGAGAGCTATGGGAATACTTGGCTCAATAGAGCTGTGACTCTCTGTCAGCCTGGCTACAGTGCTGAAAAGAAACCTGGGTTTGTTCCTATTTTCCTCTATTAATGACGAGTAGTACGCTGCTCTGGCATTACGGAGGGCCTTCCTATAAGTTTTAAGACTATCTTGCCAAATTAAACGAGAATTTTCCACTTTGGTGGAACGCCAATTCCTCTCAAGTTTCCGTGATATTTGCTTTAATTTGCGAGTTTCAGTATTATACCATGGAGCTAACCGTCTTTGTTTTAGTATTTTCTTTTTTAGAGGGGCTACAGAGTCCAGTGTCATTCGCAGCGAGCCTGCAGCACTATCAACAAGATGATCGATTTGGGAGGGACTGAAATTAGCATAGGAGTCCTCCGTTACTATGTGACTAGATAATGTATTTAGAGCTGATGGAATCGCATCCTTAAATTTAGCTATAGCTCTATCAGACAGACATCTTGTATAAAAATTTTTGCCCAATGGCGAGTAGTTCAGAAATACAAACTCAAAAGTTATCAAACAGTGGTCGGATAAAGAGGGATTCTGTGGGAACACCACTAAATGTTCAATTTCAATACCATACACCAAAACAAGGTCGAGGGTGTGGTTAAAACAGATTCACGTTATTATCTTTGTCAAATATTATTTTGTAAAATAAACCGTTACTTTTTTCGTGCAAGCTCGTTTTGTCTCCCATATTTGTCGCAGCCATAGTGCCGGGCTGTGACAAATGGGGGCTCGTCCAGGCCTTATGACTCTGTGTCTGCTTGACGGCGGAGGTTAGTTGTGGTCTAGTATTAAGTTGTGTGCCTCATTTTGTGAATGAGTTGTACAATCTGGTTGTTTGGGAGACATTGATGAGCTGTTTTGTGAACGAGACCCAGACACCTTTTTCTCACTTATTGAGCGGGTAGCAGAGAGTAGACAGTGGTCAGACTCTGACTGCACATTACTCTTGCAATGTGTGTTGACAGGTAAGCACAGAAGGCCTACTCTGCTCTCATTGTGGCTGAAAGTAAAGTTTATGTGACCGTCAAGGCTGCAGTGTTTATGGCTTGTGAGTTGGTGCTGGAGAGAAGTGTAGCTTGGAGGTGATGGGGAGTGATACTGTAAGAGATGAGAGGGAGAGATACTGGGGCTTTTCATTCACATATTGTGAGCTCTGTGTTGCCATTTTCTCGGGAGAGCACGTGCTGACACGGGGAATGGGTTTAATCGTGCTGCCTATTCCAGTGCTAGACTGACACTTAACTGTCAAGTCTTTAATTGTAACGTGCAACACACACAGGCAAAACAGGAAATGGAGGTCTCTTCTGATGCAGTCTTTAACTATCCTAAAATCTGTCAATCCACCCTCAACACAAGGGAAACAGGCTTCAGCTCCACAATCCAACACACTTTTACTCTCTGGAATGAAGTAGATAATGCGTAGGAGAGGTTCTTATTTGGAAAAGGAGGGGGGAAGGAATCCTCATGTTCCTCACCAGCATCCTACGAGCAGCTTTCCCTCCAGTCAACCCGGCCGCTGCTTGAACTTGTCTACCTCAAAGATTGTGCATCCTACATGGTAAATGGTCTGTATTTGTATAGCATTTACATTTACATTTACTCATTTGGCAGACGCTTTTATCCAAAGTGACTTACATTTGAGGAACAACATACAAGCATCAACAGAGCATCAACTACAGGTCTACAACTGACAATACATACTAGTAAGAGCAGTAATAAATACTAGTAAGAGCTCACAGTACATATCACATCAATGGGGTAGATACCTAGGGAAGGAAGTAAGAGTTAACCAAAAGTGCAATCAAAACAAAAAGTGCAATCAATACAAGATCATTGTGGGGGATAGAAGAAGAAGAGCACAGGAAGTGCATGTTAGAGGTTAGGAGTTAGACGTGTTATAAGACCTTTGTTGTCTTCCGACCACTCAAAACGCTTTACACTTCGTTACATTCACCCATTCACACACATTCATACACTGAGCCTAAGTGCTCAAACGGAAACTAACACTCACACAGATTCATACACTGATGAGCCATCGGGGGCTCAGTATCTTGCCCAAGAAGGGGCGATTCTAGGATCAGACCTTTAGGGGTGCTCAGCCCCTAATGAGAATGTAGCATGCATACAATGCCTTGCAAAAGTGGTGGGGACATGCTGGAGACATCTCCCCACCCAGCTGATTTTGTCCCCATCACTTTTTGAGAGCATTTGTTAACAATCTTCTGAAAAAAAAGCACCAAGAAATGTTAACTAACAAATGAAAACGCTTTGAGAAAGGTTTATTTGCACAATAAGAAAACATGCAATGCAATATAGTTTCCTTCATATAAAAACAGACATTTCCACCGTAAATTGGAGCAGAAAATGTCTCCCGAATGCAGGAAATTACCAGTTTAATGCTAAAAATCTTGCCTTGTCTTGTTCTTGTTCATATATAAATATATATATATATGTATGTGTGTTATGTGTATGTATGTATATGTGTATGGTATGTAATAAATGCATTTTATAAATGTACATAATAAATGCATTACTAATTGTGCACCTATTTATTCATTAGTCGGTTAAGTTGGCGCATTCAGCTGCCTCTTGTCTCAACATCTTTTTCTTCTTAATTCTTATATTTTCGGCACCACACATTTCTTTTTCCTCTTTCTTTCTTTCACATATTTACCGTCTCTGTTGCACTTGTCACACAACCCTGGGCTGAGTTCAGCCCCGACAAATGTAGCAAACCGGTGTAAAAGGTTTTTGGATTAAACTCGCCCCAGAGGGAAAGTAAACGCCTCTCATCGGCGCCGTTGAGATAATCAGAATTCAGCCAAGTTGGGAGGGGCCGCTCGTATCCCTCCTCAATATTGAAAGTATTAGTTTGGCCCCGAGAGACAGACACACAAGCAGCGTTCCGCAAAAGCTGACCTGTTGGCCAGCGCGTTTGCGGATCATTCAGTAAAACATTAGAAACTGAAAAATGTCTGTATTCAGGGACAATAAATCCGTTTAATATAAGAAAAGCCTTATCAAACTGTAGGCTAATTGGTTGTCCCTTCTCTTGCTTTTCCAAAATCTAAAATTGGAGGACATAAAATAATATAAAAAATCGCTCCTATGCCCAAGGACACTTCGAAACACATTCTGACATGGTCTGTTTGTGGAAATTGGACTAAAAACAATTGCATGTGTATGTAAATAAAATTAGTTTTTTCCTTATCTAATATAAATGTGTGGTGGTTTTCTACAAACAGGTTGCTCTGTTTTGTAGAAGTACGTCTTGTTTCATGTTAAAACCACAAACCAACCTGAGTGTGATTTCTCTTTAGTTCTGACCTCACTGCTGAGCTGCACAACAAACCAAGGTGAGAAAACTTCTTCTGTCACAGCCACAGGTGTGCAGCCTGCAACACTGAGTGGTTAACAGATAAAAAAGATGTTTACAAATGTTGCCAGATCTCAACCAACACTGAAAACATGCAGAAAACTTTCATCTATCAGCTCAAATCTGAGTTTAATTCAGTGCCTGAAACTCAGAGATCAGTTCAGCAGGAAGAAGTGAGAAAGTAGGAATATGAGGAATGTGGAGAAAATTAATGCAAATGTTCTCTCTAACCACATCTTTCTGTCTCTTCCTCCAGCCTCTCTGACTGTGAGTCCCAGCAGCTCTCAGCTGTTTGAAGGAGAGTCTGTCTCTCTGAGCTGTGAGGAGGACGACAGCTCTGCTGGATGGACGCTGAGGAGGAACACAACCAGAAGAACCAGGACTCAATGTGATGACTGGGGTGAACCAGCTGGTTCTTCCTGCAACATCAGTTACATTTTCCCAGTGGACAGCGGAGTTTACTGGTGTGAGTCCAGAGAGGGAGCAACCAGTAACACCATCAGCATCACTGTCACTGGTAAGATCAGACTGTGGAGTTAGTGTTGATGAAGCTGTGTGTAAATGATGAAATGCTGTAGTTTGTCTCTGTGTTGAGGTGGACCAGTGATCCTGCAGAGTCCTGTCCTCCCTGTGATGGAGGGACATGATGTCACTCTGCACTGTAAAACAAAGACCCCTACCTCCAACCTCCCAGCTGGTTTCTATAAAGATGGCTCCCTCATCAGGACTGAGCCTACAGGTCACATGACCATCCACCATGTTAACAAGTCTGATGAAGGCCTCTACAAGTGTAACATCAGCGGTCGTGGAGAGTCTCCATCCAGCTGGATCTCTGTCACAGGTGAGGAGGTTACCTTTGATTTCAGGACTTATTTCATCCAGAGATTTACCTGACCAGGTGGGATTCTCTCTACAGGTAAACCTACAACCTCAGCTCTGCCCACATCCGCAGCTCTGCCCACCCCGACAACCCCGCCTCCTCCAACACCACCTGCCTCAGCCCCCTTCCAGCTTGTGTTCAGACTGATCTGCCACCTGGTGGTCTTCTGTCCGTACTTCATCTCCACTGTCCTCATGGTGTCTTTATATCGACACAGGGCCACAGGTAACACTGAATCATTCACTGATCTTACAATAAGTCAATTCATAAAATCAATCAATACATTTATCAGAGAATTTTATCCAAAGCAACTTACAATTACTACATATGTCAGATGTCGCACACCTATGGAGCAACTAGGAGTTAAGTTCCATGCTCAGAGGCACATGGGTGGAATTGAACCCAGGTCTCTCACACCAAAGACATTTGTCTTATCCACTGCACCATCACCATCAATGACATCAGTGATTGACAGTTAGATGAAGATAAATTAAGTAAATTTTATTTCTAACCTGCTCTGAGTGCAGGACATGACCTGCCAGTCTCTATGGTGATGACCCCGTCTACCCAGGCTGAGGAGGGATTGGATGATGACTATGATGATGTCACCACAGAGCATCACTTCTGAGCTGATCCAGTGTGTTCAGTGTGTTCTGGTTCTTAATGAAGCTAAAATGTTTGATTCATCAGCAAATAAACCTCAGATATCACAAACAGCAGAGGACCCAGATCATTATCAGGATTAACTCTGTCAGGTTTAGTGAAGCTTTATCACTCAGAGAAAGACTGACTGTGGTGAACTTGATTCATGATACAGACCCCTGGACAAATGGACAAAGCTGTCGACATGTTTTTGGTCCAAATGAAAGCTCAGGTTCAGGTTCTGGTTTGAGTTTTGTTGTTACTCTTGCTTGTTTGGTTTAGATGTTAAACAGGGTGATATGTTTACTTTTTATTTACTTTAAAAGTTTTCAATAAACTTCACAAAATTGACCAAACCTCAGTCTCTGTGTCATGCTAAGTTACAAGTTATACAGAGGATGTATCATGTTTTTGGGTTTGGTGTAACGGTAGACAGAACGGACCCAAACGCAACGCTGAGGGTTTGAAAAGGAGGTTTGAGGAAAAAGGGGGACGAGGAGGGACGGGAGGAAAGAGGGGGGAGTGGCAGACGAGGACGCGGGGGACCGAGTAGCTGGAGGAGCGGAAGGTGCTTAGGCTGGAGGTTCGAGGCAGGCTGGCAGACGGGGAGGAGAGGACGCAGTGACCGGGGACCCGGCGGGGTGCAAGGGGGGAAGCCGGAGGGCGTCATGGAGGCGGCGAGAGGAGGAGGAGGCTGGCGTGCAAGCCCGGCTGGCCGAACTGGGAGGCAGAGGTGAGTGAACCTGGCAGGAGGAAACAGACAGACAGGGTTAGTAGGTAACTGGGACGTGAAGCAAAGGGAAATTTCAAAAGAGCCAGAACGAAGCGGTGACACCAAGTCAGGAGCTGCGACGATCGAGCGAGGATGGAGTGGAAAGCCGGGGTAGAAATACTGGTCGTGATGAGGCTGATGGCTGGCAGGTGCGGCGATGGAGGTTAACGAGGTGCAGGTGTGGGTAGCCAGCCGGGCTAGAGAGGGAAAGAGAAGGCACAGGAGAAACCAGAATGCGAGGGAAAGGAGAAACAGGACACTCACCAACAGCCAGGCTGTCACCGCGACATTTGGCTTTTTATTTGTTCATCTTTGTTGTGTTTCTGCCATTTCCTCCTGTGTTTATCACTCCCCGCCTCCTGTGTTCTTGGTTTTTTGTCAGTTGTTCGTTTGTTTCTGTGCTCTGTTTTATTTAAGTCGCCCTTGTGCGTCTTTGTGAGTTTTACTTCCTGGTTTGTTTTGGAGTTGTCTGTGTCTGGTGTCTTTGTCTAGCTTTGTTTCCTGTTCAGTCTTATTAGTCCCATGTGTCTCACCTGTGTTACAGTTACCCTGCCCCCTCTATATAATGGTAGGTTTGCTTGTTCCCTTTTGTCGGATCCTTGTAGCTTGTTGTGCTCTTTCAAATGTGTTCCAGTTTTTAATCTTGCTTGTTTTGTTTGTGGATCTTTGTTGCACTTTTGCCTTCTTTTGATTTTGATTGGCTGTTTTGATTTTGTTTCTTTATGGATTTGTTTGGACTCAGTCACTCTCTGTGGCACACAGCCTGTTAATAAAAACAGTTTGATCATATCTAATAAAGAAGTGCTGACTAAGGGTAAAACTTCTTTAAGCAGTCTAGTTGGGATGGGGACTTAAAAGACAGGTTGATGCTTTAGACATTTTTGAAGTTAGCTGGTAAAGGTGGAGGGAAACAAAGCAGTCTAAACATATATCTGGTTTTACAGCTGTTTCTGAGGTTCCTGATTTTGGAGATAAGTTGTTGCTAGTTGAGGGCAGGTCTTGCTGAATTTTGTCTCTAGTAATTTAAATTTTATGATTAAAGAAGCTCATGAAGTCGTTACTAATGATGGCTTTAGGAATACATGGTTCAACAGAGCTGTGACTTTCTGTTAGTCTGGCTACAGTGCTGAAAAGGAACTTGGGGTTGTTCTTATTTTCTGCTATTAATGTGGAGTAATACGCTGCTCTGGCATCACTGAGGGCCTTCCTACATGTTTTCTTGCCAGATTCATCGAGATTCTTTGAAATTGGTGGAATAGCATTTCCTTTCCAAGTTTCTGCAATGTTTGCTTTCATTTGTGAGTATTGTCAGTAATTTTACAGGCCTGCGGTTCTTGTGAATCTTTTGGCTTCAAAGTCAATGTTCTGCAGCCATGCCAGAAAACAGGGGTGAGGTTGAATGATGATGTCCTTTTATTTATTGCCACATGATCATATGTTTGTATACATATGTATATTTGTTTGGTAAATTATATACAAAACCAAGTTAATACATGCTGTCTATAAAAGACTAAATGGCAAAAGATGTGATTTGTCTCTCAGTAAGTGTCTCCACTGTGGCTCTGCACAACCTGGTCAGTTTTCCACTGAGAAACATGTATAAGTATATTTCCTGTTAACTTTGTGAGAGAAAACCACAAGAGTACGAGTGACACACAAAGAGGAAGGAGGAGGGTTTTACTTGGTGTGACTGAACGTTAATGTGTTGATCTCAGATGGCCGAGAGTTAAAATGGAGAAATCATCTTTACCGCGGCTGCTTGGTAAGTAAGAATCTACTTAATGTGTGAATGTTTGTCTCCACATTGTCTCAAAGATTAGGTCTCAAACATTTCTGGTGATTTTTAGATCAACAGTGAGTTATAGAGAAAAGCAGAAAAGTTTTATACAAAAAGGTAAAGTGCTACAGAAGAGAAAAGCACACACATGCCAGGTTTGGAACAGAGGTTGATTTTTGACAACCTCTAATAATATGACACATCACTATCTTTAATTTAACAAAGTTAAAATACACAAAAACAAACAAGTTAAAATAGGGTTTTTACATTTAATGGCACTTTAAGTTTATAAAATGGACAGTTGAAAATGTTCAGTGTGGCTCCAGGGCCAAAGCTGCTCAGTGTGTCCTCCAGTACGCTGTGTTCCACCTGCTGAGCTCCTCCAAGCTCTCAGTCCTCCTTCTGGCTGCCTCATGGTGAGAAACAGCAACCCTAAATGACAAAGTGGGGACAGCAGTCAGGGAGTGTGACAACCCCTCCCAGGCACTAGGTATCCTGTGTCTGTGTCCTGTCTTTTCGTTATTGTCTTATCGAGAGGGGGTTGTAGCCAATTCTGTGCTACCACGCTGACCACTGGTTGCTGCCACTGGGGGCGCTAAAGATACTGGTCTCTGCCACACAGACCACTGGTCTCTGCCACGCTGACCACTGGTCTCTGCCACTAGGGGCGCTAAAGATACTGGTCTCTGCCACACAGACCACTGGTCTCTGCCACGCTGACCACTGGTCTCTGCCACTAGGGGCGCTAAAGGTAGCGGTCGCTGCCCCACGAACCACTGGTTGCTGCCTTGCTGCCAGGCTGCCACACCGATCACTGGTCGCTACCACAGTCTCTAAGGGAAGGCTGCTTTCTGTTCCTTGTCACACAAAATGTGGCTGTATTAAAAAAGGTCAGTTTCGAGTTTTTATACAGTCTGTGGTTCCAAAGTAGACCTAAAGTGACCTTAGATCATTTAAATTATCTCAACTGGCAGATGATACAATTTTTTGTCTAATAGAGGATCAAAGCAATTTTCTACTGTATCAGGCTTAAGAATGAACTTGAACAAATCTGTTTATTACTTACATTAATAAGATAAACACTTAAATGAGCATACTTTCCTAATAAACTACCTTACGCTGCGCACTTTATGACTGACAGGATGGCTGCACTTCTCCACCATCAGCCGCTATCGTGCTCACAGTTTTGAACAAGCAGGTTAAGGCTGTGACCAGCAAACATGAAACTAGAATTAGACTCTGTATTGACTGCTGCTTATTTCTTTAGCATTATTGGCTTTTTGATGCATCCTCCAATTAGTACAGCGCTACATGTGATAATATGCTTGCTATTGTGTGCCGGCGGCCATCAGTGCGTAAAATAATAACACTTAAATTTTATATGTGAAATTGCATCTCTCCTTGAGCAATAGTCTTTGGTGGCATTTTTCACGCTATTGAAACTCAAACAAGGCTCCACACTGCTGCCACACTGGTCGGTGTGGTCGCTGCAACTTAGGGCGCTAAAGATAGTGGTTGCTGCCACACTGACCACTGGTTGCAGTTGGTTATATCTACTGTAATACATCTTTATCGTAATTCTTTGTTAAAATATTATGGATTATGCCTATTCTTATTGTTGCACTATATATTGCAGTTTGTGTGGTTGTACCTACAGTAATAGCCCACATCTATCTATCTTTAGTCCTTGCCTTATAACAAGGCCTGTGATATCACCTATAAATGAAAGTGTGTGTGTGTGTACATCTTACTATATCACAATACTTTGTAAAATATACTCTATTATATCTTATTGATGCACTGTAGGCGTACAGTATATTGCAGTTTGTGTGGTTGTAGCCAATCTACAGTAGGCTAATACATCTATCTAGATCACAATACTTTGATAAATATAGCCTACAACATTATCGATTATGCCTATATTCTTATTGTTGCACTATATATTGCAGTTTGTGTGGTTAACCTGCAGTAATAAATCTCTATCTTTGGTTCTTGCCTACAAGAAGAAGGCCAGTGTTGTCACCTGTGAAGGAAAGTGTGGTGACCACTTGTTGGTTGAATCCAAGCTAGACTGATTTTAACAATAAGAATATAGTTAATCAAAAATTAGTATGCTATATTTTAAAAAGTATTATGAGATAGATATATAGATATATAGATAGATATAGATATATATAGATATAGATATATAGATATAGATATATAGATAGATATAGATATATATAAAAACAATAAGAGTAGGCATAATCAATAACATAGTATATTTAACAAATAATTATGATAAAGGTGTATTACATTAGACACAACCAACTACAACCAGTGGTCCGTGTGGCAGCGACCACAACGACCAGTGTGGCAGCAGTGGTCTGTGTGGCAGCAACTCAAGACTGTGGAGCCTCGTCTCATGCCCTCTCTCGCCAAATTAAAAGATTAAGTCTGGTTCGCGATGTCTTCTTCATACTAGACACTGGTGTTTTTGAATTGAATAACGGCAACCATGCGCATAAAATACTATCTATTCATTTCCAGGCCATTTTATCAACTTAGTTAGCCATTTAACTTTGGAAAGTCTTGTTTATGGTTTCAAAACTTAAAACCTCCAGAATTTTTATGTTGCATAGGGTATCTTTCCCTAAATAATGACATTTGTTCCTCCAAATGAAATTAAAATATCTTATCTAATTCTTTGTATATTTCAGTAGGCATTTCCAGTGATAAGGATACATAGATCTGGATATTCCCTCAGTATTAGATAGTAGAACTCTACCATTCAGTGAAAGATGCCTCATCCACCACATGTTGAACCTTTTCTCATTATTTGTTTAATCATAGGGCTGAAGTTTAGGTTATTGCAGAGTTTTTCATTCTTATCAAACCCAGGTATGTAACTGGGTTCTTCACAGGGATACCAATAACTTCTGATAGTTCACATTCCTTAAGTGGTAGCCTAATAAACAGATTTGTTCAAGTTCATTCTTAAGCCTGATACAGTAGAAAATTCCTCAACACATTTAATTGCTTTGATCCATTCCTCTCTATTAGACAAAAAAAAACACCGACCAGTGTGGCAGCAGTGTGGAGCCTCATCTCATGCCCACACGCACAAACACACACACAGCAGTCCAA
The DNA here is from genome assembly GCF_014851395.1 of Micropterus salmoides. Classification (NCBI taxonomy): domain Eukaryota; kingdom Metazoa; phylum Chordata; class Actinopteri; order Centrarchiformes; family Centrarchidae; genus Micropterus; species Micropterus salmoides. Next base: position 265 of record NW_024040810.1, on the reverse strand, counting down.
TACTTGTCCGTGATGTCCCACCTTAAATTGGAGCAGAAAATGTCTCCCGAATGCAGGAAATTAACAGTTTAATGCTAAAAATCTTGCCTTGTCTTGTTCTTGTGCATCGTCGCGTCTCATGATCCATTACGCCCCTAATCTGAGCCCTTATGTCCCCACCACTTTTCAACACAAAGTGACGCCCTTGATGCAGACACACAAAGATTCTTCACATTGCAAACTGTTATATATATATATGTATGTATGTGTATATATATATATATAT
>NW_024040809.1:0-22730 GCF_014851395.1 Micropterus salmoides | reverse complement strand
GATTAAACCAGCAGACAAGGGCAGCGCAGTAATTATATGGACAGGGAACAGTACCTATGGGAGGGCTACAGACAGCTACATGACACGACCTACTACTCCAAACTAAAGAAGCCCATCTACAAGGACACCACTCCACTGACGGACAAGATTATACAATCACTCCAAGACAAGAAATTCATCAACCACAAACAGACTCTATACCTGAAGGGGGACAGCGAACCTCGACCCAGACTGTTTTACATGCTGCCTAAAATACACAAGGACCCTGCTAAGTGGAGCAAACCTCATGAGATCCCTCCAGGACGTCCCATTGTGTCCGATTGCAGCAGTGAGACGTATATACAGCTGAGTTTATTGACCATTTTCTAATCCTCTCTCGATAAGACATGCCAGTTATATCAAAGACACGTATGATTTCGTGAACAGAATTAAACAAATAACATCCCCCTGAATGCCTTCCTCTTCACCATGGACATTGACAGCCTATACACAAACATTGTAATCCCAGAAGGCATTCAAGCAGTAAAAAACATATTCCAAAAATACCCAGACGCCAAAAGACCCGACAGAGAATTATTGCAACTTTTAGAGATCAATTTGACCAGAAACGACTTTGAATTCAATGGACAATTTTTCCTCCAAATTAAGGGCACGGCCATGGGAAAGAAATTTGCGCCCGCGTATGCCAATATTTCATGGCAGAGTGGGAAGCGGCTGCCTTAAATTCCTGCCCCAAAAAACCCCTCTATTACTACAGGTTTCTGGATGACATATGGGGGGTCTGGCCCTTTTCAAGAGAGGATTTCGACCAATTTGTAATATTTTGAATCACCACAATCCTGCAATCAAACTCAAATATTGTATCAGCGCCACTGCGGTTGATTTTCTGGATACCACTACCTTTAAGGGTCCCACATTTAACCAGACTGCTAGACTTGACCTCAAAGTGTTTTTTAAGGAAACTGATACACATGCTCTTCTGCATAAGTCCAGCTTCCACCCAAAACACACTTTTGCAGGTTTAATCAAATCCCAGCTGCTGAGGTTTCACAGAATCTGCACTCGACCAGAGGATTTTAAAGAGGCAACGAAGGTGCTGTTCTCCGCTCTGGCCAGCAGAGGGTACTGCAGGGCCTTTTTACGGAGAGCCTTTAAAACCTTTCTCCACACAAAACCTCTCAGCACAGATTCCTTACTCCCAGTAATCACTACCTATTCTCCCTCAGCAGTACAATTAATTAGGACACTCAAATACAATTTCCAAAATTTAATTTCCAAAACTCAGCTGTTACAGGACCACAGACTCATAGCTGCATACAGAAAGAACAAAAATCTGCAGGACACTCTGGTGAAGGCCAAATTGGCACCACGTGTTGACTCTAGACCCCTGGGTCACGGAGAATTTTTTAGGCACCGTCCTTGGGTGCTGAACCCACACAACCACAATGTTTTCCCCACACACAGGCATGGCACTGCCCACTCCAAAAATTGTGTTTATTTAATCAGATGCAGACAGTGTAACATACAGTATGTGGGGGAGACGGGGAACACCCTTTTGACCAGATTCACACAACACAGATATAACATTGGGAGGAAGAAAGACACACACATCCCACTGGTCAAACATTTTATTGAGCATGGCTGGTCCCAGCTCACTGCACTGATCCTGCAGTGTAACCCCAGATGGTCCACAGCTCAGAGACGGCGTGAGGAGAGGCTCTGGATTCACCGTCTGGGCACTTTGATTCCAGGAGGCCTCAATGAGAAGTGAGGGCTAGGAGCTAGCTGGCAGTGGATGGCCTGTGCATTCAATGTCGCCGCCTTCGGCGTCGACATTTCAATTTTTTCTTCCCTAACCGGCCCGCGCCCCGCTGCCTGCTGCTCTGATGCCCTCCTCTCAACGGGGCTCTCCGCCACAATTTTTACACCTGTCTTCTCGACAGGGCTCTTCCAATGTTTTGCACCCGCACTCACAGCAGGGGTATGTTTGTATATATGTGTATATGTGTTCAATGTGCATCACCCTAGGGCACATCAAATTCCCTGTTCTTCCATGGTGTCCTCTGGCTGTTTTGATGTATGGTTCCTTTATACAATGTTTTTGCACAGCACTTCAGCCACTGCTACCTCAGCCTTCTTGGTTAGCCCATGTTTATTTGGTGTACACTGCAATTTTCAAAGGTAAATGTTCCACTTTTCATACTCCTTTGTTCTCTGGGCTCTCATGCTGAAGGTGATTGCAGCCTCCTTTATTTTATGGTGTCATTACAATGATGTATGGTGTCACTCACCTTGTGACCACCGCACTGTGCCTTCCTTAGTATCTTTATATTTTGGATTAATTTTCTTTATATCAGCAGAGTAATGAGTGATGGTGTGTGTGAGTGTCTGACGTGGTCTGACAGTGGGAGATGGGATGAACAACTTTATACAGCCTTACCAGGTTAACTTAGCCCTAACCTTAACCACTTGACCTTCTGACCTAAACCTAACCAATCAGGACATTATAATTACGGTAATTGATACACACTCAGTGTTAATTTCAAACTGATCTGGCACTACAATAATTTATGTTAAAAACTACAAAATGACTACCCACTAGGGGGCGCCACTGGAGGATTTCTCACTTCCCAGGTGGTGGGAGGGGTCAAGGGTCATAGAGGTTGCTGACTTCCTGTCCCGCTCTCAGACCTTGTTTTCGCTCGTCTTTGGACAACAGAACTCAACGCACAGTAAGAATTTATGCCTGAAGAAGGTCTTTTTAAAGACCGAAACGTTGCATTCTTGCGAGATTATATTATATATATTTTTTCATTATTATAATAATAAAGCCTTGCAAACGGACCATCACGACTCGCTTTTTTACTTTTTTCACTGTTTAGCTTAGTTTTGAAGTGCTAGCTAGCTGTCTTCCCGACACTGCCACACACTGAAAAACCTGCTGAACACCGCAAACATGACGCACCGAGGAGAGGAGGACTGGACGCGGGTCCACTACCGACGCGGACGGATGCAGCAGCGGGGCCGCTCGCCACCTTCGCGGGTAAGAGAGAGCCCGTATTCCCGCCGCTACCACGAGCCGCGGCAGCCTCCCCGCTCCTACGCAGCGGCCGTCAGGGCCCCGCCAGCTACGCGGACCTACCGCCGCGAGCCCCCGCGCCGAGAGGACCATCGCGGACCGCCAGTCCATCACCGCCGCGGACCTCCACCGGTCCGAACCAGGACCGACTTCTCCAGACGCAGCAACAGGTACGAGGGGTTCAATAGAGCGACCCGAGGGCAACGCGGCACAGGCGACCCTCCGCCGTCTGACCCAGACTTCACCTTAAGAACCAGAGTGGTCTACAGACTGATCAAAGCTAAACACCACCTTAGCAATGTCATGGCACCAGAACCACCCAACTCCATCACCAAGATGACCCACAATCTGGCCACTGTTATCAAACCGGCGGCTCCAAACGCCACGACCCTGTCACTCATTGACGGTAACGCCAGAAACTGGGCTTACAACACACTGCTGATACTCAGGGACCACTACAGGGACTGCATTCAGACGGACCTGCAGATATTGGTACAGTTAGAAGTGACTGACTGGCGAGAGAACTTTGAGGTGGCCTCGGCCTGGGCCAGACGCCATTTTGGGCGCAGACTGCACCAAGATACGCTGGATGACACACAGGTGCTCCTGATCCAGCGCCTCTCCAGAGCCCCACCGGCTCACGCCGAGCCTGGCCCGCCAGCCCACCCTCCCGCAGCAGCACACGCAGTAGTAGTGGACCCGACCTTAACGGTGGCCAGCATCACACAGACCGACAACGCACAGCCCCACACACACACACAGACTCAGACGGCGACAGCTCTGCCCCCCGGGCCGGTTGGCATTCAACCTGGGACTGCTCAGACTCTACGGCCACCGGTGGACCCACCTTCTACGCCGGCGGCTCCGCCGCCCACACCAGCGGCTCCAGAACCTGCTCAACCACCTGCCGCCACCCAGCCTCCACACCGGCCGCCTGCAGCGCAGGGGAACCCAGCGCCGGCGCGTCAGCTCAGCGTGACAGCGGAGGTACACGCCCCACCTGCAGTGGACCTCCTCCTGCCAGACATCTCAACACCGGCCGGACCGTGTCTCCTCTCCAAGGCCACGATGACAGAGCAGAGGACGGACGGGCCCACGGATCCTCAGTCTCCTCCTTTCCTCCCTTCTCTCCCTCCTGACTTTCTCTCCTCTCCCCTCACCTGTCTGTCTGCACCTGTCCTCCCCCTCCTCTCTCTCCTTCCTCTGGGATCGTCCCAGACACGCAGCTGGAGCCCAAGGAGCAGAGACCCAAGCGCACCACGAGGCGCCGGAGCGAGGCCCCCAGCTCACCTCAGCCTCCAGCTCCTCCTGAGGACCCCAGCACCACGGCCACGGCCGACGAGGTAATCGTGGTTGAGGCATCTCCGCAGGTAGCACCGCTGCCTCCCGCTCCAAAACTGCTTTGGGGCCTGTTCAAGACAGCTGACCTTTGACCCACCTGCAGCTGCTGCTGCAACAGCAGCAAACACACCGGTACGTCGCCCCACACGACACATTAACACCAGCAGGAAAATGAAAGAGTGGTGCCTGTCAGCCAGGAGCAAGTGGCTGATCATTGGGGATTCAAATGTTGCCAGGTTTCCCCCTTTCCAGTGCCCTGACCTGCAAATAGACAGCTTCCCTGGGGCCACGTTCAGGCACGCAGAAGCCATTTTGGCTAGGACCAATGTGTCTGCAAACATTGAAAAACTGGTGCTCTCTTTTGGGGTCAACAACAGGGCACAAAAAACAATGACCACTGTTAAACAAGTTCAGAGAGCAATCAGGATGGCGAAGCTGGCTTTTCCCCAGGCCACAGTCATGGTGCCGGAGATTAATTTCTCCAGACACCTACCTCACGCAGAGCAGGAGAACCTCAGACAGCTAATCAGTACATTACTAACAATCAGCTGTTTCTCCCTGCTCTCCAAGGAACGACTTCACCACCGAGAGGACGGCATCCACTGGTCTCACTCCACGGCCCAGCACATGCTGGACCACTGGCTGGAGTCGTTAAAGTAGGTACCCCCGTGAACACACGTCCTCAGACGGGGGGAAAAAATGTAATTAACCTGTGCCAGAATTTTAAATTGTCTGCAGCCCAGTCTGCTCTACTCAGCAGGGGTCTAAATTTCATTCCCTCAATTAGCAGCAACCCGGACCTCAAAAAACAAATCAGATTTGACATCCAACAGTACCACAGACGACTCAAATTAGCGACTTACTTTGCACACAGACCCGACACAGACCGCCCACTGTTCACCCCTAAATCGCAGTGGGTTCCCCCTAAGGGCAAATTACCCCCCGAAATTGAAACACTCATTCGGACGGACTTACAGTACTTCCAGGACCACTTCAGACTGGGCTGGGTCCCTCAGAACTTGAACAAATTTGAATTTGAAGCACTAGATCAATTACGACACAACAAAGACATTGTCATCAAACCAGCGGATAAGGGCAGTGCAATAGTCATTATGGACAGAGAGCAATACCTGTGGGAAGGATACAGACAGTTACTGGACACGACTTACTACTCCAAATTAAAGAAACCCATCTACATGGAAACAATCCCGGAATTGACAAGATTATACAATCACTACATGACAAAAAATTCATTAATCACAAACAAAAACTGTACCTGATGGGAGACAGCGAACCCCGACCTAGACTCTTTTACATGCTGCCTAAAATCCACAAACCCCCTGCTGGGTGGAGCAGACCCGGGGAAATCCCTCCTGGGAGACCCATCGTGTCAGACTGTAGCAGCGAAACCTATCACACAGCTGAGTTTATAGACCACTATCTCAATCCTCTTTCGATCAGACATGCCAGCTACATCAAAGACACATATGATTTTGTGGAAAGAATTAAACAGATTCACATACCCCCTACGGCATTTTTATTTACTATGGACATCGATAGTTTATACACAAATATTGTCATTTCAGAAGGCATTCAGGCAGTGAAAAATATATTTTTAAAGTACCCAGACGCAAAAAGACCAGACAGAGAGTTGCTGCAGCTCCTTGAGATAAATTTGACCAAAAATGATTTTGAATTTAACGGACAATTTTTCCTCCAAATTAAAGGCACAGCCATGGGCAAGAAATTTGCACCTGCTTACGCCAATATTTTCATGGCACAGTGGGAAACAGCTGCACTCAACTCCTGTCCCAAAAGGCCACTTTATTATTATAGATACCTGGATGATATTTGGGGAATTTGGCCCTATTCGAGAGAGGATTTTGATAGTTTTGTGACCACCCTGAACAATCACAATCCATCCATTTCACTCAAATTTTGTATTAGCCAGACTGCTGTGGATTTCCTTGACACAACCACCTTCAAGGGCCCAGATTTTGTGTCCACCCTCAGGCTTGATCTCAAGGTTTTCTTCAAAGAAACAGACACACATGCCTTGCTACACAAATCCAGTTTCCATCCAAAACACACATTCGCAGGATTAATAAAGTCACAACTTCTGAGATTCCATAGAATTTGTACTAGAGTAGAGGATTTCAAAGGAGCCACAAAAGTGCTGTTCTCAGCTCTGGCCAACAGAGGGTACTGTAGGTCCTTCTTACGCGGAGCTGTGAAAACCTTTCAGCACCCTAAAGTTGTCAATACTGACTCTCTCCTCCCTGTTATCACTACCTATTCCCCAGCAGCAGTAAAGCTTATCAGGACACTCAAAAACAATTTCCACTATTTGACATCCACCACCCAGCTGTTACAGAACCATAGACTCATCGCTGCATACAGGAAAAACAAAAATCTGCAAGACACTTTAGTCAAGGCCAAGCTGGCAGCAACTACTCACTCTAGATCCATAGGACACGGAGAATTTTTTAGGCACCACCCCTGGGTGCTGAACCCACACAACAACAATGTTTTTCCTACACATAGGCATGGCAGTGTTCATTCCAGGAATTGTGTATATCTAATTAGATGCAGACGGTGTAACATGCAGTATGTTGGTGAGACAGGGAACACACTCTTGACCAGGTTCACACAACACAGGTATAACATTGGGAGGAAGAAAGACACACACATCCCACTGGTCAAACATTTTATTGAGCATGGCTGGTCCCAACTCACTGCACTGATCCTGCAGTGTAACCCCAGGTGGTCCACAGCTCAGAGACGGCGGGAGGAGAGGCTCTGGATTCACCGTCTGGGCACTTTGATTCCAGGAGGCCTCAATGAGAAGTGAGGGCTAGAGCTAGCTGGCAGGATGGCCTGTGCATTCAATGTCGCCGCCTTCGGCGTCGACATTTCAATTTTTTCTTCCCTAACCGGCCCGCGCCCCGCTGCCTGCTGCTCTGATGCCCTCCTCTCAACGGGGCTCTCCGCCACAATTTTTACACCTGTCTTCTCGACAGGGCTCTTCCAATGTTTTGCACCGCACTCACAGCAGGGGTGTTTTTGTATATGTGTATATGTTCAATGTGCATCACCCTAGGGCACATCAAATTCCCTGTTCTTCCATGGTGTCCTCTGGCTGTTTTGATGTATGGTTCCTTTATACAATGTTTTGCACAGCACTTCAGCCACTGCTACCTCAGCCTTCTTGGTTAGCCCATGTTATTTGGTGTACACTGCAATTTTCAAAGGTAAATGTTCCACTTTTCATACTCCTTTGTTCTCTGGGCTCTCATGCTGAAGGTGATTGCAGCCTCCTTTTTTATGGTGTCATTACAATGATGTATGGTGTCACTCACCTTGTGACCACCGCACTGTGCTTCCTTAGTATCTTTATATTTTGGATTAATTTTCTTTATATCAGCAGAGTAATGAGTGATGGTGTGTGTGAGTGTCTGACGTGGTCTGACAGTGGGAGATGGGATGAACAACTTTATACAGCCTTACCAGGTTAACTTAGCCCTAACCTTAACCACTTGACCTTCTGACCTAAACCTAACCAATCAGGACATTATAATTACGGTAATTGATACACACTCAGTGTTAATTTCAAACTGATCTGGCACTACAATTAATTTATGTTAAAAACTACAAAATGACTACCCACTAGGGGGCGCCACTGGAGGATTTCTCACTTCCCAGGTGGTGGGAGGGGTCAAGGGTCATAGAGGTTGCTGACTTCCTGTCCCGCTCTCAGACCTTGTTTTCGCTCGTCTTTGGACAACAGAACTCAACGCACAGTAAGAATTTATGCCTGAAGAAGGTCTTTTTAAAGACCGAAACGTTGCATTCTTGCGAGATTATTATTATATATTTTTTCATTATTATTATAATAATAAAGCCTTGCAAACGGACCATCACGACTCGCTTTTTTACTTTTTCACTGTTTAGCTTAGTTTTGAAGTGCTAGCTAGCTGTCTTCCCGACACTGCCACACACTGAAAAACCTGCTGAACACCGCAAACATGACGCACCGAGGAGAGGAGGACTGGACGCGGGTCCACTACCGACGCGGACGGATGCAGCAGCGGGGCCGCTCGCCACCTTCGCGGGTAAGAGAGAGCCCGTATTCCCGCCGCTACCACGAGCCGCGGCAGCCTCCCCGCTCCTACGCAGCGGCCGTCAGGGCCCCGCCAGCTACGCGGACCTACCGCCGCGAGCCCCCGCGCCGAGAGGACCATCGCGGACCGCCAGTCCATCACCGCCGCGGACCTCCACCGGTCCGAACCAGGACCGACTTCTCCAGACGCAGCAACAGGTACGAGGGGTTCAATAGAGCGACCCGAGGGCAACGCGGCACAGGCGACCCTCCGCCGTCTGACCCAGACTTCACCTTAAGAACCAGAGTGGTCTACAGACTGATCAAAGCTAAACACCACCTTAGCAATGTCATGGCACCAGAACCACCCAACTCCATCACCAAGATGACCCACAATCTGGCCACTGTTATCAAACCGGCGGCTCCAAACGCCACGACCCTGTCACTCATTGACGGTAACGCCAGAAACTGGGCTTACAACACACTGCTGATACTCAGGGACCACTACAGGGACTGCATTCAGACGGACCTGCAGATATTGGTACAGTTAGAAGTGACTGACTGGCGAGAGAACTTTGAGGTGGCCTCGGCCTGGGCCAGACGCCATTTTGGGCGCAGACTGCACCAAGATACGCTGGATGACACACAGGTGCTCCTGATCCAGCGCCTCTCCAGAGCCCCACCGGCTCACGCCGAGCCTGCCCGCCAGCCCACCCTCCCGCAGCAGCACACGCAGTAGTAGTGGACCCGACCTTAACGGTGGCCAGCATCACACAGACGACAACGCACAGCCCCACACACACACAGACTCAGACGGCGACAGCTCTGCCCCCCGGGCCGGTTGGCATTCAACCTGGGACTGCTCAGACTCTACGGCCACCGGTGGACCCACCTTCTACGCGGCGGCTCCGCCGCCCACACCAGCGGCTCCAGAACCTGCTCAACCACCTGCCGCCACCCAGCCTCCACACCGGCCGCCTGCAGCGCAGGGGAACCCAGCGCCGCGCGTCAGCTCAGCGTGACAGCGGAGGTACACGCCCCACCTGCAGTGGACCTCCTCCTGCCAGACATCTCAACACCGGCCGGACCGTGTCTCCTCTCCAAGGCCACGATGACAGAGCAGAGGACGGACGGGCCCACGGATCCTCAGTCTCCTCCTTTCCTCCCTTCTCTCCCTCCTGACTTTCTCTCCTCCCCTCACTGTCTGTCTGCACCTGTCCTCCCCCCCTCTCTCTCCTTCCTCTGGGATCGTCCCAGACACGCAGCTGGAGCCCAAGGAGCAGAGACCCAAGCGCACCACGAGGCGCCGGAGCGTGGCCCCCAGCTCCTCAGCCTCCAGCTCCTCCTGAGGACCCCAGCACCACGGCCACGGCGACGAGGTAATCGTGGTGAGGCATCTCCGCAGGTAGCACCGCTGCCTCCGCTCCAAAACTGCTTTGGGGCCTGTTCAAAGACAGCTGACCTTTGACCCACCTGCAGCTGCTGCTGCAACAGCAGCAAACACACCGGTACGTCGCCCCACACGACACATTAACACCAGCAGGAAAATGAAAGAGTGGTGCCTGTCAGCCAGGAGCAAGTGGCTGATCATTGGGGATTCAAATGTTGCCAGGTTTCCCCCTTTCCAGTGCCCTGACCTGCAAATAGACAGCTTCCCTGGGGCCACGTTCAGGCACGCAGAAGCCATTTTGGCTAGACCAATGTGTCTGCAAACATTGAAAAACTGGTGCTCTCTTTTGGGGTCAACAACAGGGCACAAAAAACAATGACCACTGTTAAACAAGTTCAGAGAGCAATCAGGATGGCGAAGCTGGCTTTTCCCCAGGCCACAGTCATGGTGCCGGAGATTAATTTCTCCAGACACCTACCTCACGCAGAGCAGGAGAACCTCAGACAGCTAATCAGTACATTACTAACAATCAGCTGTTTCTCCCTGCTCTCAAGGAACGACTTCACCACCGAGAGAGACGGCATCCACTGGTCTCACTCCACGGCCCAGCACATGCTGGACCACTGGCTGGAGTCGTTAAAGTAGGTACCCCCGTGAACACACGTCCTCAGACGGGGGGAAAAAATGTAATTAACCTGTGCCAGAATTTTAAATTGTCTGCAGCCCAGTCTGCTCTACTCAGCAGGGGTCTAAATTTCATTCCCTCAATTAGCAGCAACCCGGACCTCAAAAAACAAATCAGATTTGACATCCAACAGTACCACAGACGACTCAAATTAGCGACTTACTTTGCACACAGACCCGACACAGACCGCCCACTGTTCACCCCTAAATCGCAGTGGGTTCCCCCTAAGGGCAAATTACCCCCCGAAATTGAAACACTCATTCGGACGGACTTACAGTACTTCCAGGACCACTTCAGACTGGGCTGGGTCCCTCAGAACTTGAACAAATTTGAATTTGAAGCACTAGATCAATTACGACACAACAAAGACATTGTCATCAAACCAGCGGATAAGGGCAGTGCAATAGTCATTATGGACAGAGAGCAATACCTGTGGGAAGGATACAGACAGTTACTGGACACGACTTACTACTCCAAATTAAAGAAACCCATCTACATGGAAACAATCCCGGAAATTGACAAGATTATACAATCACTACATGACAAAAAATTCATTAATCACAAACAAAAACTGTACCTGATGGGAGACAGCGAACCCCGACCTAGACTCTTTTACATGCTGCCTAAAATCCACAAACCCCCTGCTGGGTGGAGCAGACCCGGGGAAATCCCTCCTGGGAGACCCATCGTGTCAGACTGTAGCAGCGAAACCTATCACACAGCTGAGTTTATAGACCACTATCTCAATCCTCTTTCGATCAGACATGCCAGCTACATCAAAGACACATATGATTTTGTGGAAAGAATTAAACAGATTCACATACCCCCTACGGCATTTTTATTTACTATGGACATCGATAGTTTATACACAAATATTGTCATTTCAGAAGGCATTCAGGCAGTGAAAAATATATTTTTAAAGTACCCAGACGCAAAAAGACCAGACAGAGAGTTGCTGCAGCTCCTTGAGATAAATTTGACCAAAAATGATTTTGAATTTAACGGACAATTTTTCCTCCAAATTAAAGGCACAGCCATGGGCAAGAAATTTGCACCTGCTTACGCCAATATTTTCATGGCACAGTGGGAAACAGCTGCACTCAACTCCTGTCCCAAAAGGCCACTTTATTATTATAGATACCTGGATGATATTTGGGGAATTTGGCCCTATTCGAGAGAGGATTTTGATAGTTTTGTGACCACCCTGAACAATCACAATCCATCCATTTCACTCAAATTTTGTATTAGCCAGACTGCTGTGGATTTCCTTGACACAACCACCTTCAAGGGCCCAGATTTTGTGTCCACCCTCAGGCTTGATCTCAAGGTTTTCTTCAAAGAAACAGACACACATGCCTTGCTACACAAATCCAGTTTCCATCCAAAACACACATTCGCAGGATTAATAAAGTCACAACTTCTGAGATTCCATAGAATTTGTACTAGAGTAGAGGATTTCAAAGGAGCCACAAAAGTGCTGTTCTCAGCTCTGGCCAACAGAGGGTACTGTAGGTCCTTCTTACGCGGAGCTGTGAAAACCTTTCAGCACCCTAAAGTTGTCAATACTGACTCTCTCCTCCCTGTTATCACTACCTATTCCCCAGCAGCAGTAAAGCTTATCAGGACACTCAAAAACAATTTCCACTATTTGACATCCACCACCCAGCTGTTACAGAACCATAGACTCATCGCTGCATACAGGAAAAACAAAAATCTGCAAGACACTTTAGTCAAGGCCAAGCTGGCAGCAACTACTCACTCTAGATCCATAGGACACGGAGAATTTTTTAGGCACCACCCCTGGGTGCTGAACCCACACAACAACAATGTTTTTCCTACACATAGGCATGGCAGTGTTCATTCCAGGAATTGTGTATATCTAATTAGATGCAGACGGTGTAACATGCAGTATGTTGGTGAGACAGGGAACACACTCTTGACCAGGTTCACACAACACAGGTATAACATTGGGAGGAAGAAAGACACACACATCCCACTGGTCAAACATTTTATTGAGCATGGCTGGTCCCAACTCACTGCACTGATCCTGCAGTGTAACCCCAGGTGGTCCACAGCTCAGAGACGGCGGGAGGAGAGGCTCTGGATTCACCGTCTGGGCACTTTGATTCCAGGAGGCCTCAATGAGAAGTGAGGGCTAGGAGCTAGCTGGCAGTGGATGGCCTGTGCATTCAATGTCGCCGCCTTCGGCGTCGACATTTCAATTTTTTCTTCCCTAACCGGCCCGCGCCCGCTGCCTGCTGCTCTGATGCCCTCCTCTCAACGGGGCTCTCCGCCACAATTTTTACACCTGTCTTCTCGACAGGGCTCTTCCAATGTTTTGCACCCGCACTCACAGCAGGGGTATGTTTTTGTATATATGTTATATGTTCAATGTGCATCACCCTAGGGCACATCAAATTCCCTGTTCTTCCATGGTGTCCTCTGGCTGTTTTGATGTATGGTTCCTTTATACAATGTTTTTGCACAGCACTTCAGCCACTGCTACCTCAGCCTTCTTGGTTAGCCCATGTTTATTTGGTGTACACTGCAATTTTCAAAGGTAAATGTTCCACTTTTCATACTCCTTTGTTCTCTGGGCTCTCATGCTGAAGGTGATTGCAGCCTCCTTTATTTTATGGTGTCATTACAATGATGTATGGTGTCACTCACCTTGTGACCACCGCACTGTGCCTTCCTTAGTATCTTTATATTTTGGATTAATTTTCTTTATATCAGCAGAGTAATGAGTGATGGTGTGTGTGAGTGTCTGACGTGGTCTGACAGTGGGAGATGGGATGAACAACTTTATACAGCCTTACCAGGTTAACTTAGCCCTAACCTTAACCACTTGACCTTCTGACCTAAACCTAACCAATCAGGACATTATAATTACGGTAATTGATACACACTCAGTGTTAATTTCAAACTGATCTGGCACTACAATTAATTTATGTTAAAAACTACAAAATGACTACCCACTAGGGGGCGCCACTGGAGGATTTCTCACTTCCCAGGTGGTGGGAGGGGTCAAGGGTCATAGAGGTTGCTGACTTCCTGTCCCGCTCTCAGACCTTGTTTTCGCTCGTCTTTGGACAACAGAACTCAACGCACAGTAAGAATTTATGCCTGAAGAAGGTCTTTTTAAAGACCGAAACGTTGCATTCTTGCGAGATTATTATTATATATTTTTTTTATTATTATAATAATAAAGCCTTGCAAACGGACCATCACGACTCGCTTTTTTACTTTTTCACTGTTTAGCTTAGTTTTGAAGTGCTAGCTAGCTGTCTTCCCGACACTGCCACACACTGAAAAACCTGCTGAACACCGCAAACATGACGCACCGAGGAGAGGAGGACTGGACGCGGGTCCACTACCGACGCGGACGGATGCAGCAGCGGGGCCGCTCGCCACCTTCGCGGGTAAGAGAGAGCCCGTATTCCCGCCGCTACCACGAGCCGCGGCAGCCTCCCCGCTCCTACGCAGCGGCCGTCAGGGCCCCGCCAGCTACGCGGACCTACCGCCGCGAGCCCCCGCGCCGAGAGGACCATCGCGGACCGCCAGTCCATCACCGCCGCGGACCTCCACCGGTCCGAACCAGGACCGACTTCTCCAGACGCAGCAACAGGTACGAGGGGTTCAATAGAGCGACCCGAGGGCAACGCGGCACAGGCGACCCTCCGCCGTCTGACCCAGACTTCACCTTAAGAACCAGAGTGGTCTACAGACTGATCAAAGCTAAACACCACCTTAGCAATGTCATGGCACCAGAACCACCCAACTCCATCACCAAGATGACCCACAATCTGGCCACTGTTATCAAACCGGCGGCTCCAAACGCCACGACCCTGTCACTCATTGACGGTAACGCCAGAAACTGGGCTTACAACACACTGCTGATACTCAGGGACCACTACAGGGACTGCATTCAGACGGACCTGCAGATATTGGTACAGTTAGAAGTGACTGACTGGCGAGAGAACTTTGAGGTGGCCTCGGCCTGGGCCAGACGCCATTTTGGGCGCAGACTGCACCAAGATACGCTGGATGACACACAGGTGCTCCTGATCCAGCGCCTCTCCAGAGCCCCACCGGCTCACGCCGAGCCTGGCCCGCCAGCCCACCCTCCCGCAGCAGCACACGCAGTAGTAGTGGACCCGACCTTAACGGTGGCCAGCATCACACAGACCGACAACGCACAGCCCCACACACACACACAGACTCAGACGGCGACAGCTCTGCCCCCCGGGCCGGTTGGCATTCAACCTGGGACTGCTCAGACTCTACGGCCACCGGTGGACCCACCTTCTACGTCGGCGGCTCCGCCGCCCACACCAGCGGCTCCAGAACCTGCTCAACCACCTGCCGCCACCCAGCCTCCACACCGGCCGCCTGCAGCGCAGGGGAACCCAGCGCCGGCGCGTCAGCTCAGCGTGACAGCGGAGGTACACGCCCCACCTGCAGTGGACCTCCTCCTGCCAGACATCTCAACACCGGCCGGACCGTGTCTCCTCTCCAAGGCCACGATGACAGAGCAGAGGACGGACGGGCCCACGGATCCTCAGTCTCCTCCTTTCCTCCCTTCTCTCCCTCCTGACTTTCTCTCCTCTCCCCTCACCTGTCTGTCTGCACCTGTCCTCCCTCCCTCTCTCTCTCCTTCCTCTGGGATCGTCCCAGACACGCAGCTGGAGCCCAAGGAGCAGAGACCCAAGCGCACCACGAGGCGCCGGAGCGAGGCCCCCAGCTCTCCTCAGCCTCCAGCTCCTCCTGAGGACCCCAGCACCACGGCCACGGCCGACGAGGTAATCGTGGTTGAGGCATCTCCGCAGGTAGCACCGCTGCCTCCCGCTCCAAAAACTGCTTTGGGGCCTGTTCAAAGACAGCTGACCTTTGACCCACCTGCAGCTGCTGCTGCAACAGCAGCAAACACACCGGTACGTCGCCCCACACGACACATTAACACCAGCAGGAAAATGAAAGAGTGGTGCCTGTCAGCCAGGAGCAAGTGGCTGATCATTGGGGATTCAAATGTTGCCAGGTTTCCCCCTTTCCAGTGCCCTGACCTGCAAATAGACAGCTTCCCTGGGGCCACGTTCAGGCACGCAGAAGCCATTTTGGCTAGGACCAATGTGTCTGCAAACATTGAAAAACTGGTGCTCTCTTTTGGGGTCAACAACAGGGCACAAAAAACAATGACCACTGTTAAACAAGTTCAGAGAGCAATCAGGATGGCGAAGCTGGCTTTTCCCCAGGCCACAGTCATGGTGCCGGAGATTAATTTCTCCAGACACCTACCTCACGCAGAGCAGGAGAACCTCAGACAGCTAATCAGTACATTACTAACAATCAGCTGTTTCTCCCTGCTCTCTCAAGGAACGACTTCACCACCGAGAGGGACGGCATCCACTGGTCTCACTCCACGGCCCAGCACATGCTGGACCACTGGCTGGAGTCGTTAAAGTAGGTACCCCCGTGAACACACGTCCTCAGACGGGGGGAAAAAATGTAATTAACCTGTGCCAGAATTTTAAATTGTCTGCAGCCCAGTCTGCTCTACTCAGCAGGGGTCTAAATTTCATTCCCTCAATTAGCAGCAACCCGGACCTCAAAAAACAAATCAGATTTGACATCCAACAGTACCACAGACGACTCAAATTAGCGACTTACTTTGCACACAGACCCGACACAGACCGCCCACTGTTCACCCCTAAATCGCAGTGGGTTCCCCCTAAGGGCAAATTACCCCCCGAAATTGAAACACTCATTCGGACGGACTTACAGTACTTCCAGGACCACTTCAGACTGGGCTGGGTCCCTCAGAACTTGAACAAATTTGAATTTGAAGCACTAGATCAATTACGACACAACAAAGACATTGTCATCAAACCAGCGGATAAGGGCAGTGCAATAGTCATTATGGACAGAGAGCAATACCTGTGGGAAGGATACAGACAGTTACTGGACACGACTTACTACTCCAAATTAAAGAAACCCATCTACATGGAAACAATCCCGGCAATTGACAAGATTATACAATCACTACATGACAAAAAATTCATTAATCACAAACAAAAACTGTACCTGATGGGAGACAGCGAACCCCGACCTAGACTCTTTTACATGCTGCCTAAAATCCACAAACCCCCTGCTGGGTGGAGCAGACCCGGGGAAATCCCTCCTGGGAGACCCATCGTGTCAGACTGTAGCAGCGAAACCTATCACACAGCTGAGTTTATAGACCACTATCTCAATCCTCTTTCGATCAGACATGCCAGCTACATCAAAGACACATATGATTTTGTGGAAAGAATTAAACAGATTCACATACCCCCTACGGCATTTTTATTTACTATGGACATCGATAGTTTATACACAAATATTGTCATTTCAGAAGGCATTCAGGCAGTGAAAAATATATTTTTAAAGTACCCAGACGCAAAAAGACCAGACAGAGAGTTGCTGCAGCTCCTTGAGATAAATTTGACCAAAAATGATTTTGAATTTAACGGACAATTTTTCCTCCAAATTAAAGGCACAGCCATGGGCAAGAAATTTGCACCTGCTTACGCCAATATTTTCATGGCACAGTGGGAAACAGCTGCACTCAACTCCTGTCCCAAAAGGCCACTTTATTATTATAGATACCTGGATGATATTTGGGGAATTTGGCCCTATTCGAGAGAGGATTTTGATAGTTTTGTGACCACCCTGAACAATCACAATCCATCCATTTCACTCAAATTTTGTATTAGCCAGACTGCTGTGGATTTCCTTGACACAACCACCTTCAAGGGCCCAGATTTTGTGTCCACCCTCAGGCTTGATCTCAAGGTTTTCTTCAAAGAAACAGACACACATGCCTTGCTACACAAATCCAGTTTCCATCCAAAACACACATTCGCAGGATTAATAAAGTCACAACTTCTGAGATTCCATAGAATTTGTACTAGAGTAGAGGATTTCAAAGGAGCCACAAAAGTGCTGTTCTCAGCTCTGGCCAACAGAGGGTACTGTAGGTCCTTCTTACGCGGAGCTGTGAAAACCTTTCAGCACCCTAAAGTTGTCAATACTGACTCTCTCCTCCCTGTTATCACTACCTATTCCCCAGCAGCAGTAAAGCTTATCAGGACACTCAAAAACAATTTCCACTATTTGACATCCACCACCCAGCTGTTACAGAACCATAGACTCATCGCTGCATACAGGAAAAACAAAAATCTGCAAGACACTTTAGTCAAGGCCAAGCTGGCAGCAACTACTCACTCTAGATCCATAGGACACGGAGAATTTTTTAGGCACCACCCCTGGGTGCTGAACCCACACAACAACAATGTTTTTCCTACACATAGGCATGGCAGTGTTCATTCCAGGAATTGTGTATATCTAATTAGATGCAGACGGTGTAACATGCAGTATGTTGGTGAGACAGGGAACACACTCTTGACCAGGTTCACACAACACAGGTATAACATTGGGAGGAAGAAAGACACACACATCCCACTGGTCAAACATTTTATTGAGCATGGCTGGTCCCAGCTCACTGCACTGATCCTGCAGTGTAACCCCAGATGGTCCACAGCTCAGAGACGGCGTGAGGAGAGGCTCTGGATTCACCGTCTGGGCACTTTGATTCCAGGAGGCCTCAATGAGAGGTAAGGGCCGAGAGCTAGCGGGCAGCCGATGGCCTGTGCACTCAATGTCGCCGCCTTCGGCGTCGACATTTCAATTTTTTCTTCCCTAACCGGCCCGCGCCTCGCTGCCTGCTGCTCTGATGCCCTCCTCTCAGCGGGGCTCTCCGCCACAATTTTTACACCTGTCCTCTCGACAGGGCCCTTCCTATCTTTACACTTGTACCCACAGCAGGGGTAGTATTGTTGTATATATGTTCATATGTTCAATATGCATCACCTCGGGGCACATCAAATTCTTTGTTCTTCCATTGTGTCTTCTGGCTGTTTTGATGTGTGGTTCATTTGTACAGGGATTTTGGCACAGCACTTCAGCCACTGCTACCTCAGCCTTCTTGGTCAGCCCATGTTGATTTTGTATACACTGCAATTTTCAAAGGCAAATGTTCCACTTTTCATACTCCTTTGTGCTCTGGGCTCTCATGCTGAAGGTGATTGCAGCCTCCTTTATTTTATGGTGTCATTACAATGATGTATGGTGTCACTCACCTTGTGACCACCGCACTGTGCCTTCCTTAGTATCTTTATATTTTTGGATTAATTTTCTTTATATCAGCAGAGTAATGAGTGATGGTGTGTGTGAGTGTCTGACATGGCCTGATAGTGTGGGGCAGGATGTACAATTTCATACAGCCTTACCAGGTTAATTGAGCCCTAACCTTAACCATCTGACCCTCTGACCTAAACCTAACCAATCAGGATATTTTAATTACTGTAATTGATACACACTCAGTGTTAATTTCAAACTGATTTGGCACTACAAGTACTTTAGGTTAAAAACTACAAAATGACTACCCACTAGGGGGCGCCACTGGAGGATCTCTCACTTCCCAGGTGGTGGGAGGGGTCAAGGGTCATAGAAGTTGCTGACTTCCTGTCCCGCTCTCAGACCCTGTTTTTGCTTGTTTTGTACTACAGAACTCAACGCACAGTAAGAATTTAATGCCTGAAGAAGGTCCTTTTAATGACCGAAACGTTGCATTACTGCGGGTTTATTATTTATTTATTTTTATAATAATAAAACCTTGCAAACGAACCATCACGACTGGCTTTTTTCACTTTTTTACTGTTTAGCTTAGTTTTGAAGTGCTAGCTAGCTGTCTTCCCGACACTGCCACACATTGAAAAACCTGCTGAACACCGCGAACATGACGCACCGAGGAGAGGAGGACTGGACGCGGGTCCACTACCGACACGGACGGATGCAGCAGCGGGGCCGCTCGCCACCTTCACGGGTAAGAGAGAGCCCGTACTCCCGCCGCTACCACGAGCCGCGGCAGCCTCCCCGCTCCTACGCAGCGGCCGTCAGGGCCCCGCCAGCTACGCGGACCTACCGCCGCGAGCCCCCGCACAGAGAGGACCATCGCGGACCTCCACCGGTTCGAACCAGGACCGACTTCTCCAGACGCAGCAACAGGTACGAGGGGTTCAATAGAGCGACCCGAGGGCAACGCGGCACAGGCGACCCTCCGCCGTCTGACCCAGACTTTACCTTTAGAACCAGAGTGGTTTACAGACTGATCAAAGCTAAACACCACCTAAGCAAGGTCATGGCACCAGAACCACCCAACTCCATCACTAAGATGACCCACAATCTGGCCACTGTTATCAAACCGGCGGCTCCAAACGCCACGACCCTGTCACTCATTGACGGTAACGCCAGAAACTGGGCCTACAACACACTGCTGATACTCAGTGACCACTACAGGGACGGCATTCAGACGGACCTGCAGATACTGGTAGAGTTAGAAGTGACTGACTGGCGAGAGAACTTTGAGGTAGCCTCAGCCTGGGCCAGACGCCATTTTGGGCGCAGACTGCACCA
Source organism: Micropterus salmoides (assembly GCF_014851395.1). Classification (NCBI taxonomy): domain Eukaryota; kingdom Metazoa; phylum Chordata; class Actinopteri; order Centrarchiformes; family Centrarchidae; genus Micropterus; species Micropterus salmoides. Next base: position 2,623 of record NW_024040809.1, on the reverse strand, counting down.
AGATACGCTGGATGACACACAGGTGCTCCTGATCCAGCGCCTCTCCAGAGCCCCACCGGCTCACGCCGAGCCTGGCCCGCCAGCCCACACATCCGCAGCAGCACAAGCAGTAGTAGTGGACCCGACCTTAACAGTGGCCAGCACCACACAGATAGACGACGCACAGCCTTCCACACAGACTCAGACGGCGACAGCTCTGCCCCCCGGGCCGGTTGGCATTCAACCTGGGACTGCTCAGACTCTACGGCCACCAGCGGCCCCACCTTCTACGCCGGCGGCTCCACCGCCCACACCAGCGGCTCCAGAACCTGCACAACCACCTGCCGCCACCCAGCCTCCACGCCGGCCCCCTGCAGCGCAGGGGAACCCAGCGCCGGCTCGTCAGCTCAGCGTGACAGCGGAGGTACACGCCCCACCTGCAGTGGACGTCCTCCTGCCAGACATCACAACACCGGCCGGACCGTGTCTCCTCTCCACGGCCACGATGACAGAGCAGGGGACGAACGGGCCCACAGATCCTCAGTCTCCCCCTTTCCTCCCTTCTCTCTTTCCTGACTTTCTCTCCTCTCCCCTCATCTATCTGTCTGCACCTGTCCTCCCTCCCCTCTCTCTCCGTCTTCTGAGTTCGTCCCTGACACGTGGCTGAAGCCCCAGGAGCAGAGACCCAGGCGCACCACGGGGCGCCGTAGCGTGGCCCCCAGCTCACCTCAACCTCCAGCTCCTCCTGAGGACCCCAGCGCCACGGCCACGGCCGACGAGGTAATCGTGGTGGAGGCATCTCCGCAGGTAGCACCCCTGCCTCCTGCCCCAAAAACTGCTTTGGGGCCTGTTCAAAGACAGCTGACCTTTGACCCACCTGCAGCTGCTGCTGCAACAGCAGCAAACACACCGGCACGTCGCCCCACACGACACACTAACACCAGTAGGAAAATGAAAAAGAGGTTCCTGTAAGCCAGGAACAAGTGGCTGATCATGGGGGATTTGAATGATTAGATGTAGGCAGTGTAACATTCAGTATGTTGGGGAGACGGGGAACACCCTTTTGACCAGGTTTACACAATACAGATACAACATTGGGAGGAAGAAAAAGACACACATCTCACTGGTCAAACATTTTATTGAGCATGGCTGGTCCCAACTCACCGCACTGATCCTGCAGTGTGACCCCTACTGGTCCACAGCTCAGAGACGGCCTGAGGAGAGGCTCTGTATTCACCGTCTGGGCACTTTTATTCCAGGGGGCCTCGATGGGAAGTGGGGGCTAGGAGCTAGCTGGCAGCTGATGGCCTGTGCATTCAATGTCGCCGCCTTCGGCGTCGACATTTCAATTTTTTCTTCCCTAACCCTAAGTGAGGAAGTACCGAAGGGAAGCAGGAAGTGAATAAGTAAAATAGGAAGTGAGGAAGGAAAGGAGGAAGCAAAAAAAGGAAGGAAGAAAAGAAGGAAGGAAGGAAGAGAAGAAGGAAGTGAGGAAGAAAAATAGGAAGTGAGGAAGGAAAGGAGGAAGTAAGAAAAGGAAGAAATGAAAAAAGAAAAGAGCCAAAGAGGAAAGAAAGAAAGGAAGTAAGGAAAGAAGGAAAAAAGGAAAAGAAGAAGGAAGTGAGGAAGAAAAATAGGAAGTGAGGAAGGAAAGGAGGAAGTAAGAAAAGGAAGTACACTTACTCACTTACTGTAATAACTAATAAAACTAATAACAATTTAATAACACTTTAATAACTAGAAGACTTTAGAAACGCTGTAATAACGCTGTAACAATACTATAATAATGCTGTAATAACACTGTAATAACACTGTAATAAAACTGTAATAACGCTTTTACAATGATGTAATAACGCTATGATAAAAATAACAATGTAATAACACTGTAATAACGCTGTAATAACGCTATGATAACTAATAACAATGTAATAACACTGTAATAACGCTGTAATAACGCTATGATAACTAATAACAATGTAATAACACTGTAATATGGCTGTAATAACGCTATGATAACTAATAACAATGTAATAACACTGTAATAACGCTGTAATAACGCTATGATAACTAATAACACTGTAATAATGCTGTAATCACGCTGTAATAAAGAAGGAAGTAAGGAAGAAAAGGAAAAAGTAGGGAAGGAAGAAATTAGGAAACAAATTAGGTAGTGAGGAAATAAAGGAGGAAGTAAGAAAGAGAAGGAGAGAGTGAGGATGAAAAATAGAAGTAATGAAGGAAAGGAGGAAGTAAGGAAGAGAAGGAGAAAGTGAGGAAGAAAAATAGGAAGTGAGGAAGGAAAGGAGGAAGTAAGAAAAGGAAGAAATGAAAAAAGAAAAGAGCGAAAGAGGAAAGAAGGAAAGGAAGTAAGGAAAGAAGGAAAAAAGGAAAAGAAGAAGGAAGTGAGGAAGAAAAATAGGAAGTGAGGAAGGAAAGGAGGAAGTAAGAAAACGAAGTGAGGAAGAGAAGAAGGAAGTGAGGAAGAAAAATAGGAAGTGAGGAAGGAAAGGAAAGGAAAAGGAAGCCAAAAGAAATAAGGAAAGAAAGTAAGGAAAGAAGGAAAAAAAAAGACGAGGAAGTGAGGAAGCCGAAGGGAAGCAGGAAGAATAAGAGGAAGTGAGGAAGGAAAGGAGGAAGCAAAAAA
>NW_024040808.1:0-30898 GCF_014851395.1 Micropterus salmoides | reverse complement strand
GTTTTCTTTTTTTTTATTCCTTGGTAATTGAAGTTGCTACATGGTAATTCAGTTTAAGTTAAGTTACCTTCCAATCTGCACTGGATGTCTGGCCCAATCTACTTTATGACCTTGTAAAGCTGATTAGTCTTCCCTCCTGATCCTCATTTCCTCTCTCATGTCAATTCTCATTTCAGTGTTGGCTCATCTTCTTTTTGCTGTAGCAAATACCTTCTGTATGGATCGCTGCCCTTTCTTGTACTTCAACCCTCTTCCATGCTGAAAAATATTTCAGAATTGTGTTTCTACAAGGGTATAATACTCTAGAGGGGTAGAGCTGGCGATATGGCCAAAAATGTTATCACAATAAAATAATTTCACATCATTCGATATCGATAACTATCACGATAAGGCACAAAATGAAGAGTAATAAAACCAAGTCACTGCAGTATTTTCTCAAACTACAATTAATGCAGAACACGCCTTAAGTCTGCATTTAATGGAAACTTCAATTTCGTTGATTTCAGTCTCTGATGCTATCTCAGGGCCAAGATTTTAGTAGGACCATACTGCAGTATTCTGCTATGTTGAAGCTACTTAAACCAGAAAAGTGTTGTGTTCAGGACTTTCCAATGGTTTGTATAGAGGTAAGGGCCTTGTTTCACTTGTTATTTTGTAATATTAGGTGTCAACTAATGCTGATACTTCAATGACATGTTTAAAATACCTTTCCCCACATGAACTTGCATGAAGGGGCGTCACTTCAGCAGCAAACTGATCTCCACATATTGGGCAGGAATCCTGGGGAGTCAGAGTGAGGCTCAGGATAACACTAAATCAACTAGGCTTGCATGACACAACATTGGATACCTGAATATTACAGGAACACATGGGGCATGCCTGCAACACATGACAAGGCAGGGCAAAGCAGGTTTTTTTTCACCTGCTACATAGTAGTACCTGTAGGCTATATGAACTGGTACTGAGTTAATTAACTGGATCATTTAACTATAGGATACAATGATTTGATTGACTTATTTAATGTAAAAACATATACAAGGTTGTTTGTAGAATCACATTACTTCTGTTACAATGAGGTATATGTTTCAATAACTTTAAAAAAGATTCTACTTGATTTTTTACACAGCTCTATGTAGTTTTTACCTGTTGGACAGCCACATACCAGTTTGTAGAGAAAAAGAAAAAGAGTATGATGCCTGCAAGGGTGACTGCATCTACTGGCTATCCGGGCCGGTAGCTTTTTGATAAATTGAAATGACTCACAGATTGTAATAAATCCTATTATTAACATTACTGACTATTTACAGTGGGAATTGAATGTTGGACTCAATCAATTAAAGTTCACGAGGAAACTTTGATTTGAGCTTGTTACTTTGATCATTTTAATCTGAATAATTGCTTACCATACAAATAACATCCGGTTCCTGGCCTTTCTCATCTTCTGTTCAAGTTCAAAATTCTCCACCAGGAATGGGGAAAAAACAATCATTATCATTTTTAAAAATATGTAGTAACTACAGTACTATAATAGGCAGAACACAATCCAAATACATTTTAAAGCTATAGGTGTGGTATAGATAATAAGCCGCAAATAACACAGGGAATCTACTGTTCTTTGCCACAGAATTAAATCTGATCACTTACATTATCTTCACACTGATAGGATTCAATGTGCAAAGTCAGCAACTGAAGAGGAACTGATGTGCCACAGGTCATGCAGTCATTTTTTGGCATATTCTGAAACTCAGGTGCATCATATGGCAAGGGGTCGTGTCAATCTTTTCCTGAAGGGGGACAATATAGAAGATGTTCTTTCCAGTGATCTTCCTTTGTCCACTGCCTCCTTTGAAAGAAAAAAAGAATTTATTAAAGAAGCCTATAATGGAACGTCAGTATTCTTTAGGAAGTTTTAAAACATGAAGTACTGACCATGGTGTGGCTTCTGTCCTGTGTAAATTAGCAAACATGTGTGGTGTTATAATCTCACCTGTGGCTTTTTGTAAAAGCCAACCGCCATGCAACTGTCGCAATTTGGGGTATTCCTCAAGAAGTAATCTGGTTATCTAAAGAAGAAAAGACACACTTACAATGTGTAATGATACCAAGGTCCATACACATTGATGCTGAGAGTTACAGTATGCATAGAATGTATATAAGAAAAAATAACCAATCACTGTTTGCATCACTTGCCCTGTGCTGCCTTTGATTTTCTCAGAGTACTAAATGTTTTCACTTTGTAGTAAAGGTTGGGCTACTTTATTACTTATTCAGAGGCCAATATATTCTGCAGGCTGGCTGGTTGTTGTGGGCAATGTCATGCACTGCCTGACACTGACATTCAATCAGTTTACCAAAGACAAAATACAGTATTAATTACTAAGATAACTTGATGTTGTCTTTTTATTACATGTCTTTATTTTTACATCTAAGTTGTCAATTTTTATCCAAAAACAGTCCTTCTGAGCATGCCTCAGAGAATTCCAAACATCTGAATTTACACGTGTTTCTATACATTAGATTATTATACTCTGTTGTTAAAGTCAAAAAACTTTTCTGTTACAATCTAACCTCAATTCAACACGTGTTCAAAAACCTTTTTCTTTGCAGAGAGCACTGGCGATACAGATCTCTAACATTAGCCCAGCTCGACGTCTCTGTGAAAGGTTTATCATCACTGACTGAGTGAGTAACGTTATAAAAAAATGGAAACGTTTTTTTCTATTAGTGATTTCCTAAAATATAAATGCCATGAAAGGCGATCTTTCCGTAATAAAGCTGAAATCTCGACTGCATCTGAATAACGTTAATGTTCAGTTTTTTATGCTAATGTTAGATATAACATTTTGTTAACTAACACAGCTAACGTTAGCCAAAGTGCACATTCACTTTCATTTTGCCACTAACAGTGTTACACGTTAAAAGGAATGTGAGGTGTTAGTGGCATTTATTTAGCCTTTAATCACAGTACTAACCTATCAAACATGTATTTAAAAGAAACTTACCTTGGCTTGGTGTGCCATCGCCGATCTCCACCGACATGGAGAACAGAAAAGAGCGCTTTGTCTTCTGATTTCTCATTGGTTCATCCCCTCCCCCCCTGCTCCTCTCCCCCCTCCCAGCTACAACTGCAAGTTTATTTTGTACCACATTTATTGCTAGAAAAGTAGCAAAATTCCAGGCGCACAAATTCATCACAGGAAACAGGAGAGAGCACATTTGTGAAGTTGCAGAGACCAATTCTAGAGGTTGTAATCACAGAGTTGTGGTTGTACTGGAAAAAGGACTCAAGTAAAAAAAATACTATGAGTAATGTTGCATTACAAGTTTGCAGCTGTCATTGTTTTTATGTAAACATCAATCTACACGTGTGTGCATATTTTTTTCTGTGACTTCATCTTCAGAATATTTTCTAGGAGTGAAAATTTCAACATACAACTTCAGATTCTTTCTACAAGCTCTCCTGTGTTTTTTTTCTTTTTGTGACTTCAAATTCAACTCACATGTGTGTGAATATTGTATACAAGTGAAAATTTTAATATACAAGTACATAGTTTTGTTCTACAAGTTCTCACATCGTATTCTACAAGAGTTCACATCAAGTCTACAAGCTCTGGCATTTTGCACCATATTTACCTTCACATCTTATTTTTTTAAATAAGATGTGAAAGGGTAAACATTTACGGTTCGTCCACATGCTATTATTGTAGTTGTAAGCATGTTAGCGTATATACAGTAGCAGATATAGTAGCAGAGAACCTCTGATGCTGATGTGGTTACAGCTATTGTGTTTGTTAAAAAAGTTCAGGGTTTGTTTCGGCATTGTGACATACATAAAGTTGTTAGACTGTCATTGCAAGTTCAAGACACGTGTCAAGTGTAGCATCAGTTAAAGACAGCACATTCTCAAGGCCAGTAATGAGAAGTGGATGAATGTGTTGCTCTCAATTTATAGTGGGTAAAATAAAATGGTGGACAGAAACAATGTTAACCCTTTGATGCACAAGCTATGCAAACCCCTTCTAATGCACATGTGTCAAAAATTACCTGTATTCATTTCCTATTTTATTTAATGCATGGCTGAGTGGTTCTTTAGTTGGTTAGTGGTGCAACACGTAACAGGTAAAATATCAGACACAACAGTATGTAGTGAAAATGCACGCAAAAAAAACAATCCAAACAAAGACAAAAAACAACTGGAAATGATTTGACATGTTAGATATTAAAGGTGTTGAATGGCAGTTTGTGTGTGTTCAGGAGGAAATTGCAACATGGAATGTCAGGACTTCTTGATAATGATGCCAACAGACCAGATGGAAGGACTGCACTGACTGCTGAGAAACAGAGACGCTATGGCGTGAATCTGCTGCTCTTAGCGAAAACCAGACTCCTGGGTGAAGGCTCCGTGAGAGAGGAAGGAGGAGGAGGGTGTACCTTCTTCTGGAGAGGCTATCCCTCTGGTGGACAACATTATTATGGTGTTGGACTAGCGATCAAGAACAGCATTCTACTGAGCCTCACTCACTGAAACCCATTGGCCTGAGTGAGAGTCTAATGACCCTTCTTATCCCCCTAGCACACTATGCCACCCTAAGTGCGTATGCACCAACATTACCATCTGACAACAGTGTGAAGGACAGAATCTACCAACAACTAGATGAGGTCCGTCATTGGATCCCAAAAAAAGACAAGATCCTTCTTCCGGGAGACTTTAATTCCAGTGTAGGAAACAACAGCGGTAAATGGAGTGGAGTATTAGGTAGGCATGCGGTTGGTCAGGCAAATGCAAATGGTCTGAGGCCGCGGATCAAAAATTGACCTCCCTAACCTCACTGCTACATAAAGCTGCAGTTGACTCTATAGGCTACAGGGCCAGGAAACTTCCGGACTGGTTTGATGAGAACTGGGCTGAACATTTTGAAACCCTTCTTAACCAGCATTCTCCAGATGAACACTCCATCCTGGAAGAGGACCTTGACCACTGGCCAACTTTTCAAGAAGTGCTTGCAGACATCAACTCCCCTGGCAGCGATTGCATCTCAACAGAACTCCTAAAACACGGCGGGTACCTGTGCACTAGAACGATCTATCAGTACATCCTGTAGATATGGGACCAGGAGAGTGTCTCTCAATAATGGAGGGATGCTAAAATTGTCACCCTGTATAAAAATAAGGATGACAAATCCATCTGCGGCAACAGCCGCGGCATATCACTGCTAGCTGTTGCAGGCAAGGTCCTTGCAAAGGTTATGTTGTGTAGGATGGTGAAGCACTTGACAGAACATCTGCTGCCAGAGTCACAGTGTGGTTTCAGGAAGAATAGGAGTACTGTGGACATGATTTTCACAGTTAGACAGCTACAAGAAAACAGCAGAGAACAACATTAGGACCTTTTCATGGCTTTTGTCGACGTCTCTAAAGCTTTTGACACTGTGAACCGTGAGCCTTTTTGGGACATCCTTAGGAAGTGTCCCAAAATTCTATCACAGTTCAGTGATGGGATGGTGGCTCGTGTGGCCATAGGAGGACAGGAATCAATGCCCTTTAATGTACGCACTGGAGTGAGGCAGGGGTGTGTGCAGGCACCGGTACTATTCCACATTTTCCTCCTATGTGTCACAAAGCTCTTTCATAAAGATTTATAAGGTAGTAGTGGGATCACAATAGACTTAAGGCTAGATGGAAACTTCTTTAACATTTGAAGGCTACAGGCAACTACCAAGGTGTCAGCAGTGCGGGTACTTGAGCTGCAGTATGCTGATGACTGCGCTCTTGAGGCTCACATACCAGAAGACCTGCAAACCACCCTTGACACAGTTGTAAATGCCTACAGCAGGCTGGCTTTATATGTCAACACCACCAAGACTGAGGTGATATGGCAATGGAGGTCCAGCCCCTTACCCACTATGCCTGTCTTTACTATAGCACATCAACAACTCTCAATTGTATCATCTTTCAAATATCTGGGCAGCATCCTGACTGACTGCTGCAACACTGATCATGAAATTCACAATAGAATCAAACAAGCCTCCTTAGCCTCCGCGACCTTTCCTACCTGTTCCCGGTGATCCAGCTGTTCCCTGGGATCGCTGGCTGACGTCATTTGAGGATTATTTGCTGGCTTTGGGACACTCTGACCTAGCGGAGGCGAGGAAGTGCATACTCCTGCGCCATTTTTTCGGGCAGGAGGGAAAGCGAATCTTCGCCACGCTCACCTTATCGGATGATAAGTACGTCACAGCCACGGCCGCCTTGAAGGCTCACTTCAGCTCCGGAAGAAGCCAGCGGATGCACCGTTTTGAGTTTCGTCAGAGGACCCAAATGCCAGGTGAGACCGTTGCCCATTATTTATCAGCATTACGTGAGCGGGTTAGACGTGATTTTGGGGCTTTGGAGGATGGACTTATAGTCGACCACTTAATAGAGAAAACGTCATGTAACCAACTGAGGGAGAGACTTTTACTAGAGCCAGACTCCACGACACTAGCGGACGCTTTAGTAATTGGAAAGCACTTGGAAACGACCCTAATAGAGGCGCTGAAGTTCGGCCGCGCTGCGCACAAGCCTGAACCACCGTCAGTTCGGCACACAGAGACTGCAGAGGCGGCTGACAGGGTGAGTGACAGTCTGGATGTACTCAGGGTGGACAGGTGGCCCAGTGAGAGTGGGCACAAGAGCTGTAGCAACTGTGGCTCCCCTAAACATGCAACTAGAGATCAGTCCCTGCCCTGCCCATGGAAAACGTTGTCGTAATTGCAACAAGTTGAACCATTTATGATGATGATTGATACTGCCGCTGTTCCCATAAACACTATACAGACCTCACTGCCTTCGTTTAAGCTCTGCACATGCCGTGCGGGCACAGCTCTCATTCCTCTCCTCGTGGACACAGGGGCTACAGTGTTAATCCTGCACAAATGCAAATATGAGCACTTCTTCAGTCTCGTGCCTCTGGCAGCAGCGGCTAAACCCCTGTTAGGCTATGGTCATTTCCCCATCTCATTGGCTCGCCTCCCTGTCAGATATGATCAACAATGTGCTCCTTGCCTGACCGCTACCCACAACTGTTCAATGGGCTGGGTCGCATGACTGGATTTGTACACCAGCCTACTGTTAATCTGTCAGTCCGCCCTGTGATCCAGCCCCTACGGCGCATTCCCCTGGCTCTCCGTGATGCGGTGGAGGCCGAGCTGCATCGCCTGGTGGAGGTGGACGTCATAGAGCCCGTCGACACCTCACCATGGGTGTCTAACCTGGTGATAGCCAAGAGAAGGGGGGGTAGGTTGCGACTTTGTGACGACCTCACAGATGTAAACAAAGCCATCATTCCTGATAAGTACCCCCTACCCACGGCTGTGGAGGTCACTAGCCATTTCCATGGATCCACTGTTTTCAGTAAGATAAGCCTATGTAATGGCTACCTGCAGGTCCCTCTAGCACCGGTTAGCATGGAACTTACAGCGTTTGTCACGCACGTGGGTTGGTTTTCAGATTTAAACGCATGGCATTTGGACTCATCAGCCTCGAACTGTTTTCAGAAGATAATGTCACTCATACTGGCTGGTATCCAGGGTGTCTCCATCTACCTGGATGACGTAGTGGTGTATGCACCCTCCACCGCACTGCATGACGATCGCCTGGAGTAGGTCTTCCAGCGTTTCGAACAGCACAGGGTCACACTGAACTCTGAGAAATGCATGTTCGGGGTTGAGGAGGTTGAGTTCCTAGGCTTCAGGCTCTCAAAGAAGGGCATCGTCCCGATTATGTCCCACACTGAAGCCATTCTGTCCCTGCCAGTGACCATCCCAGCTGTCTTCCTTCCTGGGGATGGCCGCCTACTACCTCAGATTCATGCCACACTACTCTGACTCAACTGCTTGACCGCGCCCACCATGGTCACCTGCGACGCCTCCGGGGTGGCGCTAGGCGCTGTGCTCTCCCAGACTCAAGAAGGTGTGGAACGCCCGGTGGCTTTCGCCTTACGGGCACTTACTCCAGCAGAGCAGAAGTATTCGGTGGGGGAGAGGGAGGCCCTGGCCTGTCTGTGGGCGTGCGAACGCTGGCACGTTTACCTTTACAGGAGGCCTTTCACCATCCGCACAGACCACCAGGCGCTGACGGCACTGCTGGCGACTCAAGGCTCGGGGCACAGGCCCATGAGACTGCTGATGTGGGCTGACAGGCTGAACCAGTACAACTTCAGTCTGGAGTCAACGGTGGCCGACCTCCTGTCTAGAGCTGTGTCGGTGACGAAGGAGACGGGTAAGGTGACACCAGACACAGAGAGCGACAAAGACTGGGTCCACATCCTGCATGGGCCCCTCAGTTCAGTAGTCACTCTGGCAGAGCTGCAGCAGGCCTCAGCTGCTGATGAGGGCCTCACAACTCTCCGTACCTAGTCCAGGACGGCTGGCCTGCCAAAGTGGATGACAGGCTGCTTCCCTATTACCGCTTCCACAATGAGCTCTCCTGCTGGGGGGCGGTGTGCCTGGCCCATCGCCACCGTTCGGTCGTTCCGGAGTTTCTCAAGCAGCGCTGCCGTGACACAGTGTGGTAACCCCACATAGACACTGATGTTGAGGAGCTGGTACGTAACTGCGCTTGCTGCCTCCTGAGTGGGAAAACTGGTCAGCCGGCCACAGCCCCTCTCACCCCGACACTTTGGCTGTCGTCACCCTGGGAACATATTCAGGTTGACCTCTGTGGTGAACTTCACGGGGCACCTGCTCACGCTCGCTACCTGTTGGTTGTGCAAGATCTTCATTCGAAGCGGCCAGAGGTTTTTCAGCTGAGCTCCATCACTGCACACTCCATCATTGACCGCCTGGACAACCTGTTTGGGCGCTGGGGCCTCCCCAGTGTCATCACAACGGATCATGGGCCCCAATTTGCTTCTGCAGAGTTCACAGAGTTTATCACGATACGGTCCATCAAGCACATCAGAACGGCAGTGTATCACCCAGAGAGTAATGGGGGGGTGGAAAGACTGAATAAAACTCTCAAAAATGGAACCCGAGCCTGTCTGGAGGAAGGGAAAACCTTCAGTGACTCACTCAACCAAACTCTCCTGACCATCCAAGTATTCCACTACAAGAGTGTCACCTGCATTGCTCATGATTGGACACGAACTAAAGCAACCACTGGACTGCTTGAGAGCAGAGCCAGCTTCTGCACGTGGGAGCCCAGGGCTCCAGAAAGCCAGAGCTCAGGTGAAGGGTTTGCAGGCTCGGATGAAAGAGAGGTTTGATGCCACGCACAGAGTGCAGACCCCCTCACTTTCTCCAGGGGTTTGGGTGAGGATCACCTCCACCGCCAAAATAAGCTGCTGTCATACTGGTCAGAGCCCCTGCAGGTGACTAAGCAGTTGGGGCCGGCCCCTTACAGACAATGTTGTGTCTGAAAACGTTCAGTATTGTCCTGTTAGACTCTGTTATGTTATGCACTGCGAGTGACAGGTTACTGTGCCTTTAAGGCTTACAGCAGTGATTTACGTCAAAAGGTCAAAATGTAAGGTTGGCAGCAGTGGAGTAAAACGCAATACGAACGAAGCTACATGGTGTAGTTATTGAGTCCTACACAACACAACAAGTTCCAAATAGGCTGTCTGCAGCAAATAATGGGAATCACGTGGCGTGACCTTGTACCTCATGTTCAAATATGGACAGCTTCATCTGGGTCACCAATCTGCAGTTTGTCAGAAGAAGCGGTACAAAGAACAGCTAAAAACATCACTGAAGAAATGTTGTATTGACCCCTTAAGACTGGAGCAAGCTGCCATCCACCGTTTATATACAGTCTATGGTTCCAACTGGCAGGAGCTTTGCAATAAAGGTATAAAACAGCTGGAAATGGAGAAAAATGTGAGAGAAAACAGAAAAGACAAAGGAGACGCACTGCTATGCCTGCCCCACTAACACAGACTTTATATGCCTAACTTGTAAGAAAACTTGTGGATCAAGAATTGGACTCTATAGTCATCAAAGAACACACCGGTAATAATGAGGGATGTCATCGATGGACTACCAGCATATATATACAGTATATGTATAGGGAGCTGGCTGATGGAAGCCATTGCCCGCCAGGTGAAACAACAAAATATAAATAAATAACAGAAGGAGTGAATAAATGATGAATAAATATGGGACCTACAAGTTACGCCTGGACTCAAAGAGGTCTGCGGATATGCACGTGGCCTCAGTCTTGGGGTGGATTTTTGTTAAAGAAGGTTAAGAATGTATCCCAGGTTTCATTAAAGGCAGATATATTACTTGTTTTGTAAGCTGTTATTCTTTCTATTAAAATATGTTCTGTAAGTAAATAATCCAGTGAGTGAAGTGACAAGAAGTCTTGGATTTCCAGTTTTGAAATATTACTTTCTTAGCGATAGCTAGAAATTAGTAGTGGGTTTGTTAGTTACTAAAGAGTTTGTTAGTTACTAAAGATGGCGCCCGCCGATTCTTGGAGCAACAAAACCGCTGAGTTTTGGACTTAAAACTACATATAAGGCAATACTAAGTCAGCGGTTTTGACGATTGCATGCTGCCCCCGGTTAGGGGCAAGGGGCAAGTTTATCCCACACGCAGGATGAGCAGTAAGCCAGACCATCAGAACAGAACAAAACAAGGAAAAGAAAACTACCAGGACAGTGACTCACTGCCTGCAACCTGAACTAAACAAAACACAACTCTATACAGTTGTTGCATTCATATTATTTTGTACACATGTATGTATAAAAGATAATAGAAAACATGTTCAAATCCCACCAACTACGCAGCCTACCCCTACCTGGGTAAATAAAATATTTACTCTTGCATTTCATTTTAGTTAGTTTTGCAATCCTACAATATAGTTTTTAGTTAGCCTCGTTTTTATTTGTATTTCAGGTAATGACAATGTTTTTCACATCTAGTTTTCATTATTTCGTTTGTCTTCGTTACAATAAGAACCTCGGTTCTATGTATAGTTTTATTTTGTATGAATTGCAAGTTTGTCTTGGTGGTTATAGAGAAAATGTTATTACAGATTTGTGTCCAGACCTCAGGGTTGGGAGAGACAGCTACATAATCTTCCCATTTTGTAGTTGGAGTGTTAAGGAGGTATCTGTAGTGAATATGAGTTTACTGAGTTTGGTATTAAGTATTTATGGTATTAAGTTAAGTATTTTTTTTGGATTTGTGATGTTTAATATCTCATAACTTAATTTAGACAGTTGTAGTGTGTTACTGGTAATGTTGATTCTAGATTTAATTAAGGATTTTAGTTATTGGTTGTGGAGGAACTGGTGTCTCCCTACCCTGTACTTCTGGGTTAGTGTATTAAATGATATATTTTCGAATAGGTGGGTGTTCCTCGCTGTGCTGCCTTGATGGAAAATAGGGTACCCACTGGTGTCCTAGCACGAAATGCTTTTGTTTTTCTCCCCAGAGAACTCATTTTTCAAGATCTTAGGATGCTCAAATCACAAAAATTTGCACACACCTCAGGTCTGGTGGGAAACCCAATGTTCTGCAGTGATTGGGGTCGGGTGAGGCCAGGGGGCTCTATAGTGCCTCTAAATAAACTATGTTTTGGAAAAAGTTTCTTTGATCTTCATGAGATTATTGCACTTATTACAAAGACCACATTTCTTGAGATTTTGTTCAACAGGAAGTCAGCCATTTTGCACTTCCTGTGTCATCTTCAGTATTTTAAACAGGTGTTTGAGGCCTTTAGGACGTTCAGGGAGTGCAGTTAACTTTGCCTCTCTGAAACCTGGCTAACCCAACACCCCGGACGCTAATGCGGATTTACCTGGATTCACTACAGTGAGAGCGGACCGGGACTGTGGACGCAGCGGCAAAGGAGGGGGAATCGCGCTGTTTATCAACAACAGATGGTGCAACCAGGGGCATGTTACGGTGAAGGAGATTGTGTGCAACAGAGACATTGGCAGTATTCAGAACCGCCTACTACATACTACTGGAACTCGAGGTCCACCTGAGAGAGAGAGGTGAAGGAGGACTACAGAAGGAAGGTAGAACAGAAGCTGCAGCAAACAACATGAGGGAGGTCTGGGATGGCATGAAAGCCATCACAGGCAGCAAGAAGAAGTGCAGTATTGCAGGAGAGGGGGATGCTGGGAGAGCAAACCAGCTAAAATGTTTTTTAACAGGTTTGATACTCCAGATCCCACAACCAGCGACAGCCCACTTCACATCCCCATGTCCATCACCTCCCCCCAATGCCACCACCATGTCCATCACCCCCTCAGACTGCAGACCACCCCCACCCTCCACACACAGACAGTTCAACACCCCTCCCCACCACCATCACAAAGGATCAGGTGAGCAGAGAGCTGAGGAGGCTCCGTCCAAGGAAAGCAGCGGGCCCGGACAGAGTGTGTCCAAGGATGCTTAAAGCCTGGTCTGCTGAACTGAGGGAGCCACTCCTGCATGTCTTCAACCTGAGCCTGCAGCTGGGAAGGGTCCCAGTGCTCTGGAAGACTTCACATCATGAAGACCTTTGAACGGCTGCTGCTACATGTCCTTAGACCTCAGACATGTCCTCAGACTAGCTCACAGAGAGACCACAGTACGTCAGACTGAAGGGCTGCATGTCAGACACTGTGGTCAGCAGCACCGGAGCACAACAGGGGACCGTGCTCTCTCCTGTCCTCTTCCCCTTGTACACATCTGACTTCCAGTATAACGCCGGGCTCTGCCACATGCAGAAATACTCAGACGATACTGTGATAGTTGGCTGTATCAAGGATGGACAGGAGGAGGAGTACAGGAGCCTGGTAGAGGACTTCGTGAGGTGGTGCAGGACCAACCATCTGCAGCTGAGCACCTTCAAGACCAAGGAGATGGTGGTGGACTTCAGAAGTAAGAAACCACATCTCCAGCCTGTGTCCATCGAGGGGGTCGATGTGGAGGTGGTCAGGACTTACAAATATCTGGGGCTGCAGCTGGATGACAAGCTGGACTGGAGAGAAAATATGGACACTCTCCACAGGAAAGGGCAGAGCCGTTTGTACTTCCTGAGAAGGCTGGGGTCCTGCAAAAAACTGCTGCAGATGTTTTACCAGTCTGTGGTGGCCAGCGTCCTCTTTTATGCTGTAGTTTGCTGGGGAGGAAGCAGTAAGAAGAGAGATGCTGTTCGACTGGACAGACTGTTGAGGAGAGCTGGACTCGCTAGTGACAGTGGCAGAAAGAAGAACCCTGGACAAACTGTTGTCCATACTTGACAACGCCCACGACCCTCTGCACAACACCTTCATCGGGCAGAGGAGTGTGTTCAGTGGCAGACTGCTGTCCCAGCCCAGCTTCACCAACAGACTTAAAAACTCTTTCGTCCCCCTGGCCATCAGACTGTACAACAGCTCCTAGTCATGGCAGGAAGGACAATAGACAAAATCTGTACTCTTTACTTCCATTGCACTCCATTTGCACTGTTTACTGTTTTTGCACTGTTTTACTGTGGCTACTGTGTTATAAGTTATTTTAATTTTAATTCTATTTTAATATAGGTTTAATGTATGTTTAATGTATGTATGTTTCGTATGCTACTAGATACTTGAATTTCCTTCGGGAAAATTAAAGTATATATCTACCTATCTATCTATCTACAGGAAAGCCTTAACTCCTTAATGATGTTGTATTTTAGAAGACATACTTTATTATTGTTGTTTATTGTGTTGTGAAGCTTGTGAGTTTTCTTCAAACTCAATTGCCGTAGCAAGGATTTATTTACTGTGAAGCTGTTTTTTTTTTTTTTTTTGAGAGGCTAAAGAAGCTTGAGGCAAATGTATAATCTCTAAACTTAAAATAAGGCTCATGAAGCTAAACCGTAAACTGGATGGATGGATGAATGGATGTATGTACTAGTGCAAGCGAGACCAGTCTGTGTTCAGTCCAGTGCTTTCAGTGCATTCAGGTTAATATGGGGTCTTTTGGGGGGTGTAGTGGGGGTTCTGGCTGCTGTAGGAAAGAGCTGTTTTAGTTAGTTGGTTTGGTTTGGCATATAACGCTGGAAGAGGTGATGGGCTGGATGGGAGAGGTCCTTGGTTATTTTAGCTGCCCAGTTGAAGGTGCACTTTTTTCTACAATGAGTTGACTAGAGGGAGGTCACAACTGATTACAGTGGAGGCTTTAGTGACAATCTGCTTCAGTCTGTTCTTGTTGAGACGGTCTGAGCTGTACAGTCTTTGCTGGGTCTTTTTGTTAATTTGATTGCTGTTGATATTCCATTTGAGATTGTTACTCATGAAGGTGTTAAAGGAATTTGAAGCAGTCTGTCAGGTATACGGGTTGCTCAGAGATATGAACCGGGGCCTTGATGTTTGTCCCCCTTTTGAAGTCTACAGCTATATCCATTCCAAGTCATTCATTTTTAATTGAATAAGTAACTGACACCCTGACCCCACATTGGCAAATATTTTCCACACTTCACTTGTGTAATATGTGCGGTGTTACCTTCAGACCTGCATCAGCCAACCTGCGGTTTACAGACCCCAGCTGTCGCTCTACCCTGGGTGCGCAAGGGGACAAGGGCCCGTAAAATACTTGTTTCTGGGTCCCTTTGAATAAAAATTTTGATTGATTTGCCAGAAAGTAGTTAAAAAATGTGGTGCTTCCAGGCCTCCTTGTGATTTCCTGTTTTGTAATGTTGAAAGTGAGATTCTTGTTTTTTGTTTTTCCAGTAAAATTGAGAGGTTAGTGAGTCTACTGTTTTGAACCATTTGTTGGTGGGGGTGATGGGAAGCATTGAGAACAAGTAATTAATCTGAGGTAAATGAGAGTGAGTGGGAATTTGGTCAATCGTAGTTGAGGCTGGAAGAGATCTGACATCTTATGAGAAATATTAATGCATAAATATTTTATGTTGCCAGTGAGAAGGGAAGGAGGATTCTTGAGCTGCAGAATCCCATGCATCTAGAGATGGTGGTAGTATAGTTGATTTGTTCCAGTATATTGTGTAGTGAAATTATTGAGACGTTATTAATGATGTTAAATGTTTTCTGTAGTGACACAGAGGTGTTTAGTAGATATAATAATAAATCATCGGCGTAAAGACTAATTTTATGTTGTGAGCTGGCATCCTGGATTCCGTCAATTTTATTGTTTTGTCATATTGCTGCTGCAAGTGGTTCGATGAAAATAGCAAATAGGGATGGTGGTGAAGTGATCTGGTTTGCAATTACTGTGGCTCTAGGTGAAGTGTAGAGTGTTTTATCCAATGGATGAATGACTCTCCAAAATCAAATTTACGCAGGGTGCTAAATAGAAAGGTCCACTTTCAAACAAGCATAACATAAATAAACATAACATTTCAGGGGAAAAGCCTCTTTATGTAAGTCATTAACTGGGGAAAGTCTGTGGTGATATGCTTTAGTTATTTTGTTTATCCTATTTACCTGCATTGCCTTGGCAAATGTATGCAAATTAGTGCATTTTAATTAGTTAAAGCCAATCAATGATGTGACGATTGTAATGACGTTATTAGCCACACATTTTACTGTGCATTATCATACATGTTAGGCCAGCCATGCTAACACTTTGGATAAAGAAAATGAGACGCACAAGAAAACTTCAGTCATTAGATCATATAATGTTCTATTTCGAGTTTTATTTTGTTGATCTACCTAACATTAGCTAGCTAGAAGAGAATATATTAACAGCTAGCTAGCTAGCTAATAGTATTGGACATATTTCTCTTTCTCACTACTAATGGATGTCAAGGTCAAGGTAACCTAATGTTCAAATATTATGTACAGTAATCTTTCACAAAATATGTAATATTTTCTTAGGTGAAACAATTGTAAAATAGACATTCCTATAAATTTCATAGTGAATGTATTTGGGTCATTTTTGACCTGTGTGTAAAATTTATCTTGAAATACAAAAGCTGTGTTTACAGTAAGAAAGTAAAAGTTAAAATAATAGTTTGTGGTAATAAAAAAAAAAAAGATATTTAATGACTACTTTACTATTAAA
This sequence comes from Micropterus salmoides, assembly GCF_014851395.1. NCBI lineage: Eukaryota > Metazoa > Chordata > Actinopteri > Centrarchiformes > Centrarchidae > Micropterus > Micropterus salmoides. Next base: position 14,927 of record NW_024040808.1, on the reverse strand, counting down.
TGATGAAATAAAATGATTTCAAAAGATAGAGCAAAGAAACACTCACCCCTGCATGAAATTACTGTACATGGGAAAAGAATATGGGTAATTTTTGACCTATGTTGTGCATTAGAAGTGTAGTGAAGTTAAGTTAAGGTTAAAATAAAAATAATGATTTGTGATGATCAAAAACAAGTTAATTGAGAAATACCTGGAAAACTGAATGATGACATTAATTTACTGCCAAGATATAGAAACTAAAAACGTCTAAAAAGTCTTGTAGGCAATGATTGGTTGAGATATCCAGCTGTGTACTGTTGCTAAGAAACCAGACTGAAGTCTTGACACTCCTTGTGTGGTGCATTATGCAGAAGTATTCTCCATTATCCATATACTCTGTTTGGCTACTATGGAGGATCAATGACAGTCGGCATGTAATAAGTGAATGAATCTAATTACCCAGTAGGGAAAACAATCTTATAATAAAGCTACCTTTCCAGCCAGGTCTCTCAGTTGCTTGGAGCTATACTGATTATACTGTTATTCATGATCTAGGTCAATGACTAAGATATTTTCAAATTGTCTCTCCACACTTAGTAACTGTCTGAAGTATCTGTCAGATTTTCTTATGTAGAATGGGACCGCTAAACTGTAAATTATGTGCCATGAGGCAAACATTTATTAAGTGGATATTAAAGCTGTCACTTTAAAGAAAACATTTGAATGACACTAGACAGACTTAGAGGGGGATATGGATCAGACAGACATTAGGTTATAAAATAAAACTAAGTAAAGATGAGCTACAGGTTTAAAAACACAGCTGTGCGCTACACTGGACCTGATTGTTGTGTCAAAACAGGCACAGGTTCTGCTGAAATGTCAAGTTTTCATTCATTTATTTTATCAAAACCTCTAGTGTCGTATGTTACCCTAACAATACAGAAACACATGAAACATCTCAAAGGAAACACTCCCATCAAAACTGCCTCTGTTCCTCCAAGACCACAAAGGTGCAGGTGTACAACGTGGATGTTTTGCAGGAAACCTATGTGATCACACAGTGACGTGCGCAAGAACGGACAAAGGTCCAATTCAGCAGTAACGGTGGATGTGATGTGTCCCTGAAACAGAGATCTTGTGCTGCCGAAACCCAGTATCAAACCAGGGACTTATAGATCTTCAGTCTAACACTCTCCCAACTGCGCTATTTCTGTCAGGGTGCGGTATGGTGAGCAGGTTGGTGGACCCAAATGCAGGACGCAGAGCGGAGCAGGTACAGTTCAAAAAGGTTTATTGTGGCAAACAAAAGGCGAGGACACTTACTGACAGAGTGGCTGAGATACATCCAAAGAACAAACAATCCAAATGAAACTGGTAATCCAAACGGGTACAGATCCAAGACAGACAAGCCAGAGACGAGACAAGTGCAAAGCTACACATGTATACATGCTACAACAATGACCAGAGCAAGACTGAGGGAAACAAGCAAGCACACACACACACACACACACACACACGGTTAACGAGCTGGGCGGGAGCAACACAGGTGAGAGACATAAGGGACAAATCAAGCACACAGATAGGCAGAGTGATCACTGGGGAAACAGGTAGACATGCAGGCAGAAGGATCACTGGAGGGGACAGACAAATCAAAATGCAAAAAACACAAATCAAACATCACAAGGCAAAAACCAAAACAGGACAGAGGCAAACTGAATAACAAACTGAGAAGAGACCAAAGCAGAACAATCAAAAGAATAATGAAACCAAACAGATCAGAACCACAAATCCAGACTCCCCAACAAGACACACAGACAGGATCATGATAATTTCAGCTCAAAGCCAAAAAGTTTGGTGGCCCACGGGTGACATGCAAATCAACATCTTGAAAAAATTAAACATACATTTCAACCATTAGGAGGCTGTTGATCTGTCACTTAGTATCTTACTAACTTATCTGCACTTTAGAATACAGGTTTAAAACACAGCTGCGTGCTACGCTGGACGTGATTGTCCTTCTGTCAAAACCCAGTATTGAACCAGGGACCTTTAGATCTTCAGTGTAACACTCCCCTAACTGTGCTATTTGTGAGGGGGGGAAGCAGCAGCAGTATGGTGGCGCACAGGTGACAATGTTAAACAAACATGTAATCAGATTCCCATCTCCTTGTGCTGCAAAGATTTACTTTGTGGCACTGCTGAACCACCAGAGGGCGCTTCTGTACAACTAACCAACAGCATACAGCTCCTCTGTACTTATGAAGTGTGGTACTGGTGAGGTTTTAGCAGGAAGTATTTGCCACTGGGAGGCTTTGCTGCCAGCTGTTTTCTTTGAGTACATTTTGTTGTGTGCTTTTTAATCTCGATATGGACCTTGAGGGGGCCGGTGGTAGCTGCACAAGAATATACTAAGAATATATTCCAGGTAAAGGGAGTTGCAAGGATTTCTACTGCAGTCGCATGTAGATACATGTGTGTAAAGAGAGTAAGACGCAACAGAAAGTTGAGGGCACTTTGCCATCTGTGTTGGAATTCCTGGTAACAGAAATCCAAGTAGCCTATGACTTATGTTTAGACTCTTAGAATTGTGTTACATGAAAACAGAGCCTGCAGCTAGTGTAAAATGTATTATGCAAAATGTTTTATAGTAGTTTATTTACTTGATGAACATAGAAAAATAAAAAATAAACATGAAAAACACAATAGACTCTCAGTGGCTGATGTATCCTGCATCATTCATACTTTCTCTTGCATATGCAAATCCCACTTTAGATTTTTCAAACATTCATCACTTCCTCACTGACTATGATGAAGGTCAGCAAGGCGTCCTTAAGTTGTTTTTATAATCTTTACATTAACCCCAAAAATGGTAATCAAAAAGTGTGTTCAGTTCTCAACCTATTAATTAGCAAACTATAAAAATCCAAGCGCAGCAGGATGTTGTCAGATCTATCCCCATCTTCACAGGCTGGAGCTTCTGATGGATCTGACTTTGCTGCTACATTAATAGGTCTTTCCATTATTTTGTCCACCCCGTGTCCACCGCCACTAGGCCACAGTGTATCCCGTTGAGTCGTGGTATAGCGATCCCTCCATCAACACATGGCAGCCAGAATTTATCGAGCGGCAGCCAATCAGAGCGCCCCTTTTAGGGCGAGCCTCCGCGGCGCTCAGCCAATCAGAGGCGCGGAACAGGACCCGTGCCTCCTAGTTGTGCAGCGTTGCTGTCACGTGACGCTGGGAAAAGGAATGCCAACATGGACCCGTGGCAAGGACGGGCTGTGAGCGTGCCACGACAATAACACGACGAGGAAAGCAGCACACACGGACCTCTGGAAACCATCGACGGCCGCTCTCTCCGCCGAGCCTCCGAACCGCACACGGTAGGTCCAGACAAATATCGGGGATCTTCTGCTCGGATCATCCGGAGAGACAGAGGAGCAGCGTTATAAATAGAACATTTTGACCCAGCCGAACTTGAGACTCGTGGATTCCTGTGCTGGCGGGTCACCGTGCTGCTCGTCCTTTACAGAAGCAGCCAGTACGCGGTTTCTCTCCGCTGGCAGGCCGATCGTTGGCCCGGGTTAGTTGTCCTCCCCATACGCTCATGGGCGCGTCAGTGCGGGCCGTGTTTACCCAGCGCCCAGCTCTGCACGACGGAAAGTCTGAGGCCCTGCTGCAACATGTGCCTGCTCTGACAGCAGCAGCTCAGCCTTTAGATAAGCAAATGGGACGCAGCTATCTGGACTCTCATTTGAAGTCTGCGGACCTAATAGGAATCGTAGTTGCCCCCCCCCCCCCCCCCTTTCTTACACTACAAATGTGCATGTGCAAGTTTCCATTATAGGCCTTTTATAAAAGATCTTTTACCACTGCCTGACTTCATGTACATATGTAAACAGCTGAATGACATCTGGCCAGTGCTAGCAGATTTTAGAGATGAAGAGGGACCTTTTAAATATTGAAGACTCAGGGGGAATATTCCTTTAAGGGGGCAGTATATTTGACAACACAAAGTTTAAAAGATGGAATATCTAATGTCAGGAGGAAGTGGCCTGCACGACAACTAAAGGCATGTGCAGTGATTACCGCGTTTTAGCAACTTGTTTAGAGGCCTTGTGTCAGAATGTAGTTTAAGACCTGAAATCTTTTAGTTATATTTTGCTCACATGGTGCGTAATTCCTAGTGAAGTTATGATGATGGAGTTGAAGATGATGAAGTTGGATTAAATCAAACTACCACAAGTTAGGTATTATTTTACCATAGAGCAACCTTTGCACTCACTTCATGGGAACTTAGAGGTGGGGTTCATACACAAGGCTCAGTAGGGGCCCCAACAGCTAATTTTTGTCCCAGCCCCCCCAGACAAGTTAATCTGGCCATGAGCTGGTTGACCAGCCACACGGTTGGTAGTTTGATCCCTGGCTCCTGTTCTGTCTACATGCCGAAGTGTCTTTGAGCAGGACACTGAACCCAAACTCTCTACTGATGAGTGTAAGGTATCGAAACGTTGGTCTGTGGAAGGGCTTCAGTATTACTGTTTATTCACTTAAGCAGAATCACGATGGGATGGACAGTTCACAAACTTTAAAACAAATTTAAGACAGAACTTTATTGTCTACCAAAGTGGAAAGGTGTCTTTGGCCCACCTGGCAAGCAATCCAATATTAGACACAAAAATGAAGAGAGGGGAAATCCACTTTTGCCAGAAGTGATTTCTTGAATATGTTCTTTGTTGTCAGAGGCACCCTGTAGCACCTACCTTTTAAAGTTTAAATTCCAGCCATTGAGGTAAATGCATAACTGCTGATGCACTTTTACTTTCTGCTGGGAAATAAAATCCAGTCTCATTCTTGCCTTTGCAGATTTGTGTAATCCCACTTCTGGATAGTGTTTCCTCGACATCCTGTCTTCTGCGTTCGGCCTGGATCAATGGTGTCTCTCAGCAGCAGAACGCTGACTTTGGAGAATGACCTGTTCAGGGACAGCAGCAGCAGCAGCAGCCTGTTCTCCCTCGGCCAGGGGGACGGAGCGCACAGCGAGGGGGACAGTTTGGCCTCGTGCGACAGCCCTGAGGCCAGGGAGCCGGGGGCTATGCGCAGCTCCAGCCCTGGAGAGGAGGAAGATGAGGAGGAGGAGGAAGAAGACGAAGATGAGGAGGAGCATCTGCATATTCTCCTCGGAGCAGTGGGAGAAGAGGAACCTGCGAGTCAGGAGCCTAAGCTGCCAGAGTTTTCTTTCCATCCCTCTTCCCCATTCTCGCCGACCCTGGAGGACATAGAGGAGTTCTTGAGGGAAAAGATGGAACTAGTCAAAGAGGGCTTCTGGCCCCTAAAGAGGAGGCCTCCCCTGTCCCATGCAGTGACTCGCCATCCTCCACTGCGCTCCTGGCTGTGTCCTCAGAGACTTCCAGTGACCAAGGGACTAGTACCTCCCATTGCACTTCAAACCCAAACACCCCTCAGAACGAGCAGAACAGCCCCAGCCCAGCTGACCCTTCCCCTTCTGTCCAAGTTAACTCCTCACCATCCACCTTAACCCCACCAATGCTCCTGGGCAGTCCGCTGGTCCTCCAGCTCCAGCCCCTACCTCTGGCCCAGCCTCAGACCCCAGCAGGCTCTCCTCCTGGGGCCCAAAGTGGCGTTTGGCTCACTCATCTGGTCATGGGGCTCCAGGGTGCGGCAGGACGAAATGTCACCCTGCTGGCCCCTCAGGTGTCCTCCACCCCCACCACATTGTTATCACTAAATAGTGGAGATACCAAGTCAGCTGACCAGAAGTACGTGAAGATCGCCCCTCTGCCTATCACCATGAGAACTATAGAGATCACGGGTGTGACTGGGGTCGGGGGGCCGGGCAGTGGTCTGTTGAAGGCTGTGGCCCCGCGTATGACCAGAGTGCCGCCTACAGAGAGGGTCCATAAGTGCTCCCATCCAGGCTGTGAGAAGATGTACACCAAAAGCAGCCATCTGAAGGCTCACTTCCGCCGGCATACGGGAGAGAAACCCTACACGTGTAGCTGGCCTGAGTGTGGCTGGAGGTATGTGGCTCTTCCCATGTGTACCACTTTTTAACTGTAAATACTACATTTATCATGGAGATTTAAGGAATACACCAAGCTTTTGGAGATTTTCCCACTGGTCAATGCAAAGGGCTGCAGGTAGTAGTGAGATGGTGAAACACGAACCAGGAAGTCCAGGCAGAGAAACAGATCCAGGAGTTTGCAGGGGGCTCACATGTCAAAACATGCAGGGTGGTTTATAATACTATAAGGAAGACTTAACAACTCTGGAACATTACCATAGTGACAGTCATTTTGTCTCATACTGGAGTGTAGCTTCCATATATTTGTCAGGTTTCAGCCTCAAGTGCCTTCAAACCTCAAATGGTGAAATGAAGGAAATTTGTCAGTTGTCATTATGTATAATACTTACTATGTAAGAAACATTACAGTCTGAAATCAGTGATATTTTGTAATGACTTCACTGATTACTCATAATTGTTGAATAATTTTCCTTTCAGTAAATTAACTGATTCACTGAGTATTTGTTTCAGCACAAAATGAACATTGCAAGATTACAGGAGTATATCAACGTTCTGGAAGATTTTCCCAGGGCTGATACAGTCATCTGCTAACGTTAGCCAGCGTAAGAGGGCTGAATAGTAATTAAAGAGCACTTCTAAAAGCATTTTTTTTCAAACTATATAATTCACCAATCCACATCCTTAGCTGCATACCTACCATATTCTGCTGCTTATGAAAGCACAAGACAGGAACTAAAACTTGAGCTCAGGGTGAACGTGGATGCGATCCTGCCATCACTCAACATGTGCTGAGTCTGAATCTCTCCATCACTGATCCCCTGTTCCCAACATAAGAACCAGCCAGTAGTTTACAGTATAGTGAGGATCACATTGATATTTCAGGCCTTTGTCAGTCATCATCAGAGGTGTAGTGTGATTGCTGTAATTTGCATTGCATTGTGGGACTTTTAGCAAAAACTCTGCTTTTTTCTGTCCATGATGGAAACTTTTGAGTGCACTCATCAGTGTAGTAACTAGGGGATACACAGTTTTGGTGAGTTTGACTAGTAGGGTAAAAATGTTATTTTATTATTTATTAATTTTATATACAGTCTATGGTAAAAATGTTTGTAGGAGTCCTCAAAAAGCCTACTACGATGTGTGAATTATTTATAACAGGTCCACAGCAGTGTTCTTTCTGGGGGCCTAGAACTCTTGGCCCTTGAACACCAGAGTTAGGTCAGGCCTGGGACTGTTCTCATCACTTAGCAGAAAATTAGCCAGTGTGCTAATGTGTCTCTCTGTTACTGTGTTCCTAACTTCACCCACCTGCTCCTGTGTTGCCAGATTCTCCCGATCCGACGAACTGTCTCGTCACCGCCGCTCTCACTCCGGCATCAAGCCGTACGAGTGCTCGCTGTGCGAGAAGAAGTTCGCCCGCAGTGATCACTTATCCAAACACATGAAGGTCCACCGCAGCTCCAGGCCCAGCAGGATTATCAGAGCCACTGTGTGATACCTTCAGCTGGCCTAAACCTTGCCCTGCACCTATCCAGCCTGCCCTGGCCTGGGGGGGTCTCTCTCAGGACTTTTGGTGCTTCACAAGCAGAACTTTCAGAAGAATCTTGAGAGCTGGCTACTGTTGTCCCCTCATAGTTTCCTTCCTGTCACTCCTCCCTGGTGTTTATCTTCCACTGTTCCTTCTGAGCAGCTTGTCTTATACTGAGCTCCTCACCTCAGGAAGAAACTCAGCTGAAAGTGGATTTCCTGGCCTTTATACACACACACACACACACACACACACACACAAAAACAAAGACAAAACAGCTAACAGGAGACCGTCTCACAGAGGCCCCTCTTGCAGCCATTACTTGCACTACTGTTCCTGTTCCCAAGCTACCAGGTGCTGTTGGAAGCAGGGGGTAACCAGTAATAGGAGTGTATGTAATTCTATAATCTTGTTTCTACTTTTGTGATCGCCCTTCTTCCTCAAAGCCAGTCTTCAGGGTCCACATGGATAAAGCTTCCCAATGTTTTAGTACGTTGCTGAAGTGCAAATTTACGCTGCGTCACATTTATTGTGACGTGTTCTAATCATAAGACTTGCAACTGTTTTTACAGAGGGTGAAATGATGATTAAAGCAGCAGAATCTCCTCTAAATGCTTTGATTTTGAGAGTTACAGTTAATTCTGAACGAACAGCATGACTCTTCAATGATATTAGGAGTAAATGCTGAGATGTTTTTGTCAGAACTTGTGTAAATTTGTGGCTTTGCTCACAATTTGGCCAAGCTGAGAAGAACTTCTGTTTTATGCATCCAACCCTGGCCTTTTATTGCATTTGTCCAATCATTATGCACCCTGTTTTGACCCGTATGCCTTTGCTCAGCCCCAGTATGCCCTAATCTCCATTGATGCCTTTGCCCCTATCACAAAACCTCACATGATCCTCCTGTTATCATATGACTGCTCTTATTTAACTGTGATTCTGAACCAACCAAACCAGAAATTCCTGTTGTGGCCCTGTGAGAGCATGAAAACGACACCTTTGGTGCGTGACAGTTTATAAGCTCTTTGTTCTCTGAAATTCTCTTGAAATCATTGTGCAGCCGACTTATGCGGCCTAGAAAACAACTCTTGTCTATGTGTAACGTGGGCTCAATGGTGAAAAAATGACATGAAACACTGCTCTCTTATTTACAGTAGCAGTTACTGTATAGCAGCAAGAAAAGCTAATAGCTGGAAAGGCAGCTAACGTCTATTCAATCATCTCTATTAGCACAGTCAATATAATGTGTACTGAACATAAAGGACAAAGATAACGTGTACAGCTTGTAGCCTCTATATAGATGTTTTTTTAATCAAAGAAATTTCAATCAGTGCATTAAGCTATTCAGTCGTGTTTCTGGAGAGGATTTTGGTCCGTTAAATAAGTTTGATTGTAGCTGTGGAATGTCAGACTGATTATGGTTTGGGATTTGGAGTCCCATTCTACCCATTCACAAACCATTAAGCTGAGTCTGCTGGTCTTAAGTGCACTTGTGTTAGTGAAACATTGTATTGTGCTCTTATGGCAATTCCATAAAACGTACCGGAGCCATAACATGCCAAAAGAAAAAAGCATATTTTCTAAGGAAGGTTAAACTGCACGGTGCAGTCACTATTATCATTTCTTCCTGGAGCTCAACACTTTGGTGCTTGTTAACCTACCAGTGCTCCACATGAAGAGACTGTATAACTGACAGCATGATGCTTCACATAACTGGATTGTCTCTGTTGATCCAGCAGACACGTACTTAATACGAACAGTAGGCTACTGGCAATCTTAACTTAGCTCGAGCAACATTGGTGCTTTTGGATAAACTCAAAAGTAGAGTACTTCTGCATGTAGCAGTACACTGCAATCACCCTCAGATCTTTGTCACTTAGCATTATGGGTACATTAGGTTTCACTCTTAAAACCAACTATGCGCAGTAATGTAGAAATCCATTCAAAGCAGACAGACTGGCAGATGTGTTTATCTGTCTGAACCAATACTGTCTTTGTGTCTGAGCCTCCCCAGGCTGCTTCTACTGACCTACATCCAGACCTGTATTCTCTCATCATCATCATCATCATCCAATTCTCTCTCTGTTTTCTCTCTCAGTCCTGCCGGTATATCTGGTTGAACACAGGCTGTGTTATTATTATTTTTTTTTGAATAACAGAAATGCTATTTTCCTATTTGCAAAAATAAAAAGCAAAAAATGAAAATGCTGGTATCAATTGCTTTGTTATTTGAGCAAGGCTTTTTGAAATGAACTGTTACTGCAAATATGAGATCATATGAGAGATTATCGCAGAATGGAAGCTCATGCAAGTGCTGGAAATTTGACGGTTACAGAAGTGGTGTAGAAAAAAGTGTTATTTTTAACACCCACTACCATATGACATAATGCTGTGATAAAAAAGCTCAGATAAACTCACTTTCTGCAACACGCCCTGCCCCAAACAACAGTGACAGTTAGTGACTTGCTGGTGAACATACTGGAGCACTTAGCAGCTAAAGAGATACATATTTCGCTCAGGAGCTGTTTCAAACCGAGCTACACTACTCCAAATGAATGCAAATTTTTTTGTCACTGTTGGATGTATAGTTTGCTAACATGTTCTTCACAACATCTGGACGGTAATGTAATGTGTTTTTCAGCGTGTTTTCAGCTTGTTCTGCTGCCCTCAAACACTACATGTTAATAATTAACAGGCACTATATATTAAAACAATGGACATCTGTCTGTCAAAGTGCTTTACAAATATGAAGAAGCCAATACAAATGCAAAAATACTTCAGAAAAATAGATAAATTAAAATTGAAAAGACAATTGATATTAAAAACACGACTAAAACAATGAAATGATTACTTGGTTAAAAACTTAAGGTCAGATAAAAAGTAGTGAGGATTACGATTGTAAAGGTTTAAAAAGCCTCAGAGAACAGGAATGTCTTAAGACTTATTCCAGGCATGAGGAGCATAAAAATAAAATTGCTGCTTCTCCATGTTTTGTTCTTATGAAGGGAACTGTAAGAGGTCCAGTATCTGAAGCTGCCTTATAAGTGAGCAACAAAACCTTGAACTTGATTCTTTCATTCACTGGAAGCCAGTGACGTGAACTCAGAACTGGAGTTATGTGATCAGATTTCCTAGTCCTGGTTAAAACTCTAGTAGCGGCGTTCTGAATGAGCTGGAGTTGTCTAATCGAGCTTTCAGAGAGGCCCGTGAAAACACTGTTACAATAATCCAGTTTACTAAAAATGAATGCATGTATACTGTATACTACTTTTCAAGGTCCTCCTTGGACATAAGATTCTTACTTATTGTTGCGTGTAAAGTGATAGTAAGCTGATTTTGTAATGGTTTTGATGTGGCTGTTAAGATTTTAATCTGAATCAATGATTATACCGAGATTTCTGACTTGAGTTTTGGTTGTTAGTGAAAGGGATTCAAGGTGAGCAGAAACTTTAAGTCTCTCCTCTTTGGCACCTAAGACAATAACTTCAGTTTTATTCATATTGAGTTGCAGGAAATAGCAGAGCATACAGTTGTTAATTTCTTCAATACATTTGGTTAGTGGATTATATTCATCAGATGATAATGCCATGTAGATCTGGGTGCAGCCATGTAGCCAAAATCTCTGAATGAAGCATTAAGTAGAATTCTTAGATACTTGTACTTTATTCATATTTCCGCTATTTTATACCTCTACTTCAATACATTTCAGAAAGAAGTGAACTTTTTACAACCATATTATATAAATTACTTTGTAGATTAAACTTGCTGTAATGGTTACATTACAAAATACATGACATATGGTCTTATAGGTTTAACATGTTAGCATATAGTTGCCTTCAAATGCTGCAGAGGGTTAGGGTGCGCCTCGTAGAAACCAAACTTTCATTTAGAGACGTGTTTCTGGTGACTCATTTCCAATGTTCACTCTTTTAGCTCTGTCTTTACCAACTTTTAAGAAGTATAGAGACTTTAGCCGCTAAATACTCCACTATGTTGACCAGCTAGTAACTCAATTTATAAGTCTGCTGTTTGGTTAACTTAAATGAGTAAAAATGTATATTAATTACTCTTCATTTAATAGCTGTAAATTACCAGCATCCAGAAATAAACCTGCAATATTTACTGTTTTACCCACTAACCCTCTTTCATAATGTAGAAATGAACCTCCAAATACTGCTTAGCTTTGCTGTCACGTGGGTCAAAGTCATTATGTCGCCTCACAAATTCATTGTGTCTCCTCCTCTCTACTTAGTGAGTGGCAGGCTAACCATATCAGGGCCACTCCAGTGAGTCTCTCAATAAAAAACTGCTGCAGGCAGGTTTCAATCCTGTAATCACTTTCCAAAGCTGATCTGACTGCCGCAGTATGGTGCGTGTTGTCTTCAATTCAGCTCAGTGCTGAAGAAAACAGAGAGGAAGCTGCAGCTCTATCTGCATGCACATCCAGCTGTTGGTGCTGTCCAGTTGTTTCTGGCTGTGAGGGAGCACCCAGAGGAAACTGGGACCTGCTTTTAAAGCAAAGATCTGTGTTGCCTCTTTTCCTGCCATACTCTTTCACACTGTTGCTAATCTGGGATGATGCCGTAAATAATGCTCTTCCAGGTCCTGTTTTGATTCATTTCAGTGCCGCTGAAATCTGTGATTGGTTCGTTCTTTGGTTTTTATGTTTCAATACCAAATCGGAAAAAACAAACAACAAACATCTGTTTTTGATTTTCTGTTTTAAAACCAAAACGGAAAAACAACCCAGCTGCATTCTATTCTATCTATGACTGGAGTTGTATCCCTACTGGTTTTCAAACTAACTTGCTGCTCTACACGTGCACCTGTTGTTTGCAACAGCTGTGGTCTACGTCAGGCTCCTCTCTCTCACCCTATACGCTCTAGCGCCCGCTTCCTCTCCGGAGATAGACCTACTATGAGTTGTGTTGCCAGTGGAACCGGTATTATGCTGAGTTTTGCATGCACCTCCAAATACTGCTTTTAAATGCTATAATATCCTTCGTGGGGTTCATCAACGGTGATAAATGATTCGAAGTATATATTTTTTGAACGTTTAGAGTCGTTAATATTTTATTACACTTAGTAGAAGTAGCATTCATTGAGATTCAGCTAAAAGACGTGGTGATTACCGTGTTTGATCAATGAGCACAGCAAAGAGGTGGGTGCAGAATTCGGCAGAACAGATGTGTTATGCTACCTGCCCAGATTTGCATCCACCTCTTTTCTCAGCATATATGAGTGTTACCACCCACGAGGTGCATTCAAGTCTCTACAGGCAGGCAGAATTCGGCACAACAAGACTGATGGTCACTAACCAAGTTATATATATCATCATGCATTGTGCTGATAGAAAAACCGGATTGTCCAACGGCAATGACGCAATTAACGATTGGGGTAGTGTCTGAAAGTGTTGTTTTATTAATGCGATGGTCTAAATTAATAAACATTTAGAGGATGGTCTGGCAATTAAAAAGGAACGTATTTTGAGAATTTATTAAATGTTTTCTCCTCCATCCTTTATCCTTTCCCTCTTCCTTCTTCTCTCTGGCCTTGTAAAAACCAAACTGAAGTCATGGAAACAAGCACACATATCTCATTATTAATAATGGACCAGGTGATGAACCCACAGAGAATTATCACCCGACTCTGCGGTTCCTCATAGTCCTCTGAAGTGTTTTAGCGTCTTTAAACATTTTTTATGTTTTAGCAGCTGGTCAACATAGAGGAGCATTTAGCAGAAAGAGCCAGATACTTTGATGAGGAGCTGGTGGAGACAGAGAGACACAGAGCTAACAGAGAGAGAATTCTGGATATTCATTTGGTGGCCACAAACACGACTCCAGGTGAACGCTGATATTGTTCTGTATCTGCAAGGACTTTTGTTTGCCAACATGTTAGCCATAACAACTATATAAGGTTATAACATATCACTGCAGCTTGTGTCACTGCCCCAAAGTGGCCAATACAAATGTATTAATGTTGCTTAACGACAGCATGACAGCCTGGAATCTTGAGCTAATAACATGAAAGGTTCCGCACATTCACATTGATTAACAAGAATTTACTGTGTAAATTCAGATTCTAAAGGCGGGGGGGAATGTAGATTTATTCCTCTGCTGTGATGAGTCACTCAGGCAGCATGTCAATCCAGCACCATGGCTCTATAAATAATTACCCACTGGTCTTTAACGGCATCACATTATGGGCTGAATAGTCAGTGTTTTTGGCTGAATGTCTAACTCCTAGGATTGATTCTATGCTCTGATTGGCTGCCATTAAGTGCAGCCAAACATATATGCAGAACTTGGATTTGTTTTTGCATATAGTGAGGATATGATGTATCTTTACTGAGAGATAATGTATTCTAACTTAGGGACACTTTTCTAGCTGCTGCAGAAGTCAATTCTCCCTTCAGCTGTGCCCATGACACCTGCTCAATGTGTCATTTAAAGGTGTGCTTGTAGTAATGTCTTGATGTTGGTCTATTATATTTTGTATGTCAACAAACATACATCACAATTGTATGGCTTCAAACATGGTTAAACTGAGTTAAGCTGCATGTTTAATCTGTGTTCACACCTGACAACACCAAAATGAATGCCTACACTAAGTCAGACAAACACCACCGACTGGTTGACGGTGGTGTGACAGTGCTGTGATTTGCTGCCACCTGGTGTTTAATCTGAAAATTAAACATTTCTACTGTAGGTGTCTGAAGAGAATGATTTTATGTTGCTAATGACTGAATTATAAACTATAAATCACCACAGTAAGGTTTATCATGTTGTATGATTAGGGCCCGAGCAAGAAACATGCGAGGACCCTATTGAAATTGTAAGGATTATTCTCTCTTTCTTTCTCCCAATGAATCCCACTTTTGATGGCCTAAATGTCCCCGCAAACCCACAAAACTTTGCACACACGCCAGGCGTGGCGAAAAATAATGTATTTTAAGGGTCTCGCACATGGGTGTGGCAAAATGGCTCCACAGCGCCACCTTCAAAGTTGGAAAAAATTAGTCCCCATGCCACAGTCAACCTACATGCACGAAAATTTCTACGGACATCAAGACACACACAAAAGCCTCAAGAACCCATATCCTAAACTCAACGGGAAGTGAGCCATTTTGAATTGAAAGTGCGATTTTAACCCATTTTTCACCGTTTACAGGGTGCGTACTTTAACGAACTCCTCCTACAGAATTAATCTAATTGGCTTCAAATTTCTGCTGTGCCTTCTAAAGGCATTGACAATGAAAAGTTGTGCTATCTGTGTGTTTTCGTCAATGGGCGTGTCCATGGAATGGAGTCTAAAATCGATGATTCACCATGAAACAGGAAGTTGTTATAACTTCTCACATCTGCACCAAAC
>NW_024040807.1:0-15527 GCF_014851395.1 Micropterus salmoides | reverse complement strand
ATCTACAGCATATTTGCGATATGCCTAGTACATAGAGAAAAACAAACAGCACAGTCTGTAAAGTGTACATATATATTGTTGGTATTTTAGCTTTTTGTTCTTCTGCCTTACGTTTCACTACAGCAAACACAAGACAAAATTGTGGAGCAGACTGTAGTTCTTCGATGTCTACCAGTGCTGCTGCAAGAAGAGGACACAGAGCTGTTCTACACCTGCAAGGTGGGCTGATATACACTTAACATGTGCAAGCAATAGTAGGCAGAGTTTAAAGGAAGATTTATCAAAACCAACATTACAATTCTTTATCTGAACTCATTTTATATCAAATTGATTAGGGTGTAATGATTCTCCAAATCTTTCGGCTGAGACCTCGATTTTTGATCTGCAGTTCGGCTCATAACACTTTTTTTTCCTCCCAGGTTTTGTTTTGCTTTGGGGGGGGGCATTATTAGTATTATTATTATCCACCTTGGGTTATTAATTAAAGTAGTCTAACTTGCAGGCATGATCATTCAGTAATGACTGGACCAACATAATCATGTGACACGCAGTTGGAAGACAATAACATAGGTTTATGATGTAATATTTACAAAAAATAGGCCTACTGCTTGCTCTAACTGCGACCAAAATCGGCAGGTCAGACAATTAAAAATATCGGAATCGGCCAGGAAAAATGCAATCGGTGCTTCTCTAAAGTTGTTAATTACAATCGAGACCAAATGTAAGACGTGGTACTGAATGACATCAGCACCAACAGGTGTGTTCACTGTTTCGTTACCTGGTCCTTTCTGTAAAATATCCACCGTGTCCTCGCCTTCTAACCCAACAGAAGATAGCGTCTCTTCCTGTGTGTTTGTCTGCACGTGTAAATTGCGCGCACTGTGTCTTCGAAAATGTTTTAGCGTGTGAGGCTGTGACAATAGCTGGTTACTGTCTGTGCCACTCTGTATGTAAAACACCCTGTGTGTACCGTTAAATGTGACCGGCCGAAAATCGGATATTTGATGCTGCTCAGACACGGTCACGGCCTATTTCAGTCCACAACTAGCCTCCTCCACACGCGACTCACTGTGACTGTGGATAAGCACCTCATACAATCCCTTTAAGGTTAGTTTGGGAAGGAATCATACCACCACTTTGACTGAAGGTGATGACCAATGATTACTTTTAGCTACCTCGTTAGACTTACCCCGGACTCACACAGGCGGCGTGTGCGTAGCATTACGGCTGCGCCACGGCTGCCTTACCTAATCGCTGCCATTGTGGTCAATGCTTGTGCTCACACTAGGAGCGCAGCAGCGCGTCCCGGAAGCGGCTCTCCGCTCTGCTGAGCGAAGAATTGGCAGCCGGTCTATTTTTGACGGAAGATGCGCCAAGTAGCAGATAAGCCGGGCAGGAAGTCAGACACAGAAACAGCAAAGAGAATCTGGTCGATTTTCAAAATAAAATACCTTGTGCAGACTCCCAGTCATATATCAAAAATAAACACAGTTAAAACAGACCAGAAAAGAAACAATTTAACTAATGTAGCCTTCTTAACCACAGTAGAAGCACAAAAATCAAGGACAACTTACTAAATCAACTAAATCTAAACAATTCAGCAAAATCAGGCAGGCAAAACGATCTGATTCTTAAATGCTCCATGTGGGAAATTCAGCCCTGCAGGGAACTGGGGGAATACTGTTAACAGAACGCTGTGATCAATTGTAGAAGCACACAAATTGACAAATGAACAACAAGTCAACAACGTGGGACATGCTAAACGCGGCGCACACACCGCCTGTGTGAGTCCGGGGTTAGTTTTCATGCACTTTTACATAATTGCAACAGGTATAGTACTGGTGTTACATCTTCCTTAATTTGTGGATATATATTCTTTCAAAGAAATAATAATTTCTATTTTTCAAATAGCAAGCTTTCCTCGTACCCCCTGGTAAATGAGAAAGTACCCCTGGGGTACAAATACCCCTGGTTGGGAATCACTGTTTTGAATAACCCACTTCTTAACAAATCAAAAATCAGGGACTGATTTTGTGGCACACTGTAAGGCTGTGCCAAGTTGAGCGAGTACATTTGTGAAGTTGCAGAGACAAATTCGATAGTTTGTAATCACCAAGTTGTGGTTGTACTGGAAAATGGACTCAGGTAAAAAACAAACAAAGAAACCGAGTACATGTTGCATTACAAGTCTGCAGCTGTCTTTGTATTTATGTAAATATCAATCCACACATTTGTGAATATTTTTTCTCTGACTTCATATTGAGAACACGGGTGTGTGGATGGTGTAAGAGTGTAACTTCTACAAGCTCTCTCTTTTTTTTTCTTTCTGTGACTTCAAATTCAGCTAACATGTTCCTGAATGTTTTATACAACTAAGAATTTTAACATACAGGTTCAGATTTTTGTCCAACAAGTTGTCAAGTCTACAAGCTCTCACATTTTGCTCTATATTTACCTTCATACATGATGAGGCAGTTTTTTAGGGCTGACAAAAGTCCACAGTGATGTGTTGCGGTTCCAAGGGGCAGAACCGTGGTGACACACCGCTGGACTGTTTCCTGGAGCTGTCTTATAAAAAGGGAGGGGTAGTGGCTCGGTGTATAACGTAATCTATTTTATTTCTAGTAGGTTATTTCATTATTTAACTGTTTCAATTCTAGTTAATTCTCCACCTTGTTTTTGTGTTTCCTCACTACTTGAATCTGCTCCATTTCTCTTCACTTCACTTTCCCCTACACTCACATACACACCTACACCTCTGGTCTCTCACTGCAAACACACCTGCTTGCCCCACCTCTTCCTGTCTCTCTCGCCCTGTATGGGTGCTCTGCTCTGCTGACTTTCTCCAGCAGTACATCGTTTAAAGTCACTACATTTAATAAACTCACCCGCAATGTGTGTAAAGTGACCAGTTTATATCTCTGTGTTGCATTGCAAAATGCTAAAATGTGTCGTCCGATATACTTTGGCAGCTGTCAATATATCTGTAAATATATCAAGTAAAGTATGTCGAGAATACTGCATTTAAAGTTAGGATGAGCTGTTGTAGGCCTATATATTGTAAATATTACACCTTTTTTATTTTCTTTCAACTGTGTGTGTGTGTGTCACGTTACTATTTTGGTCCAGTTATAATTGAGTGATCATGCCGGCAAGTTAGACTAGTTTAATTAACCCAAGATGGATAATGATAATAAAAATTATTAAAAAGGTCATACCATAGCATCAGTCACTGCTGACAGTAAAGATGTAAGCATGGTGCCATTCCATCCCTGTGAAGTCAAGGTCTTCCTCCAGGAAGAGGTTTGATTGCCTGATGTACTCCTGTTTTTGTATGGCTGTATGTCCTCCAGCCTGAGTACTCTAAAGGCTTGACCTATATTTTTGAGTTTAGAAATCCTGCTAGATGTGGATGGAGTAAAACTGAAACCACCAAACATTGCCTGTAAACTACAAAAGTAGTGTAAGAAACTTGCAGATATGTTGAAATTACGCTCTTTTGTTGAGAAGATGTTAAGCTGTGATAGCCGTGATTGTGGCCCTTACATCAGTGCAGGGTCATGTTGGATTCTACAGTTTGCTAAAAAAAAATGTATTATGGATTAGCAATGAGAAGGTAGAAACAACATTGGAGTTTGTATGAACAATAGAGAGATGTGTTCATGACATTTTAATATATATTTTTTTTTATTGAGTGCAAGGTGTTTTTTAAATCAGTTGTATAATAGCAGAAGTTGACGTAAACTGTTTGTACACTTAACAAAATAGATTTTTGGTTCTAAACACAAATCCTGTCCTTTGAAAAACATTAATATATACATTTAACAACATAAACATAACTTCAACAATCAATCAACATTTATTTATACAGGTGAAACAATTAGCATATTGTGCGAAAGTTAATTTATTTTTATTTATAAGGTTCAGTATTGTAGCCTCAAAAGGTAATTGCAAAAGAAGTTGGATGTTTTCAAAGTGCTATATCAAGGCACATTAATAGAAAGTTAAGTGGGAGGAAAAAGTGTGGAAGAAAAAGGTGCACAAGCAGCAGGGATGACCGTAGGATGGAGAGGATTGTCAGGAAAAGGCCATTCAAATGTGTGGGGGAGCTTCACAAGGAGTGGACTGAGGCTTCAAATGTTGTATTCCTCTTGTCAAGCCGCTCCTGAACAACAACGTCAGAAGCGGCTAAAGAAAAAAAGAACTGGTCTGTTTCTCAGTCCAAAATCCTCTTTTCTGATGAGCGTAAACTTTGCATCTCATTTGGAAACCAAGGTCCCAGAGTCTGGAGGAAGAATGGAGAGGCACACAATCCAAGATGCTTGAAGTCCAGTGTGAAGTTTCCACAGTCTGTGTTGGTTTGGGGAGCCATGTCATCTGCTGGTGTTGGTCCACTGTGCTTTATTAAGTCCAGAGTCAGCGCAGCCGTCTACCAGGACATTTTAGAGCACTTTATGCTTCCTTCAGCAGACGAGCTTTATGGAGATGCTGACTTCATTTTCCAGCAGGACTTGGCACCTGCCCACACTGCCAAAAGTACCAAAACCTGGTTCAGTGACCATGGGATTACTGTGCTTGATAGGCCAGCAAACTCGCCTGACCTGAGCCAAGAGAAAGATGAAAGACATGAGACCGAACAATGCAGAAGAGCTGAAGGCCGCTATTGAAGCATCCTGGTCTTCCATAACACCTCAGCAGTGCCACAGGCTGATAGCATCCATGCTACTACTACACAAACGCATGGCTCAACACAGAAGGGCCAACTCCTCAGGTCAAGACTCTGCAGTCTACTTACATCTGAAGGACAGAGGACACTCGTTTGAGGACCACCAGGTGCACATTTTAGACAGAGAAGATGGATGGTTTGAAAGAGGTATCAAGGAAGCCATCTACACCAGGGTTGAGAAGCCGTCATTGAACAGGGGAGGGGGTCTACGCCACCACTTATCCCCCACTTACAATGCTGTCCTTTCATCACTTCCCAGGAAACTCAACAAACGTAACCTATTGGCCTCATGGGAAGATACCAACGATGGTCGTTCAGTCTTGGACACAGGTAGTCTTAACGACTGTAACGACTGTCGTCACAGCAACAACCAGCGGTATCGATGACCCTGGCCAACGACCCCACTGAGGTTAAATAGCTGAGTTTCCCTGCCAGTCAGTCAGAACTGAAGAAGTCCTCTGGATGAGGGATGAAACGTCTTCCAGTATTTTCAACCAAGTCCAGTTGCCCTTGATTTTAACCTTCGTTGGATTTTAAATAGACGTTATTTAACACCACTTATTATATACAAGTGGGATATTGTTAACGTTTATTTTTTATACACTTGTACTGTGAATGTTTAGATTGGTTTGGTCAATTTTGCTTTTATACTACTTGGAGTGGCAATTACATAATGTTTAGCTATTATAGCTCACTTAATTTGTTGATATATGTTTTTAAATAAAATCGTAATTTCAATTTGTTCTAGTTGAGTTACCCCATAATGTATCTACATATGCTCTTTCAACTGCAGAAGTACCCTCTGGCATATAAATACCCTTGTTTCAATATCACTTCTTTAAGGCACCATGGAGTGACACAGTCAGAAGTGAAGTACATCTCCTCCCAGCCCCGAGAGACAAGAGAGCCTGATGGGTGATAAAATACATCAAAACCACTGAGTTGAAAAACTATCAACTACACCCTTGCTTGAAGCTGACGTGTCTAAAAGCACATGCATGACTGAGGCATAGTAATAATATTTCAATGAAAGATGCGCGGCCTGAGTAAAGGGCACACTGAATTTACCAACCAATAAGCTGTAGAAGAGTTGCATTACGGATGAGGAATGAATAAAATAAAATAAGAAAAGAGATTCTCACCCGAAGCAGTGCAACACAAACTTTTTTTGTGTTTCCTGGAGTATAAAGATGGATGTAAGTACTATTAGTATTAGTGTTCATTAAAAAATATTAGAACAATGTGTAAGCAGAACAGATATATTTACAAGGAGTGGTGGTGAATACAGCTGAGGGAAGGAGTCTGAGATTTAGAGCAGATACAAATTCTAAAATACTGTAGATGCCATTTATTGAAACACTTTAGAACAGTGATGGTTCAGATCTGCACTAGGACTTAACCTTTACTATTTAGCTAATTTGAATCAGCAACCTCTCTGAAATACATTACAGACTTGTATGTCCATATGAGTCGGAACAGAGAAATTGAGTTCATGGGCTGCTGGAGCGTTTTGGGATGCTTAAACAGAATTTCAGATAGTTTCAATAAAATAGTATTTCCAGTCCTAATGAGGTAAAAATATGCACTTTCTCACAAGAAAAAGAATAACTTAGAAAAATAAATAGAATTTTGTTTTTAGAGACAGCATTACAAATGTCATAAGTTAGAGTCCAAACAATACTGGCTTTTACAGGCTGACATCAATATTGATATTCAATCATCAAAAATATCTGATAAAGATATATCTGCCAATGTTATTTTTTAAATATACATAAACACAAGCTTATGTTTTCTTAAACTAATTATTTTGGCCACTTGGAGGCAAACGGGAACAAGTTGTGAACAGCTTGTTAGCAAAAAGTTGCATATTTACTAATCAAGCAGTTACTGAGCAACATTATCATTTATTTGTAGTAGTCCACCTGATTATTGGAAGGCCAGTATTCACTCTCTTTTAGCTCTGTCTGTGGTCTTCTGAGGGAAATATCTGGCCCTTTAGCTGCTGAACACTCCACTATGTTCATTAGCTAGCAGCTAATTTGGTCTATCTGCCGTTTGGTGCCTAAAACAATACTATGAGAGAGGTGAGAAAGAAATGAACTAAAGAATTCAAGTTGTGGGCCAGACAGTTAAGCAATGAGCTGAAACTTACAATAAAGCTCCATAAAAATATTGTTCATGGCCACTTTAAGGATTCCTTTCATTGACTGAATAAATAAAGTTTATTATTGTGTCATGCAAACAAGAATGATCAGGTCCCAATAAGGCTTATGTAAGAAACCACATGGTCATCTACAGAAAGAAATTTAAAAAAAATGTAGAAAACCTACTCTAATCATTTTCACAATCGATTTTGCAGTCTCCGGAAAAAAAAAAAAAACAGCAAGGAACTCTGCAATTCCCTGTGCAATAACCCTGCTTAATTATCTAACGTAACCAAGCATTTTAGAGATAGTTTTATGTTTTAGGGTGTTTATACTGGTCACATTTTTTGTTTTTCTACTTGTGTTTGTCTGATCCTTGCATGTTTCTCCTGATCCTCTTGTGCCCTGGCTGCAAGTCAGGTTTCCCACTTAATAGTAAAATTAACTTAACAAACATTTAGTGTTGAAACCAAGACATATAATAAGTGGGATATTTTACAGTTGAAAAATAAACATGTCAGTGCTCTCTGGTGGGCAAACTATGAAATGACAAACATACTCATTACATAAATGCATACATACAACTATGCTTCTTCAAACACTTTTATCTCCTAAACAAATAAATAGATTTATCACTCTGGCTTCATGATTATACAAGATAAATATTTTGACGAAATACAGCTCAGTAACTGTCACAGCAACTTTCTCTTCCTGCATAGCAGTGCATTTCAGAAAAATGCACAGGAAAATAAATATTTTCAATGCGCTGTAGAAAGGTCAAAGAATCAATGGCTCTTGGCTTTAAGTAGAGATGGGAGGTTCAACACTTTTAACTGACACAAGTTTGTATGAGTCACTCACAAAGGAGCATCGATTTTCAAGTCACTCGAGTCACCAAGAGCTTGGTGAATCCCCCACCAGCCCCAGCCCCCATAGAGCACGTGCAACAGAAACATCAGCTGGCTCTTCCAGTTTAGCCCTCTGCTAACCTGAATGGGATCATTTAATCTTGCAGCTATTCTACACTTGTTCCAAATGTTATTCAACCAAACTGATCAAAATTCTGATGTTTTTGATCAGTCATTTTGTGGGAGTTATGATGCTCAAAAAACTATCCGCCATTTAAGATCTATGATCAGAACTGCATCCATAGCAACATAGTCTGCCAATAAGAAATCACTGATTGTTGTATTTCATGATTGATCAACCAGAATCGAGTAATAGTAAATGGGCGGTTACTGACTGCGGCATGGAATTTGTGAGTGAGTGATTTCGTGCAACCCGAGAGACCTTCAGCTCAGGGCAGCGAGAGGTTAATGGCTAGAAACCTGTATGCATGGCATCCACTTTGTATACTTTATAAAGCAATGTCTCATGCATTTGTCCCTGTCACATAAACAAGAAATAAAATAAAAAGTGGCTGCTTCTCTCACAGAGCTAGGTTAATACATTAATTAACTAGCAGGTAGAAAGGGGGGAGTCAGTGAACAAGATAGTGGAGATGAGGACTTGTGACTCCCAAGTCAGTAAGAAGAGTCATTCATTTCAAACAATTCACTCATGAATCGCACATCACTAGCTCAAAGTTAAAGCCCCCCTCCAGTGTATTTTGACATTTCTATGATATTTCATATTTTCATTTCCTTACAATGTTGATTACCCACATAGTTAGCCAAATATTTTTTGACAAATAGCTTAATTTTGTGCTCAAAGTTGCAAAAGTTGCTTAGTTGTTAAAACGGGGTGGTGACGTATGACTATAGTAATTCCATAAGTCATACGTGGTTCTCCAAGCTTGCGCAGGCATACTGTCATGCCCCGTTAAAAACACTGTCACGCCTCGTTAAGTCAGAGCATCAAACCGATAAACATCGTTGTGAGCTAGCTAACCACTTTAACATGTCATTTACTTAGAACTTACAGTAGGTATGTTCATTATGGCATCTGTGCGTGCGGTGTTGGAGGACAGATGACAGAAAACGCGTCGCACTTTCACCTGCCACCGTCTTATACACAGTCTGCAGCATGCATTTTACTGACGGCCGTTTTACCAATGCATTGGCGGAGGCGCCCCACCCCTGCGGTAAAGTAAGCGCACTATAAAACGTAATGGGAGTTATCGTGTGCAGTGCATGACAGGACCATCGACTGTATGATTGATTGAACAGCTGATATTAGTTTCTATCATGGGTAAGTAATAGCTACTCCTGCCAGACAGTAAAGTGTACTAAACTTTACAGTGTAGTGATGTTAACACAGCATATCGTTAGTGAACACTCCGGTCAGTTTTTGGTTGTCATGGTAATGTATTATGTCCGACTATTAACCACACCCCCATTCTGTGTTTGAGAAAGAACGTTCACCAAAAACGGCAGTTAAAACTGGCTGGAGGGAGCTTTAAATGGCAGTTCGTTAAAACGTCTAGTTGAGAAGCAACTACAAGGCACTGCACATTGTGTAAAAACCAAACCAAGAAGCTTTATCAACAGAAATGTGAGAGCAGGGAGAGCAGGTTAAAATGGGTCATCAGCTAGCCCTCTGCTAATTACATTACCAATATTATCAGCTTTTTGCATAGAGATAAAATTGTTTCATTGTCAAATATATATTTTTTTATCAGTGTTCACCAACCCGCGACAGAAGCAACTGGTTGTATTCTCTCGTATGACTCATACATCCGGACTGTTCTTCTTGTTCTTTTCCTCTAATTGTACGTTCTGTGTTTCTTGGTGGAATGAAGGCAGTCAGAGACTTGATTGGGATGTTACTGGCCCACTCTCATCGGTTCAGCTCTGCGTTCTCAACACAATGACAGGATGTGATGTCACACAGTACCATTCTCCCGGCTGCAGGCAGTTTGGCCTGTGGCCTGCTGGCATTTGGGGTGCTGTGGTGACCAGTTACCCACGAATGAAGAGAGCTCGGTCTGATACAAAACCAGTGGAGAGAAATCAATGGTTAAGATAGTTTATTTCAATCCATACTTGGAGTGCCTGGGTACTTCTCCGTGAACATGCGTGTAAAATATGTTGAATGTTTATTTTTTGATGTTTTGTGAATGGTTTTTACTTGAATTTTGTTGAATGAAAGGAGGTTGAATTGGCTCATTTGGTGTCTTCCATGCTGAATTAGTTTTTTCCACTGGAGGTTCTGAGAATAGCTTGACCCCTTGATGACTGACCAGCAGGCACATTAGACATGTCAAACCTCTTTGAAGATAAATCCTGTTGGACCGTCTCCTTGGAGACTCAGGGACAGACAGTGCGGAAGTCATTTCAAAAGTAAAAAGCTTTTGTTGAGCCTAAGACAGACTTCTGTAAATTTTCTTTGATTGGCAAATTTTGTCCTAGAGCCTCAGCAAATTCTCTAAGGTATGCTACCTGTTGGCTCTTGACAGCCAATCATAGCTTAGCACTGCTTATGGCCAGAACCGTGGCCCTGTAGAACTGGCTTCATCTTGACTGGCGCCAGGGAATCAGGGTCAACATTTTGCTTGGCACGCTTCCAGTGTCATGAACTGGAGGGAGTGAAAGGGAAGGGAATGGAATGAGGAGAAAAAAGAGAACAGGAAAAAGAGCTAATATTTTTAACTCATGCAGTGCGTCACAGAGACGTATGGGCCCGTCTGCTGAGGAGAAAAGTGGCCAGATAGAGTATCCTCGGCCAGCTTCTGATGTCATTTCATCTTTCATCGTCAGTTTGCCTCCGGTTATGTTTCCATGATGTCCATAAGAGGTGGTAAATATCTCTCTATATTTTTGAAGCCATATTTTCTTTTAGCTTTTCTTCTATTCTATGTATACCTCCTAAAGTGTAGATGTGTGTCTGTCTGGGTGAGACGTTTTCTGCGCATAGTGTTGATTCAGCTGTAGCCTCCTGAATGCCTGACAGCCAACTGACACCCTTTGTCACTGGGCGCTGGTGTGCAATCATGACTCAATAAGCCCAGGAAATCAGGGGAGAGTAAGAGAGTGAAAACACACAGACCAGAGCCGAGCAGAGCGGAGAGCAGCGGAGCAGAGGTTAGAAGGCCTCGGGGGTTTGAGGGCCCCGGCACAGAGCTTCAAGTTACATCCATCTTGTTCCAAGACCTCCCTGGAGAGTACAGTATGTGTGAACATGAGAAACCCTTCGGGGTGGGTTGACTTTAACCAGGGTTAATCTGTTCTCCATAGGAACATAATGCCCTAAAAGCCAAAACCAGTTAGTCAAAATCAAGTTAAGACTGAAATCAGATTTTTTGGCATCTGTTACCACATGGGATATTATTATGCCATAGAAATGTAATTTCCATGAAAACAGCACACTGCAGTTGCATTTATGACAAAACAGCTAAAACCCAAGACAAATCACAGTAATAACATTACTACCTTAGCTGGGTAGTTACTGCACTCTGGCTTTATTGGCCCAATCTGCATTAACTGCACTTTGTGTCACAGAGACAGACAACACCTAAAGCAAGATGCAGACACTATATCAAATGTTAGCTAGCAGGTGACATAGCCACTACTAGCCTTAGCTAAAGCTTTAAAGCTAAAGCCTTATTGTTTTATATAACATGAGGCAGTTGCTAAATCCAGTTAACGTGAAATAAAAACCTTGCCAAAGTCATGCTCCTGCTAACAAGCTCAGCAAAATAGCCGCCATCTCAAATTTTAACTTGTGAGTGGCATTCGGCTGATTTTAAACAAAAAAGCCAGTTACACAACATAAACATATCGGTCAATCAAAGTTTGCCAGCAGTAGAATAACAAACAGCCATAATAGCCCACTAGCAGAACTATTCCAAAGTGTGCAAAACCAGCAGATCACCTGCTGAGGCCGAGGATGAAGACAGGATTGATTAACCTCTCCTCTCGTCTCAACAACATTGTCAACAATCTGCTATCATAAGTAGCTGATTTGATAGTTGTAACTAGAGTTAGTTGTCTGCATTTGTTAATGGGCTAGAGCTAACCTTGATTCTTATGTTAACAGGAGTCCAAAAGCTAACCTTAATGTTATCAACTTTATAACAACTTTTTGGGGAACAAACATTTTCCGTTTCTATTTAACATAATGTTAATTTCTAGTGGATTCGCAGGAGAAAATCTCTGTTCCATCACATTGTTGTCACCTCTGGTCACTTGGTAGATGATATGAGCAGACAGTACACTGTCAGGGAACCAAGTTGTGTTTGATCACTTAGATTGGCCTTTTGTCTTGTAACTCAGTCTTCAAACAAAATAATCAGCATACAGTGTCATAAAATGAAGACTTTACAATTTTTTCTCAATTTCACCGAAAATTTTAAAAAATTGGAAAGTCTGTAATCTCTGCCAAACTTTGTCAGAGAGGGAATGCCCTGTCTGTAACGTTTAGATATTTTTACAAGTTACAGAGAGTTGCAACATTTCGGTATTCAAACAAACCAACAATGATGCATCTGTTGGTCACTAAACCATCTTGTGTTAGCTGACTGTGCATGTCATTCTCTAGTCCAATATGTTCTGTTTAGCTACAGTACCATGTGCGCTTTACTTGTCCTTGGAAAATATAGTGAGCTAATTTTCTTAAAAATGGTGCTATTGTAAAATAAACTGTTGCGTGTGTGTGTGAAGAAGGGGGGCAAGAATCTGGCTTTACAGGTAGGCGTAGAGGAAGTGGATGAAATGACTGATTGTGGATTGCTTGGTTTTCTTCTGTGATTTTTCTTCCCACTGTGGTGGGCCGCCAGCAAAATGTTACCAGTGGAAAGACTTGACTACTATGTACTGGATAATTGATAAATGGCTTGGTAAATAGCTTAAAGCTAGGGTAGGCAACGTTGGAGAAACGAGACTACGAGCTAAATTTTTAAAGTATCCAACTGAAAAAAATCCCAACCCCTTCCTTCAGGCCTCCCGCCACTCCCCAAAACCATTTCACGCACAATGAGTGCTCGGGCACAGTGTGCGCAGGTAGACAGAAGGTAGGCCAGCTAATCATTTAATTCGAGCCAAATTTAACTCAAGTCAGGCTGAATTTAAAAACAAATGTTTTTCCCAGGGAGGGGGTACAAAACCCCCCTAACCCCCGGTAATATCCTCCAGGGGCAGCATTGATGGCAATGCAGATCACCATCCAGTGCGTAGTCCCCTTGAAGAGGTTATACAAGCTCGTTTGTGAGATCTACGTTTATTTTAAACTGCCATCATTAACGCTAAAATATCAGTGAAGGCAGGGAAAGGGTGGTATGCTCGATACTTCCAGCTAAAAATGTTGTAAAAATCCTGCAGTTGCACAGAGGCCCTCTGCTATCCCATCCAAAAACTTGGGGGACTGAGATCTTTATTGCCTCATGACAGTCACATAATAAAGGCAATAAATCCCCTGCTTATTCATGTGTTAAACATATGTAGCTATTTTAACAGTACCCTCCATAAAGTCCTAAACTTGTTGAGAGACATATTCAACTGAAACCCTGCCTGTTTTCATTTCTATATTTTGCAGAGCAAAGGGAATTAATTGACATGAACAATAAAACAAAAAACGCTTGTTGTATTTCAGTCAATAAAACATGTCAATGGTCCGTTAAGTGAAGAATGACGCACTGTAGCCCAGAGAGCTAAAGTCAATAGCAACTGCAAATTAGTGTATTGAGACAGATTGGTGGAGATTTCCTGCGAAATATATTGAAAAAAGACAGTAGACTATTAGAGAAAAGTACTTGATAATTATTTTTGTACATTTTCTGCAGGTGACAACATACTTGAATTTGGATTTTCCCAGTTTGGTAAATCTCACACATCTGGTAGTCCAGTTAATTATTCACAACTGCACACAAGTCTGTTTCTACCTGTAGTCAGCTGCCAAATGCTCAACACGTGCTGTGAGTGCAGTGATCTGGGATATCCTGAAACACCATTCAGTTTCTGTGCTGGAAGTAGATTTGCTCTGTTATGCCAGTTTGGATGATTCTTGTTGGCACATTTTTGTTATGTTTTGTGCAACCTTGCCGTGAGGTGACAGAGGTAGCAAATAAAATCCTGATATGATAGTTGCCCTGCTCCAGCTGCAGAATCGGTAATTGATTCACTTGTTTGTGAAGATGAACCTCCTCACACACATTTTCTCACAGAAGCCCTCAGATTTAATGAGCTCCGCTGTTCAAGGCTATATGCTGCTTTAGCTCATGTGGGAATGCTCAATGTATGACCCTCTGGTTTTCGAGCCCATGTTTTTTTTTCTCCTGCTGATACCAACCACGCCTCTCCTCCTTGTGCCCATAGCCCGCTGCATCCTCCCAGTCTTTGCTGTGGCAGAGCGGTGGAACATTCTGTGGGGAGGCCGAGCAGCATGAGCCAAATATGTGGTTTTGACCCATTAGAGAGCGTTTGAGCTCAGGGTTCGGTTTGGATGGCAGACTGACGGGCTCACAAAAGTGTGAAAGCATTGGAGCAGTCGAACGCAGGCAAAGGGAAAAGGCCACCAGCACATCCTAACCATGAAATGTCCATGAGAATGTGCTGCTGAAAAGCCTGGAGTTGCTTCACTCTCTTTGCGAGTTCTCCCTTGGTGTGGCAGTGCTTAGCTAGAGGCTCCTGTGGTGAGTGACAGATGCTTTCTTAATTTCCTCCTATCCATCTCTTTCATGTGGGCGGGAAACAGAAATGAGATGTTTCTGTATGGCCATGTTGTAGATGAGTGGATTTGCGATGAATTAAGTATGGTTAAAAAAGAAGCACTTACTGGGTGCACCCTGCAGTGCAGCAAGGGATGAACTCGGACCTTGATACACTTGCACTAAAGTGTCCAGCTGTAAGCCTGTCTCAGCAGCTATGAGGAAGTCGTTTCCAGAATGAGCCAAAGCGTGTCTTTTTAATAGAGAAGAAGGCTGAAGATAAAGAGAGATCCACCGACAGGCGTGAAATATCTGCCGTGGGAGAGCTTCAGCTCCGACTCTGTGATGACCTATCTCACCACTGAGAACAAGAAGCAATTATGCTACAGAAATGGGCATGATAGGGCAGGCTGTGGAGCCCTGCCTGTTACCCCTTGCTAGCCTAAGTTTACAGCCACTGAGTTCAGAGTTCACATACAAGCCCGCTGCCCCCTTAGGGCAGTTTTTAGATTCAACCAATCAGACAAAACATCTTGTTTGAAATACATCCAAAATAGATTCTGGTAATATATGGTCACATTATACATGTATTTTCTGTTTCCTGTTCATTGTTTGTACTAAAAAGCCAGTGCCAATACATAAGACCCTAGTGGTTTTAGAATCTCCTAAAGAAGAGGACAATTAGTTTAGTTTCCTCCCATCCCCCAATAGAGCCCAGAATGGTCACTTCATTTCCATATCCATAACTGAATTAGACTGGTGAGACTCTCTTCTCTCTCCTCTCTCTCTCTCTCTCTCTCTCTCTCTCCTCTCTTCTCTCTCTCTCTCTCTCTCTCTCTCTCTCTCTCTCTCTCTCTCTGTGCGCATGTACGTATCCTGCCCTTTTCCAGCTCTGTGAAATAGACAGAATTGCACATAATCCAAGAATAACTCAGATGACAAGTAAAGGGCAGCATGGAAATTATTTTTTTTATTATACTGCTACCAACAAATGTCAATAGAAATAAATCTGTTATTCTAAAAAAAAATGCAGGAAGACATCTTTACGCCTAGGGATTGGCATGATATGTTTGAA
>NW_024040806.1:0-35933 GCF_014851395.1 Micropterus salmoides | reverse complement strand
GCTGCTCAGCTGGGTTTTTGATGACATGGCTGACATTTTGAATGAATGAATGAATAAATCTTTATTGTCCACTGAGATGGAAATTTTTCTTTGGCTCACCAAGACATACAATACAAATGAACATTCAAACAACATCAAGCAGAGTAAAGGAAATTAAAAAGAAGAAAAAAAAAAGAAAACGATATAAAATATCATAAAATAAATGTACTTTAAATACATCATTTTGCACCATAAATCCCCAGTGTTTTGACACAGTAAATAAAGACAGTAATCTGCTTTGCTCATACAAGGAGCTATAGGAAAGCTGCCCTCTGGAGGATTTAAGGCAGTGGTCTGAGATTAGTGAATGTAAATAATTGCTACACTATCTTACTTACTTACTTAATGACTTATGCAAACAAGTAAACTTGATATTATTATTATGTATATATATGTACTATTGTCTCTTCGTGCCACATGATCAACATCACCGTTGGTGAAGAAAAAATGATTTTAAAATATTTTGTGAGGTTTATTTATTTCAAATGCGTATTTAATTATCATCAGATTTGATTCAATAATCAAAAAATCACTTCTATAAAGTTTGCTGGACTTGTCCAAGAACGGATTTGAAAAAAGATTGGTCAAAAATGAACATCCTGACTTTAATTCCTTATATGGATCTCCAAAAATACTACACTTCTCATTATGCTACTAGGTAGGCTTTCATTATATATTTCATTAACCTTGAAGACATAATCAGGACTATTTCTATTAGCCTAACCATTGAAAAGCTCCCTCCAGAGCCACATAAGAAATAGTACTCCACTGAACTTCTTGTGTAAAATGTATTTAATATTTTAGAAAAATTCTTCTTAAATCAATTCATAAATAATGCATGATTCTAACCTTAAATAGAGGTACAATAAATGTATCACTTAAAATGTATTTGAGCTCATATTGCTAATGCATTTTTAATGTGTTGGCTTTATAAGCATCCACTTGTCAGATTAACTGAAACACACAAACGAGTAGAGTTGTATCTAATTGATGATGAACATACATGTGTTTGTATAATTATTTAAATATTTTGTATTTATTATTGAGTAGTTGTTATTTCAGTAACAGCCGCACGGTGGTAGCAAAGATGCAGACGTCATATAACGAGGTGCTGTGTCGGGTGAATGACGAGGAAAGCGTTTGTCCTCTGTTCCAACCAGTTATTAAAGTTTTAGCGAAGAAACACTGTGAACCAAAATGTATGTTTATGGTTCAGTTAACGTCTTAGCTAAAAACAAAACAAAAATAAACAAATTCAAAGGTTAAAAAGTTCTTGACGTGACCTGTCAAAAGTACAGAGGAGGGAGAAAGTTAGTGCCTCCGCGGTGACACCTCGAGAATGAAAAGCAGTTCATTGATGTTGGGCTACCCAGACGCACGGGGCGAGTGGGAGGGTCTGCCGTTGTGCCACACCACTTTACGCTCTGAAGCTGTAGCACTGAGGAGGGTATCATTACAAGTGTGGATTACCCAGGTGACTGGACCGATGAGATGATACTGAAACACAACAGGAGTCCTCTTCTCTTCACCCTCACCTGCATGTACTTCTCAGGAGGTTTGCTTTGGTCCTACCAAGAAGAGGATGCCAGTAACGGGTAATTTGTAGGACAATGTTAAATGACACGATGACTCCCTGCGTGAGACGTGAGATAAATATGCTTACTCAAACTATTTTCTTTCACAGTGGAGAGTGCTCTGAAAATAAAATTTCTACAACAAAGTACCCCTGTGTGAAGTCGACTGGGGAAGTTACGACATGTTACAGGTACAGTTGAATGATTAATGTGGTTGGCAGTCCAGTGCGTTGTGTGTCTACGAAAGTGATTGTAAAATGTAGCTAGCTCCAAATGGTATAAAATTAGACTTGGCATTTATTTTTCAAAGCAGTAATGTTGTTTGAATGGTGCTTGGTTGAAATGTTAGTGGAATGGAAAATAGTTTATAATAGCACTGAAAGATAAATGTAAGTGAAAATCACAAAATCTTACTTACTTACTAAAACCTTTTTTTTTCTTTTTTTTTTTTTTTCCCCATGCATGTTATTTAATTATTATTTTTATAGTTAGAGTTGTAAGATGTCTGCTTCCTGGCAAGGCTGCAGTTTATCATAACGGATATTACAAAACATCATAAGCCTCTTTATCATCATCTGTGAACTTAAAGGTGCAATGTGTAAGATATGGCCAGAATTTTTGTTTAAAATATTCAAAAAATTAACTAACATTATTGACACAATGTGAAGAAGTAATCGTTCTGACATTGTATCATAGACGTCTATGTATTGCAGATCTAAAGTTGTATGACTGTGATTCATGTGGTGGCTTAAACAAAAAAAATGGGTCTATTTTGCTAACCTGAATATTTTGTTTTATTTCAGGGGCCCCGAGTTATTGATAAAAATGAAATCCACATTTGCTGGAGTTGGGTGGCTTGAATTTTTTTCAACTTCTAAAGAGGGGGCTTACCAGAAAAAGTTTGAGAACCACTGATGCGTTGTGTTGCAGAAATATCTACTGAAGTTAGCATGCCCATGTTGTCTCCTCCAAACCACTTTGCCTGAGAGTTGAGAGTCCGATACAGAAAAATTCAGCCATACACCTTGTGATTCAAGTTTCTCTCTTTCAGTGAACTAAATACCTTATTAAGTCATCCTAAAACACATTTTATTCACTGCTAAGTTAGATGCACAGCTAATGATCTAACAGCAGTTAGCAGCAGTTATGAGCGGATATGCTGCCCTCTATTTTTTATGTATGAATTCAACAGGTGGAGAGTCATCTTAGTTCTCACACATTGTACCTTTTAAGAGAACATATCTAAATATCCACATGCCTCCAGATTGGCCTGTTATGCTCTGACACTGTTAGAGGCTATGGATTAGGTTGTTAGAACCTAATCTATTCAAATATCCACTGCGCTATTCCTTTAAGGCCAGTTTATTAATTTTGGTGAAAAGTGCATGCTTTACACATTAGAAGTCTTTGACAAACAGAATAGATATAATTTACAGCAACAAAGTTTGACAAAGAGCTTAAAAAAGAACTAGACATGTGCTAGTCTACAACACCCCCACACTCCCATTATTCTATAATGGACAGCTGATAAATGCTCAAACCACTTTTGCAGGAATGCAATGCTGTTTTTCGAGGCACATTGTGATTCAGGCTGATGAGATGGGTGTATTGTTGCTTTGGAAACAAATCATGCAACTTCAGGGAACTTATTTCAATCATTTTGTCAATGATCTTGATTCATAGCAAATCTATTTCTGTATCTTCTTTTTCTGGGAAAGCATATCGAGAACCAAAGAAATGCCAAATTGCGGAATATCTCCTCTGAGAAGTCTTCCAAATGTAGACTTTGCAAGGTTTCATCTCTGCATCACTTGACAAACTGCTGGCCATGAATCAAACGCAGAGTGACATCCTGTTTGATCTTCAAATCTCAAACACATTCTTAACATAATTATGTTGGTTTATGGTTATTGGCTGCGGCCAGAGTTGTTTCCCACGATGTTTATTTAAAGAAGAAAAACTGTTTCAGCTAAGAGCCAAGATGTGTCCTGGGGGCATTTCAGTTCACCTGCATGGTGTGAGCTGATGACTGCCCATCAGCTCTGTAATGGTTACGTGAGAAGTTTTATTGTAGTGCCAAAGATTCCGATTAATGATCTGAATGTGATAAGATGAATGTGGCATTTGTAAACTGTATTTTTATTTCAAATTGCAGTCATAAACCTGTGCAATTGTGCATTTTCATGACTGAGATGTAGTTCAAAAGCAATAAGGTATGATTGAAGTTGGCAAGATTCAGCATTAAGGAAAATATAGGCTTACAGAATTCATTTGGCGCTCTATAGAGTATCAGTGTCTGCAAATCTCAGAACATTATTTTGAACGCTGTCAGAACTGTACACATAGGAGTGCTATAGCAGTTTGAAGCTATACCATGGGAACCCCATAACCCAAAGATCCCACATTTTACTTATACATAGTTTTCTTTTTGGACAGTTGTAAGGATGTGTAAAATCTCACTGAACAGTTAATGCATGCGATCATCACCCTGGATTTTGTTTTTTAAAATCGTATTATTCTTATATGTTAATTTGGTTAATTTAACAATTCAGTTTTTACCATCTAACAATAGAAATCAAAATACTGTACATTACAAATAAATAATTATGAATGTGAAGACAAATAGCATTTATTTAGTTTAGCTTTTTAAAGGAATACTACCGCATTTTTGGAAATAAGCTTATTTGCTTTCTTGCCAGGAGTTAGATCAGAAGCTAGATGTCAAACATATTAAAAGCATTGGAATTCATGTCCATTCCAATGTGTGCACAGTTTAATACTCATCTTTGGAGCATTTATCATATTGTGAAACAGCACCAGGGGAGACAGCAGAGACCAAGAGAGCATATGTCACAGTACAAGAGAAGTACCAGGGCCTCAGTTGACTCTGACCAAATCTGTCTCACTGTCAGTGCAGGCACATTCTTCTCTCACTGTCTCTCTGGGTTATTTTATAAGGAGATTTGGGTTCCTTAATTTGTGTTTACGCTATACTGTCTCACAGTTCAGAATTTTCAGGCTTTATAATATATGCTTATATTTCTATTTTTATAGGCTGTGAAGTTAAATATGCCTGGCTTATAAGAAAGGTTGTGCAGGGGTTTTTGTTCCAGAAGATGCACTTAAATTGTGAAAAGCCTGTGACTGAAACATAAATGCTTTACTAAAAACCAATGGAGGGTTTGATTATACTCATAAGGTGTGAGCTGTTCCAATTTGGCAATACCTTTAGTGCTAAGCGGTCACAGCTGCTGTGTTTTTGCAGTATACCTCCTAGTGATCAGTTTGTAGTCAGTATTGGCAGCATTATGGCTTATATTTGCAAGGTGTTTTGTTTTTGTTGCGATTGATGGCTATCTTTTTTTTTTCTTTGTTCGGCCACTCCTCTTTATCCTCATCGTGTTTTTTTTTTCCCAAACCACACGTGCTGCTATTGAAAACTTAAACCCATCAGTTTCTGTGTCCAGAGTATTTGCTTTCTGTGGCTTATGTGACAAAGCACGAATAGTGACAAATACACTGAGTATAACCCAGAAGAGGATTTTTATTTCCATTTTGCAGATTTTAGGGGTTTCCAGAATTTACTCAGCAGTTATCCAGCTAACTTTGTAATCCTGCTTTGTAATACAGACCCCCTAGGGAGAATATTCCTGACAGCGCCTGTTAGCAAATAGCAAATCTTTGAGCTTTCTTGAACTACTTTAGGCTAAATCACTTTATCAGTTGGCAGTAGATAATGACAGAACAGCTATTTATTTGAGGATGTAGGGTTTTTGTACTAAAGATGAATTATTTTGTTGTTTTAATGTAGACTTTCTTTTTAGCTGCTTAAAATTAAGTATCATACGACATGTCTGGAAATCCAAGATGAGAGCCAGATCCAATGTGTTAACCATCTTAGGATCAAGACGCATTAATAATCTTTGTTTATAACTTTTCTTAGGTGACAAGAGGGAACATGAAAAAGCGATTACATCGGCTTGATTTATTATATATAGGATGTCAGCCTTACCTACTCTGTAAAGAAAATGCTTCTCTGGAAAAGAAGCAGAACACAATCTTTCTACTCTACAGCTGCAACAGTTACACATAATTGATGTGTGGCATGTGTAATTGTTGCTTTGTTATTATTCCAAATAATTCTGGCGGTACTAAGCATTTTGTTGCATTCTCCCCCTCCTCTCCTCTGATCCCTGCTCCTCTCCTCAGGAATTTAGGGG
Source organism: Micropterus salmoides (assembly GCF_014851395.1). Lineage (NCBI taxonomy): Eukaryota > Metazoa > Chordata > Actinopteri > Centrarchiformes > Centrarchidae > Micropterus > Micropterus salmoides. The sequence continues at coordinate 30,100 of NW_024040806.1, read as the reverse complement.
GAAACTCTGGTTTACGCAGTAAGGAAACTGAGGATAACATTTCTTCAGCCCCCTTGTGATACATGATAGCCATGATACTTCTCATGCACTTGGCTGGTCCAAACAGCATTGTTTATGTCCCGTAAATGTCCCCATCACCTAATTCCAGAGAAATGCATTGGCATTTTTTCAGAGGTATTCCTTCTTCTCTCATTTTACTCGCTCCTTTCATGCCTTGTATTCTAGTGAATCAAAAGGCCCAGAAATGTGTCAGAAATAATTAGATTGATTTTCCATTGACTGCAAAATGAGTAATTGATTTATATTGTGATTCACAGATTTAAACACAGCTTGGGGGGGAAGTGCAGCTCAGTTCCAGAGAAATGATCACTTCAGTTTGATAATTTAGCTTGGCTACAAGGCAAGAAGTCTCTCTTGTTTCCTTAGTTTTTAAAATCTGTTTTTTACATTACATTGAAATATATTCTGCACCTTGGAATAACCCTCTCTGCTGGACTTTGGTTCCATTTCTAAATTCAAATAGCTTTCAACGCAAGAAATACACTTGGGGTTTCTTTGTTGCCATATTGTCATCTCTCCAGTGATCGTAGCCCCATGAAGAATATATTGTGCCACAGCTTAAAGAGTTCAGCAGGCCCCAGTTAGTTATGGACTACTACATTTCTGATACTATAAATGTTCTTCAGGAGAATTCCTTGGTGGAAAGCCACCATGTCCTAAATGAATGTCAACTTAGCCATGGGCTCGTATCCACTTTTGTAAAGTAGTAATTTTATATGTTGGAGTCCTTTTTAAATAGATGTCAAACTTACATGTTCCTACATTGTTGAAGATTTTAGCTCATACTGAAGTTCTAGGTGAAATTACACATGTACAATTATCTCAACACAGTTTAATTAGTCATTAAGCACACAGTGATTATTCTAGGATGAGAGAATAAAAACCCTCTGCAGGGAAACTGAACTACACATGAAGGAGTTGGAAAATATTAGGCAATTTAAAATGATTACTCTCAGTCTCAGACATTCTCTGTAGACAAACAAACCCAATTATCAACCACCTCATGTGTGCTACTGGATATGCGTCAGAGAACCAGTTAGTAGACTTTATAAGTATACTTGTCAAGTCTTGTCTAATTCTTTGGACAAAAAAAAAGAGCAGCAGCATAGTTTGTGTCAAGATTTTGTAAGATAGCAGTAAAGCAAAACAGCATACCAATAATACATTTGCTGAAGCTGTTGTTCAGTTGTAAACAGTGTTCCAGTGAGTTCCACTCAAGGGTTTCCAAAAAGACAGACCAAGTGCCAAAGCAGTTGTATTATTTTTTCATCTATTAAACCACATCTGGACTTCCAAAACATTTTTTAGATTTGAGGTAACCTACAGATTATTTTTAGGAGTGATATCATTATAAGCTATTGCAGTTTAGATGTTGAAAAGACAAAAATGCATCATGATAAAGTAAATAAGTTGACTGAGGAAGGAGCATGGAGTAAGTCCAAGGAGTTTCTCAACAGCCCATTGAGTTTACCGGAATTAACCTCAGTAGATTCAGAATCAGATAACACAACTGAAAATCATGCCAATCACAAATGCCTAAAATGATTTACCGTGCCTGTAAAAAGTAAGAATGAAAGTACTAGTATAATGTACAGCATTACATTACACAAGCAGCTCTGGTATTAAAAAGCAATAAACTCTTGCTTTTACAAACTGCATAATACATGTGCTAAATAACCAACACAATCATAATCCTGGTCTGATATGTCACATAATTCATCATAAACCAAATCCCTGATATAACACATAATATCCTGTCAAAGAATAGACATTGACATCTGTTTTCTATCAATATTCAGAAAGAGGATATGTAGCCTGTTAACTGAAGTAGACTGCTGTATTACAGTGATTGTACTGTGGGTTCAAGGAGTTGACATGAACATTTGCTATTGCTCTTTAATGACAGCTGTAAAGGATCTAAAGGCCCAGTCGAGGAGATCGGCTGTCGGATTAAGCTAATGATCCTTGTCTGTCTGATTTAAAATATAATGAAATACTGATGGGGGAACTGACTTATTGGATTTTCTTTCTCTGTTTGTTTTGGTCTTTGACTCTTAAACATGACAGCAACTTTACCACGTGCAAAGTCTTCCTGCTCACAGTGCTATATGTCTGCGATTGAATCATTCTCCCAAATGGATCAGTTTGATGACTCGGGAGCAGGAAAAAATAAGCTTAAAGTCAGTGAAGGTAAATGTTGTCTCTTCCAACAAGTCTCCTAAATTGCACAACAAAATATCTTTGCAACTGCACTGCTGAATGAAAAACAAAAGGTTTCTGAGCTGGCACATTTATTGGCAGCACAACAGCATTTTTCTGTGCCTTCCAAAACCGTTACAAATCACCATTGGCAAAAGGAATTGGTTTTAAGATCTGACAACATAATGATTATGGTTTGGTACAGTTGGGGCATGAACACAACTTTTTTAGAGTTAGGGAAAGAGCATGGTTTGGGTTAAAAGAACTACTTTAAGATCATCATGGTTACGATAACAACCACTTGTTCAAGGTCATGGAACGCCTACCGTCATGGGAAAAAGAAACCACTGTTGGTAGTCAACAGGAAACAAAACAGCCGTCTCCTATGTCATAGTCCCGTTTTTTGTTCATCGGACAAGAGTCCTAATTACTACTAAAGGCCCATTTATACTCCTGCGTAGGGTCTACGTGTGTACCTACGCCATAGGCTATGCACGTAGCCATGCATTTATACAAGTGCTGGTCATATAATTAGAATATCATCAAAAAGTTGATTTATTTCAGTAATTCCATTTAAAAAGTGAAACTATAATGTATACATTCATTCCACACAGACTGATATATTTCAAATGTTTATTTCATTTAATTGTGATTAGCCCCCAAACGCTAGTCGGCAGTGGCGCTACAGCGTCCACTGTGTTGACTTTTGCCGGCCGAGCAGGCTAACCTCCGGTTTAGCGCTCCGCTAACGTAAATGGCGGTAAAATTATAAACGTGCGGCTGGTGTAGCCTTTTCAATTGTTACCGCCCGAATGGATCACATTCTGATAGTGAAACGAGTCATACCGCTCGGGTTGCGACGGTCAAATATATTGATTCACTGTGTTACAGCCGCCGTTTTGGCCGCTAGTAAATGTTACTTCAAAGAGCGGGGTACTTCCGGTCAGCTCGGAGGCATTGCGAGGCTACCCAGCCGACCAATCACAGAGCTTACAGTCTGCGTCGACTCGACGTGTAGTTAAATTTTTGCAAGTATATCCAGCTGCAGACCACAGACCGCAGAAAAACGTGACGGAAGTTGAACTTCCAAATATGGTTTGTCCCAGAAGACACCGCGCACAAAACCTGATGACGTTTATCTCGGCTTATGTACATGATAGATCCTAATGCAAACCGTTTTATTCTTTAGAGGCCAACAACAGAACTTTAAATACACTTCTGAGAAGTTTTTAAGCGAGAAATCAACTGTGTAGATTTCGAATATCGGCAGTTTTACGAAAATTGGCAGCAAATCGAAAATGTGTTCAAACGTTTTCGGAGTTGAGAAGCTCCGTAAGTGCTGACCACGATGCCGATGGGTGTTGCAGTAACGTTACCGGAGGCTGCACATAAACACAATGGAGGATAACCCTTTCTGCTGAAAGGCCGATGTGCGCCGCTGTAGTGTTAACCGGTCGACATGTGTATAATCAATAACTTTAGGCACATACCCTGGTTGGGAATTATAGTATAAATATACTATATTAATAATAAATAAGTATAGTATAGTAAATATTAACACATAACGTACACTGATTACTATGTTGACACTTGACACCTCTTTTTAACGGCTTTTTTTAATTTAACAACTATGCGTGGGCCGAGCAGTCGAGATAAATGTCATCATATTTTGTGCACAGTGGCTTCTGGGACAACCCATATATGGAAGTTCAACTTCCGTCACATTTGTCTGGTTTTTATATACAGTCTATGGTTTGTCTGCGGGCTGCAGCTGGACCCTTCTTCATTTTTGAGGAGGTGCACGTCAGGCAACGGCTTAGCCTCTGCGTAGCCCCGTAGCCTACACCATCACCTACGGCGTCGATTTGACGCAGAAGTATAAATTGCACTTAAGGCTGCTAGAAGGCTTAACATATGTTGGTTCTGAGTCACCTACTGAAACAACTTCTTGGGAGAATAGTCCTTTTTCCAACGTATTATCTTCTCTGTAGGTCAGACAACAGTATAAAAGAATGGGTGAAGTTCAAATCTGTTCATGAAATCCCTACAGTTGGAGCCCCCAAGGCTCCATAAAACCACCAAGTTCAGTTTGTGTAGCTTTGTCCACAAGCATCCAATGCATCCGGAGCTTTTCAACTTTCATGTAAGCAGCTTCTCTGCTCCTCTCCTACTGGCAGCAATAACCCGCCATCCATGTGTTTGCTTGAAGAGCATGATGGTCGTCTTGTTCACCTTAGCAGTTCACTATTAAACCAATTTAAAGTTTACTGCACAGTATCTCATAGCTCTACCTTCACTAGTAGGTCAACCATAGGCTTTTCTCGTGGGATGTTTGCCTCTCCATTAATCAGCCCATTGTTATTTGGTGTGCCTATAAAACTTCTTTAAAGCATCAACTACTACTGCCTAACAGGCGGAATTGTTACAACCGAGTTCTTGTGTGCATTACTTTGTTTGGATATTTTTAATCATTGACACTTTTGATTGATTATTTGCCTGTGTGCTAATGTGCATGTCCCACTTTTCCCTGCAATTCCCTGCAAGGTGAGATTAGTTGCACCTGCATGTGCAGTTCTGGGCCTATAGACTTAAATAAATACAGCGTGACTTCAAGCGAAGACCTTGGTCATTATTTATTTTTATTTATATTTATTCTTCCTTTAACAAGACCAACCTGTATGTTTGTTGCTTGATGCTCCAACTGTTATTATATGTTATAACATTTGAACATAATGATTATTAAGAAATGATGATTGCAGGAATTTGTGCAGTTCATGTTTTGCACTCATGTTAAATAGAAGAATTAAATTTAGGTGCCTGGTGTAATTTATGTTCCTATTGTAGAGGATATTATAAAGCACCCACACAGTACTTAACAATGCAAAATAAAAATACACAGGACTTAAGAATATTGGCATTTTAAAATATACCCACAAAACTTTTATATGTTACTGTTATGCAGCGAGTAGAGGGAAGAGGGGGGGGGGGAGTATTGTTTTTGTACAAATGCCTGTGTTCAGACACATTAATTATTGTTCACTTGAGTCTGTTTTCCTGTTCTGAGGAAATATTATTAATGTTATTTATGTTATTAAAAATTCATACCACATACACCCTAAAGGCAGCCATTATTGTGTGTCACTTTAATGGTGTCGCACTTTGCACCATTTTTGAATTTTTGAATTATTGTTATAGAAGTCGAGCCAATTGGTCATGAGTCATTTCTGGAGGTCCTGTCATTAAATATATTAGTGTGCTGTTGGAAGTTCTCACAGTCACGGGTGAACTGGGTTGTGAGTGGAAGGTGGAGGCAGGTTTGATTTACATTTTGTCATTCATCTTTGCTCCCGTAGGGGGTGATATTTTACAAAACATTTTAATAGCTTATCTTTATTATTTGATTTTAGATGTAAAAGAGTTTCTAAGCCACAGTTTTGTCAACTATTCAGCTGAAGTGGTGATATACCCTATTAGGTAAAGGACGAATCCCCATCCTGTTCCTTAAATGCACTGAGGAAAATCCAGTGGAGTGTAAGTTATCATAGTGGGAGCAGGGGAGGACATGTTAGTGTTAAGGAGCATTCCTTAGTGACGGATGTAGAGCACAAGCAGCAGCAAACATCCTCTCTCCCTCTCTCTCCTCTCTTATGTCCTCTATGCATAGCACTTAATGAATTAACGAGCCCCACATCCTTAAATTCCTCACTTACAAATCATTTCTTTCTTTCTTTGATGTTTCTTTCGATGAGTAATTAGAAACATATACTTAATCAGACTTATAATTTAAACATTTTCAGTATTACTGGACAGTGTGTAATTTGATTTGGTTCCTCATCTGTTTCCATTTGAAAAAAGGCCGTAATACAAAACATGCCTTTACCGGAAAGATCATGACTTTCGGAGTTCTTGCTTCATGAAATCTCCTGAAGTCTGGGGTTGTCTGACAACTGTTGTTTGGATGATTTTGACGTATTGCCCAAAGTACACATACTTTAGCATTATACAGTAGGACAGGCTGTAAATGGTGATGGATGTACTCCCTCTGTCAAAGCCTCCACATCTTCAAAGGCATGTACAGGCTGTGGAGCTGATGTAAGTTACCAGCTGAAATGCAACTGATAGAATTGAGAAATTAAATTGTATTATTATCATAGATTAAATATAGAACTACAAGACATCCACCTAGACTCTTTTCCCCTTTAGTGTAACTGCAAATCAGAGTACTTTCATTTGGCCTAAGTGCATGTATGTTAACATAGAAGCAGTTATAAGAAATTGGCAACTGTGTTTGTGTTCATTGATGAATAACTGTTGGTGTTCACTATGTAAAACATTTAGATATCGTTGCATGTTCTGGCCTTAAATGGCAGTTTTAACTACATGCTGATTGGTAGTAGATCCTAAAGTTTACAAGATTTATTTGGTGATCTTTGAGACCTCTTGTCGTCTGTTTCACGTTTAACATTTCCAGATCACATTTTTCCTTCTCTGCATCTCTAATGTAACAACCTTTTTTTTTTTTTTTTTTGATATTTTGGTTTCTTAAAATCTCACTCCTCTTGTTTCTTTTGGCTGATGCTCATTCAACCATCTGTTTCTTTCCGTGGAGAACTGTAGTGTGGTCACGCTCTGGTCATGGCTGTGGTTTTGCAATGGTTAAGCGATGTGGTGATATGTAAGCCACAGGCTGTGGTTTTTCTGCCTAGATGTCTCTGCTCTGTATATCTAAGACTGTGTTGTATTCAACATGTTATTACATTCAACCCAGAAAAAAGGTACATGTTAAAATGATAATATAGCAGCACTGTGCTTAAAAACTGTATTTGTATGCCCCTTAACTGTGGCACAGGAACTTCTTGACAAGTTAATTAGCTAACTGAAAGCAATTGGGTGTGTGTTTAAACTCAATGTGCATTTTTTCATGGCTAATTGTTATTCATCATTGGGCCGCTTGAAGCCTTAATTTATTCTTCCATTAGTGAAAAGAATAAGTAGCTAATTTATCAGTACTGAAGCTAGCTAGCCAAAAGAAATGTTGAAGTGCACCAGTGGATACACCTCCATAAACCAGTCATGTTAAACAGCTGCAGCATTCAATGCTAATAACACATTTTGGAAAAGGGGCTTCATGTTTGGTGGTTTTTGACAGCACAGATGTTGCCCCTTCCATTGAGAATTTTGCTTGTATGCTGCTGAATTTCAATTTTTGTGTCAGTTGTAATTCAGTTTCACAGTGTTCACCCCTACCACCACAATCAGTCTTCTTTTCCCACCTGTCAAGACATGTTATACTGCAGTTGTAGAGCTACATCATGCCAGTCTGCTTAATTTACTCATTAATCTTCTCATCTTGCCCACCTATCTCCATTCAAGAAGGCTGGATATGTTTTATTTCTAAGGAAACATGCACATTAATAAGCATTATTTTTATGTCCAGTCCCTGAACAGAATATTACTTTCACTACTTTCAAGTATTAAAATAACAGGAAAACTACAAAATCTCAGATAGATAGATAGATAGACAGATAGGTACAAAGAGAAATACAATACAATAACTTCCACACATGTTAGACATAATAGTCCGCGGCATGACACAACTACATCATCAGATATCCTACATTTAATGCATATCTGGTCAGTCTAATTACAATTAAATTAGCTTTAAATTAGCGTCACTTCGCAGAATGAACAACTATACTGAACTAAAGATGGATCACATTGCTTAAAAGGCAAGCCAAAACAGAACAACATGACTAAGAGTCTACAGCCTGACTAACAGCTCTGTGCTTCCGGTATAATATTTCCCCTCTCATCATCATTACTTAGAGTGTTAGCATTCTAACATTTGTTAATTAGCACTAAACAGTACAGCAGAGGCTGATGGGAATGTCAGTAGTTTTGCTGGTATTTTAAAGTTGTATGTGTCAAAAGGATGGGATTTTTTACCTGATGATGTTGCTAAATAAAAGTAAGGGGATTACCAAAGTTATTACAATTCATCTTCTGTGGGACATGAATTTCTGTACCAAATTACATGGCTATCTGTTGACAATAGTTGTAGACATTTGACTTAAAATCACAAATGTCAGCCTTGTGGTGGCATTAGAGAAAAGGCCAGGGCGTCACCAAAGTCATTAATATACATTGTCTGGGAACCATGAACATCTATACAAAATTTTGTGCCAATCCATCAAGTAAATGTTGATATTTCACAGGATAAGTGAAACATTTGACCTGTTGGTGGCTCTAGAGGAAAAGTCAGTGGATCACCAAAGTCAGTAGAATTCATTATCTGAAGACCATGATTGCCTACAGAATTGATCGCCAGTCCATCCAATAGTGGTTGAGATATTTCAGTCTAGGCCAAAGTGGATGGTGCTAGCTTGGCTAAAAACATGGGATGTAGAAGAATCCAGCCCATATTTACTGGTCAAACATACATGACAAAACAGACCATGTAGGAAATAAATATCACACTTCTAATTAATGCTGTGTGATTGCTGGTAGGCCTTTTCTAGCCTCTCAGTAAATTTACTTTATTGATTTCTGTCTTACACGCCGGCTTGAAGCCCTATTGTCAAATGGCTTGAGAAGATTGAGACCTCTGTTTTAAATTTAGAGCCCCTTTTCACAGTACTTGATATATTTCTTGTTAAATCATCAGGAGGAGGTAGACCATCTCCACTACTGAAAGATTTTAGCTGAGGAAAAAAAAGAACATCTGCTTTTTACATCTAAATCTTTTATGAATGTTGTTGGAGTCAACCTTACATTTCTACATTGGGATGAAAGATATTCCTTTTTTAAAGGCAAATAACCTGTCATAAACTACTGTTGATTTTAGTTCACCTTTCAGGAGGCCACTTCTTCAGGGACCAGTCTTCTTAAAATCCATTTTTCATACCAATTTTTACATTTACTTATTTTACATAGTATGACGATTCATGTAGTAGTGTGTATTTTTTAGCAGATTTATGTACACTGTTATCGTAATGAGCTGTGAAATCTGTGAATAATAACAAAGGAATTAAATTATTAATAATCCCTTTAAGATTCTTTTAACATTTCCCTGAGGGGGATGTTGCACGCTTTCACAGTAACCTCAGTGTTAGAAGAGGATTGGTAATATCTGGCTTGTGTCCAGTGGAATGGTTTGAGTTAGAAACACATGGAAGCGCTGATGGCGGTTTACTGTAACAGGCCACAGACAGCCGTGCTCTGTATAATTTCCTGAGGTGTCAGTATTAGAGACATCACACACACCTCTGCACTTGTCCTCAGCTTTTAAGTGAACGTTTATATAAATGAAAACTCAAAATGTGACATAAAAGCAGATAGATTTCATTATGGATTACTTTACATTTTATAACATGTGCTCAGAGTCAAATCCGATTTGCCTGAGCCTGTACACCACTAAGGAAACACAACAAAGAGAGGCGGAGGCCCGGGCTGCCCCTGTTATAGCCGACTGGTAATATCTTGACTCCAGCTGTCTGCTAAAGCTGAGCCAACATGAAGTGCTTTGCTGCAGTGAGTCTCATTGAAAAACTGATGGTTTTGTTGTACTTGCCAACACAGCAGGAGTGCTGTACATTGCCAGTGTAGCTGCTAACAGCAGATAGATAGCAGAGCTAAATGGCAAGCAGTCTTTCTTGCAAGTAGCCTTTTTCAGCCACATAAAAAGTAGCCATTGTTCAGTTGCCATGTATTATAACAGGATTTCGTTCTCTATATGGCTACATATTGGTCAGCCAGGGAGAAACACTTGTTTTCTGTTTTTGATTTGGGCTGTTAGTGTGAGCTCACTGTTGTGAACCTCAGACCCAAGCCACACTGGTACATGCAGTCACTGTGAGAGGCTTTTTGAACAGAACATAATTCATATATTTTTATAATATGATTTTTTTTCTGGAGCAGCTGTTCTAAAGAAATAGTTGTGCATTTTTGGTAAATACACTTATTTGCTTTGTTTGCCAAGAGATAGATTAAAAGATTGATACCCCTCTCACAGATGTACGTTAAATATGAAGCTGGAGCTGGGTGGCAATTAGTGTGGCTTAGCATAAAAACTGGAGAAAGCTAGTTTGGTTCTGTCCAAATGTTACACAAAACATAGAAAACCCATCAAACAAATAAGATATTATGTGTTAGTTTGTGAGTTGTAGAGACACTAATAGACCGATTTTGTTAACTTTGGACATAGCCAGGTTAGTTGTTCCCAATTTTTTCAGTCTTAATGCTAACCTAAGCTAAGCGGCTGCTGGATGTAGCTTCATATTGTACATACAGTACGTGCTGTAAAAATAAGAGAGTGGTATCAGTCTTCTCATGATCTTTTTGAGTTCTCAAAATGTTGAAATATTCCTTTAATAGACTATAGTAACCTTGATAAAAGACTTGTGTATAACTAGCAGCAACAGTTTCCTTTAACTTGTAACTGTATTCTGTTGCTACATGATCTGACAGCATATTCTTCCACTTAGTTTTTTTTTCCACATTTACAAGGCCTTCCTTTCACAATTGTGTCACAAGAGAGAAAATGAAAACAAAAGGGCAAGAATTAAAAGCAGAGTTGTGAATTTGTGACATTAAATTGAGCGAAGCATTTGCACAATTTTCAATCCAGACTGCTGGTTTGTTTTAAATGAGGGGCCTTACCAAGAGGTATGTTACCAAAGCTGTGTGACTGTCACGGCCCTGAACACTGAGTTCAAACAGTCATTAACCAATAGGTTATGTTAATGTACCATGTTAGTCATCAAGTGGGGCGCCATTATTTCTCTGGGGAGACACATATATGCACTCACCCTTGATAGAGACAGAAACAGCATTGCAGATAGCAATTCATTTTAAATGTAAGAGACAGGATTTTATTCAAGAGGATATTTGTCACTAACTAAATTGTTTTTACTTTGCAGAAGAAGTTATATCCTGTGTCCTAATCTGACCTGTCTTTCTTTTTGTAATACCATGCCTCTATAACATTATTTTCCCTTCCAGTTGTTCTGTTTGTGGCTTCTTCCCTGCTTTTCATTTACCACATTATCGTCTAGATGTGCATTAGTATTTTGTTTCCCAGGCTATCATATCAATTAGATACTATTTCTGTCTGTTTAGCAGCATTTAGTTTTTAGTACTGCCGCCTTGGACGCTCAGGACTTCAGCAGAGTTAGGCCATCCAGTAAGTAGAGGATTCGTGACTAGGGCATGGTGTGGTTAACTCTGTTTTTAGTGTGTCAGTCAGATGTAATGTGAAAGGGGTTGCTTTTAGCAAATAACCCACAGAGAAATTGTTGCATGGGCAGCTCTTTTTGGCTCATTAAGGTCACAGTTTTGGTTTTATAGATTCCAATGAGTTGATGTCGCTTTGTGTCTGCTGGATGTGGAAGATAGCTATTGTTTTCTTCAGTGGTAGCCAAATCTGGGCTGTGTGGTTCTTCTGTCTCTTATTGGCAAAAAATATATTAATGCAGCTTGCAAACACCCAGTTTTTTCGAGTGAATCCTCTAGTAGCAACTGGTTTAGAAATTCTAAGGTGCATGTGAACCATGTTGTAAGGTGTGTGTCGGTAGGAAACGTCTCGGGTTACGTATGTAACCCTTGTTCCCCGAGAAGGGGAACGAGACACTGCGTCGGTGATGACACTATGGGAACGCCTCTTGGCATGGCAGGGCTGAACTATGAATGAAACTACTCCAATCCTATTGGTGTTGCTAGAACGGTAGCGTGTGACGGCGTAACCGGAGGCGTATATAAGCACGCCGGCACACAGGACACATTAGCCCTTTTCTATGAAGCAAGGCACTCCAGGCAGGGTGAGGTGTGGCGGACCGACGCAGTGTCTCGTTCCCCTTCTCGGGGGAACAAGGGTTACATACTAACTCGAACTGCATCGGTGATGACACTATGGGAACGAGATACCCACTTAGGCCGCGCCAAAACCCTGCCTGCCCCCAGCGTGCAGAACCTGATGTCACGACTAGGAGGAGAGCGCACGGGTGCCGGGTGCAGAAGGAAGGTCCAGACTGTAAAACCGGATGAAAGTGTGAGGGGTGGCCCAGCCAGCCGCGTCACACAAATCCTGGAGCGATGCCCCTGCGAGGAGGGCCCTAGAAGCCGCCATGCCTCGAGTAGAGTGCGCCCTTACGACCATAGGTGAAGGCAAATCGCGCACCTGATAGGCCAGGGAAATAGTCTGAACGATCCAGTTGCTGATGTGTTTAGATGTGTTTAACACATTCCACTTCAGGCCGTACATCCTTCTCGTGGACGGGGATCTGGAGCTGAGCAGCATCTCGACTGCTCCTGTCGTCAGGCCTGCCTCTAGGAACTGCGCCCCACCAGGGGCCAGACCCATAGCTGCCACAGGACGGGGTGCGGGTGAAAGGCCCGGTCCTCTGCCTGGGACAGCAGGTCTCTCCTCAGAGGGACCTGCCAGGGCAGGCCCTCTAGGAGCGATATTATGTCCGAAAACCACACTCGGGCCGGCCAGACACGGGGCTACTGACAGTAGGCTGACACCGTCGTGACGGACCCCCTCCAGAACCCCCTGGGGCTGAGCAACTGGGGGAAGAGCATACAGACACAGCCTCGGCCACGTCTGCACCATGGCATCCAGCCCTAGCGGTGCTGGGGGCGAGAGGGAGAACCACAGCGGACAGTGCGTAGTCTCTCGAGACGCAATTAAGTCCACGTCTATGGGGCCGAACTTTTCGCCTAATAACTCCACCACCTCAGGGTGGAGTCTCCATTCCCCGGGCCTCACCCCCTGTCTCGACAGCAGGTCTGCTTCAGGGAAAACTCGCCGGCGACCCACGCTGTGTGAGCCCGATCGTTTTCCAGCTGCAAACCCTCGAGGCGGGCAGACTGGTGAGAGCTCGCTGGCGGCTAGCATGTCCCGAGTGTGAAGACGGCGGGAAAACAGAGCCTGTTGCCTGAGCCGCCACGAGGGATGGGGAACTCGGTCAGTCTCTCTCGGGGGGGGGGGTGGTCCCCCCTACTCGAAACCTCAGGCCCGCCGAGACTGAATGACGGGGGCTGAGAGCGTCGCCTTGCATCCCAGGTTTGTTGAGAGGGACTACGGGAAGCGACGCTTCGCTTCTGGCTCCGGCCGTAGGAGCTAGACGAGGGCTGAAGAGAGATGAGCTGCCATGTAGGCCTTGCCCACCAAAGCGGATGTCGTCCGACACGGCTTGGTGGGGAGCGCCGGCGTCTGAAGGAATGAAGCGAGGGTGGGAGAAAGATAGCTCGCGAGCGCTTCCTCCACCTGAGGCATCGTTCCAAAACCGTGCTGCTTAGTTTCTGTCACGCTGCTGTAGTCCAGCAGAGGGGACGCAGTCAGCCGTGCAGAGCAGCTCTTTTGTTTTTTCTTTTTTTTTGTTCTGTTCCACGATTTACACAACTCATTGTGTAAATCAGGAAGAATGGCGAGGATCGACGCGGGGGTGGCGCTCGGGCTGCAGAAAAGCTCATTGAGGTTACTGCCGGCCCGCGGCTCCTGCCCCGCCTCTAATAGCTGGGCGCGGACTGATGACGTAGGCCTGGCTCCCGGAAGTCATCCTCCATGATGCTAAGCACGTCTAGCTCCTCAGAATCAGACTGTGCAAGCCTCTCCTCATACCTCGGGCGGGAGAAGCCAAGAAACGGGCCCCCGAACGGGGGAAGAAAGGAGGCGGAGTCAGCAGACGAGGACCAGAAAAAGGCCTCAGCTGTCCCGACGCCCTCGGAGATATCATGCTGAATAGAAAAAAGCTAATGTGTCCTGTGACGCCTCCAGTTACGCCGTCACACGCTACCGTTCTAGCAACACCAATAGGATTGGAGTAGTTTCATTCATAGTTCAGCCCTGCCACGCCCAGAGGCGTTCCCATAATGTCGTGACCGACGCTGTCTTTATTTGAATATTCTATCTGGTGTTATCTTTGTGCAACACCAGATACTGTTAAATATTAAACACATTTTATTTGTGTTGTAGAGGTATTGTGCCAGTAACAACTAGTCCATTTCACCATTCTCATAAATTTCGGTGCTTGCATGAAGTTCTTAAACAGCTGAGTTGTTGTTGGAGCCCTTAGTCTGTGAAATGTCCTTTTAGTCTTCACACTAAGTTATACTGCTGAGTGCTTTGGCCTTCCTCCAACAGGCAGATATCAGCTTGTGTAAAAACAGATTTCTCTGACATCGTTTACCTTTTATAGCATCTCCAAACAATCATCTGTAATTACATTTTAATTGCTAACAATAATGAGAAACATAGCTGAAGTAACAGCAACACATTAGATAGAGGCATGTTAGTATGTTAAGAATCATGACTAAAAGTCTGCCATTATAGAGAAAATTAATATATATATTGTCTACAGCTGATGTCTAATTCCTTCTTTTTCCGAGTGTAGTATTTTTAGCATATAAGTGACCTTTACAAGAGTGTTTTTTTTCAGTTTGGTTTGGAAAACACAGAGGTATCGAGACATTCTGAAGGCGTACTCTCTGTGCTTTTTTTATGTTTTCCTATAAACCTGTTCTCCTTGGGGGTTGTGTTGTGAGATATGTCTCTGGCAAGAGTAAGAGTCCCTCTTAATATGCTTTAGTTTTGTCTAGATCTGGATAGCTAATGTATTGCTTATCTTTCTGTTTGTCATAATGACCAGTGTGTGCCTACAGTAATAGGACACATTTTGACATGATGGAGTTTTATTGCTAAATTATATAATGTGAATCTCCAGCAACAAACATCCAAACCAAGGCTTTCAGTGCAAACCTTTGTTCATTTGTTTATATTGCACTTTGGTGAACCTATAGTTGCAGAGAGGGGGTCATGTGTTTTTATCTGTGTGTGTGTCTGTGTGTGTTAGTGAGCCTGTGTTAGTCTGCATGTGTTTCTATGTGTTACTGAGAGGGTTTATATGAAAGTGACATAATTTAAACACACAATATTAAATATCCTGTGAATGTCTTCCTTTTTATTGTGTTTCAGTAGTAGCGCATACAAGTCATGGAATGAGAAATCCACTATGACTAAAAGAATAGGAGATATCCCTTTGTTGAATCTAAAGTTTCACTCTCACACTTTGGTTCCTTACTAATTTGGTCATATTCATCAGTCAGAAGTCATGAACATATTTTGATTGGAGTGGGTTTAACGTGCCAGCTTAAGTTACAACATTTTAGATACATGATAATTTCATGGAAAATAAGACTGAAGGTATAATAATAATATAATAAATAAGTTATAACTAACTACATGAAGATTATTTGATTACTCGTTTGATCTGGAAAATAGTGAAAAATTCCCATCACAAGTTCTCAGAGCTCACGTTAACATCTATAAATGTCCTGTTTGTCTGACCACCTGTCAAGATTTTGGGCCAGGAAATATTCACATTTGTCTCAAACATAGACGACTCTGGACCATAACATAAAGAATATCAATAAATAGTTTTTGCATTGTCAGATTTATTTGTTAACACCACCTAACTTTGATTGGAGGTAAAACGTATTGCTTCAAATGTAACCAATAACCTTAATTAAAAATGTATTGTTACCGTTAACGGCTGTCACCCCTCTCCGCCCCCCTTCACACGCACCCCAAGAAAGTAAATGGAAGACAGGAGAAGATGTGGCTGTCTGGGAGCAGGAAGATATGTCAGCAAAATCTTCGTAATAACATTTAGCTATTTGTTTTTCTATTTGTTAAGGAAAAGGGACAGAAAAAAATTACTTAATTTAACTTGTTCATTGTTGTTGAAATTTCTTTTTATCATAATAGTTTTGAATGCTCTACCTCAGATTTGTGAAGTGATCCACTGTTTGGCATCAAGTGTTAGGTCTGACCATATACTTCTCAATTTGAGAAGTACCTATGATCTCGTTCCACATTTTATTGTGTGTCATGTAATGTGGGAAACTGGTCTTGGTCTTGACTCGGTTTTGCCCTCCCTCTGTCTTGGTCTCGACTTGTCTCAGCCCCTAAAAGTCTTGGTCTTGTCTCGGTCTCGATAAACTCTGGTCTCGGTTTAGGCAGTCTTGACTACTGCCTGGAGCACACACAACAGCATTAATGGCTGCTAATCTGTAACTTTGCCATAAAAATGGAAATCAAGTGTAAGGGTCAAACATTAGAGCACACATCTTGATTGGTCTACGGCTCAAAGAAGAGTAAAGAGAGAGAAGAGAGCATACTTTTATTTTAGCACTGACAGAATCCACTAACGTTTTTTCCTACTCTCTGTTCACCTTCTTTAAAGTACAGATATTTATTCATTTCCATTGAACAACCAATAACATCTATGAATTGACTGGCCCATTCATTTGAGTGTGCTGATGCCTGTAAATAGTAAAATGTTTTTGCTGCCCCTAGAGAATGCTGCAAGTAACACCAACAACTGGATCCACTCAGATTTACTTTACAAAGAAAAATTTGTAATTAAGTGCCACTCTACATTTCTAAACATGAAGCATTCCTTTCAACAGCAAAGGTCACATGCCTAACATTTGTACTCATAATACCTGTGATTATCCTTTGAGTCATTGTCCATTGTGTGTTTTCCTGACCCCTAACTTACCAGAAAAGTTACTCTTTTTAAAACATAACAGGCAATCATTCTCTCAGCTCTAGGTTTCAAGATAAGGATTAAACTAGAACATCAATCTTATGTATCTTTGAGAAACAATTTTTACTCTGTAACTTAACCCTTAACCAATAAATTAACACTTAACCACTGTTAATTACACTGATTGTAATCAGTCACTTCAGATCTATTTTTTAAACATTTGGAAAGTAGTCTTTTTTTGACAGCTTGAGTGTGATACTTGTAAGGTGACGTATGATAGTAGTGCTTGATAATTTGACTTTGAGTCCACAACGGAAGATAATGTGCGATCCTGCTGTGAAGAGCTCAGAGTGAGTGGAGTATTGACCCTGTTGGTGGAGAGAACAGAAGTCTAAGTATATGAAAATATGAACCGTTTTTTGTGGATTGCTGTGTAGTCTAGAATGCCAGTGCCAGATTTTTGGATTTGAAATTAGCAGCTAAAAAGAGAGGGAGACTACATCTGGATCAGCTGGGGGCTGGAGGAAACTGCTGCAGTCCAGACAGAAGACTGAAAAAGAATTTGGGCAGAGTTATTGTTGATGAGGACACGTCTGATTTAACAGATGGTTTTGTGCAAACAGGCTGAATGGGTTGCAGGTTTTGCAAAATAGTTGACTAAGATGCATATCAAATGCTTGGCAGTGTAAACAGGATGTCAATAATATCATCTTGTAGAGGGTATGATTTTCCGGGGGGGGAAATGCAGCTTCTTCTTTCTGAGTCTAAGTCTAATGAGGCTGGGAGATATTAAAGAGGTCATGTTGTGTTTTTTGGCCTTTCCCCTTTACTTTATTTTGTTATATTTCTTTTTTGTGCATGTAATATGGTTCCAAATTAAAAAAGCCCAAAGTCCACCCCAAGGGGAGTTCCCATCTCCCCCAGAAAACATCGCTCCTGAACTGCCTTAAAACAACTCAATTGTAGTCCAGCCTTAACTTCCGCAACCTATCTCCGTCACTATGTAACACGCATCCTGATGCTCGACTAGCGGCTAGTGTAGCACATTCTCATTCTGCATCATTCTCTAATGGTTAATGATGTCTTAACTGCTAATATATAAAGTAAATATCTATTGTGTCATGTTCACACTGCAAGCAACCGTTGCTGGTAACCTTATTTTCACTTCCCTTTTCTTCAGCTATAAGACTTTCCTGGCTCATTGTGCTACTGTGCACTGCCCCTCGGCGATATGTGGCACCTTGCAATAAATTTACAAGCTTAGCAACACTTCAACAATAAAATGTGGGCACCTAAAATAACTATGTCTGCAACTAACAATTATTTTCATTATCAGTTAATCTGTCAATAATGTTTTGGATTAATCAATAAGTTATATAGTCTATAAAATGTCATAAAAACAGTGAAACATGCCAATCACAACTTTCCAAAGCTCAAGGTGACGTCTTCAGATCGCTTGTTTCTCAAAACATTCAGGTGCACTGATACAACTGCTGTGTCTGCTGGAACCAGATTTGATGCATTTATTTAAAAAATCATTATATTACCAAAATCATTGATGATTGATCATTGTTATAACTGATATAAGTATATATCTGATATATTTTTATATATCAACTTTATAACTGATTAGTGTTGCTTTTTTGTATCTCTTAATCCACACCATTCAGCATGAGCAGGCTAATTGGCGTGAGTGTACAAGTTGTCTCCTCTCGACTTTGACAAACATCTTCTCTTGAGTGGAATGCAGACATGTTATTGTATATTACTGGCAGCAATGCTAGACAAATAAGCCTCCACTGAGCAGACTGCATGTGTTGTCTCGCAGCTGTGTGTGTGATATCCTTTGGTTTTGTAATTGTTATCCCTGTTAGAGAGAAGAGCATGCTGGGATGTGATGAAGTGGGGTCCTCATGTGAAGCTGCATGTCCTGTATGCATCTTTGTCTTCTTCATCCTTGTGCGCTTTTTGCCTTGACGGACCTCCACTTGTGAGTTGGTGTGAATTATTGTGTTTCATTAAAAGACAAAGTCAGGGCACGCTAGTCCACCATATTGAGTTCAGAGGAGGTCCACTGTTTATAAGGTAATTAGAGTGCTTATGGTTCACGCCGGGTAACTGAGGTCAGCCTAATCTTGGTCTAGATTTCAAGGGGGCCCTTGTAAAATGATACGGATCACTGGCAAAATGAAATAACGATGAAAAAAGGCACAGGTGTCAAAACAATCACACTGTCTGTGATGTCCTGCTCATTCTGAACAAGTGCAGGACTCACGGCGTATTGCGTCTGAAGTAAAATCTCAGTCGGCAAGCTGGTATTGTGTCTGTGCATGTGACTCTGCAAACTCTGCTCATTGATATTCTTGTAGAAAGTGTTGTGAATGCATTTGGGATATATTCCCCCCTTGTTCTCTCACTCATGAATATGAATGAAATCCACATGTGTTTTGAATTTGTTTGCTAATTTGCATGAAGTACATGAGCAGCTAACAAGCTTGCACAGGATTGTATTCATAGCTGTTGTTATGAAAGGAGCTAAGGGCCCTGTGCGTCATTACTCAGCATGGTCTTTTTTGTGTGTGCTGAATAATATGAAGAGCTTCATCTCTAATTACCCATGCTTACATTTTTTAATAGTAGTTATTTTATAGAATGCTAAAACAACAAAGACACATTCATATAATGCTCTTTGACTGTCCCCTAGTGTGTCACTATTGAGAGTGATTTAGATCTGAGCTGTTTCTGCTGTTCAAATAGTGTGAGAAGACCTGAGGTGGACTGTTAAACAGCTTTTTAGGAATCAATGCCAGATATTGACTCAGACAGTTGTTTAAATATAGACAAAGCTGTTTGGAAAGAATGATATCCTTTTCAATCCCCTGCTCTAGCAGATCCTGTAGTTCACTGACACTTTACGTACACTGCATTTATAAAAATAGTTACTTCCTAAAGAGTTAACTTGGCCTTCACCATGGGAAAACATCACTATTTTACCCCAAGTGACTTACACTTCTGGAAAGGTGTGTTTAGAGCAGCCTTAAACATTGCCACAACATGTCATTTGACAAAAGCCTCTCTAAAGTAGGCAATAGCACCGTTCGTCTAACTGGACAAAAACGCTTTAAACCTAGCAGTAAAAACTAAAATGTCAGCTAAACAATACGTTTAATACTGACTATTAACATTTCAGTATACTATACATGGTTAGTAATACATAGCTGCCCATCTGTTATGTGATGAGAATGTTATTTTCATGTATCAGCAGTTTATCTCTTGAGACCCTCCATGTCAAAGACCTGACAGACCCCCAGACTATGAATCACATACTTGGTTTGAGGTTATTTTATTGCCTTAGTGCACTGACCTTGAGCTTAGATCCATCACCCAGAGTCTTTACTAGGCATGTTGTTTTAACTTGTAGACAGGACATATCATTACCATCTTGATTCTGGGTGTCTACCTCTCCCGGTCTGCCTGTTTTCATGTCCAAGTGTCAAAATATAAAACGTTATCAAAAGGACAACATAAGAAATGAACAATTTTAAATTAAATCAATTTGTATAAATGGAAAATGCCAGATAATACTGTAATTGTGAAAAGGGCTTTAATCTGCAAAGTAACCCAATATCACTTTTATCACTGTTTATTTAATGATATGAGAGAAAGTACAATAAGTTCGAATATTATAGGGCTAATAAGCATTTCCCTGAATGATAATTTAATAAAGATACAGTTGAGTAAAAATGAACTTCAGCACAGATATGGATCCAGTTTCCATGGGATGCTGTCGCCTCTTTCCTGATCTTCTGGAGACGGACACAGATGTTTGTTTTGTCATGATTGTTAAACTAACCCTGGTTATTTTGCTAAGCTGGTTATTTACTATAAGTGCCTTCTGTCCTAATGGGGATGTTATTGAGACACAAAATATTCGGTCTCACAGGAAACCATCCTCATATCAGCTCTCTCAGGGTGTCCCAATTTGTTTCCACCCAAAACGCCACAACATATGCTGAAATGTCAAACAAATCACTCATCACATTTTACAGTTGCCTTTGTCTAAAATAAAAACATTGCGTGCTTAATAGATAACCTACATGTTTAAACAATTAGGGTGTACCAGTAACTAGCTCTAGTAAACCACCAAATAAAACATATATAACAAACATGCTAAAGAGCATATTAACAAGACTAAGAGGCTACAGCCATGCTAGCAGCTCTGTGAGGCTGTACAGCTCAGTGGAGTTTTGAGCTAAATGTTAAGGTGTGCATGCCAGCATACTTGCAAAGGCTAACATGTTGATGTTTAACACTTGTAATTTATACCATGTTAACCATATTTTTTAGCTTGTTAGCATGCTAACATTTGCTAATTAACACTAAACATACAAAGTAGGCTACAGCTGGAGCTTGGTATCTCTGCGACTACAGAGATACCACCAGGAACCGCAAGAATGGTGATTGGCTGTTGGCAATGTCTCTGACGCCAGTTGAGATTATTGACAGTGAAGACAATGCTAGCTGAAAAAGCGACTCTAGCGAGGAAGATTTAAGTGGAAACATTTTAGCATAAACAGATTAAGAAAGCTGTTTTTTTTGGCGATAGAAGAAGAAATGGTAGTGATGAAATATGTTAAGAAGTGTCGTCTCTGCTTTTCCTTCACTTTCCTGTTGATGATAGTTTAGAGATGGTTATACTGATTATTATCCCTCTGATACTTAAGTTGCCTGTAAACAAATGTACACCAACAACCACTACTTAATTAGAGTTTATGTAGCTTTGAAATTAAAGTGCCCAGGCTGTTTATAGTGCATGCAAGAATCTGTGCCTCAGTCAGTATGTCACTTAACTGTGCAAATCAACATTGGACATCAATTTTTTCCATCAGAGTCAATATCTGACTTTCAAAAGCACTTTTCTAAACACGTGTTTCAAAGTGCTTTAATGATTCCCCATAGCTCCCCTCACGTGTAGAATCATACAGTGTAAGCCTGCAATTAACACTTGCAAACACACTCAATGAATCTCACTAACACTAACACAGAAAACACGCACACGACCTGCCCTCACCTAATGGAGGGCCTCTTGATTGGTCATTGTTCCTCCTCTGCAATAACCACACCTGCAGTGTGTGAGCACAAGTCTTGAAATGAGATTCAGGTTAATATTCTTCAGTGGGAGCCTCAAGTGCAGTGAGGGAGGTTCTTATGACCCCTCTCTAGGTAGTAAATATTCAGTTGTGTGACTGAATAAGCACTTGGTTGCTGTGTATATCCTGTGCCTATGAGGTGGAGGAGACTCAGTTGGTTCTACCAGGATTATATTTCTGCAATGATGTTATTGCAAAAAGTGTTACATTTTTATTGAGCGATCATTTGATTCATAAATAAAATTGGAAGTAGCAATTAGTAAGTTAATAATAAGATGAGAAGTTGAAATTAAGCCATCTTTTGTTTCAAATGTATTACAGTGATACAGTATACCCTTATTAGTGTTAGTATGCTGTTCCAAGTCTTTAATGGGCCATTTAAGGGTGAGATCTCAAGAATCAATCTGAAATCTAACTGAACTTTAACTGTCTTCAAATTACATATTCTGCTTTTCTCTTCCACAAAACTCCCCCAAATGATTTCCTCATGTTTCATGTGCATCTCTTTACTTCTCCGAAGGTGTAATGTGAAGAGTTAAGTGTAGGGGTTCAGACAATGTTGGTCTGGATTGGCATTAAAATTGTTTCCCACATTCAGGTTCCCCTCAGGATTTATTAATAGCTTTGGTGATGCCACAACTTCAAATCACGGCATCATCAGGGCTACAAAGCTAATTACATTCGCATCAGCCAGTCTTTTATTTAGTTTAGTTTAGCAAATGGTAGCATGCTAACACACTAAACCAAGATGGTGAATATGGTCATCATGTTAACGTTGTCACTGTGAGCATGTTAGCATGCTGAAGTTGGCACTCAGCCTCACAGAGCTGTTAGTTTAAGTCTTGTTTTCTTAAGGCTAACCTGGTTGACCGCAGATGAATTGTGTTTGATAAAATAAATAATTACATCAATTGTGTTTGAATGCAGGGCCGCGCGTTGGTGCGGTGGTTAGCACTGTCGCCTCACAGCAAGAAGGTTGTGTGTTCAAACCCTGGTTGCCCTGGCCTTTCTGTGTGGAGATTGCGTGTTCTCCCTGTGTCTGTGTGGGTTCTCTCCGTGTGCTCTGGCTTCCTCCCACCATCCAAAGACATGCAGGCTAGGTTAAGTGGTGTCTCCCAAATTGTCCTTAGGTGTGAGTGTGAGTGGTTGTTTGTCTGTGTGTGGCCCTGCTGGCGACCTGTCCAGGGTGTACCCTGTCTTTTGCCCAGTGTCGGCTGGGATGGGCTCTAGGCCCCCCGCGACCCTGTACGCAGGATAAGCGGTTGACAATGACGATGGATGGATGGTGTTTGAATGCAGGTGAGCAGAGGAGGGAGAGCTTTTATTATATGAAATTACCAGACAGGCCCAAAGGAATGTCCGTATCATCATAACTGCTCCTGAATAAAAGCTGTAAAGCATTAGAGAGTAATCTTTTTTCAGTCCCTCTTTTTAAAGTGAGTTTGACTGCACTATATTGCCATGACTTCATAGTGTAATTATTTTTTTTATCACCTGTTTGAAAATAACACCTGGTAGCACTTTTCTATAGAGCTGAGTGTGAGGGAGGGATGATTATTACCTCATGATGATGTGCTGATAAAATATTGCAACAATATGTTAGCCTATCATGGAGATGGTGTAATAAAACTTACACAGATGTGGACAGAATTGATGCAACAAAGAACATGTTAAAGGTAACCTCATTAGTTGGTTTCTTCACATTGTATAATCAAGTTGTTTTCTCATGTAAGATATTTGGATAAAGAGTGATTCTATTAATCACAGCCTCTACAAAATTACATAAAATCTGAGTTCAGATCTGCGGATTAGAATGGACAATTTGAGAATTGGAAAGGGAGGAGGAAACAAGTGAGCAGGAAAGAAAGTGATGTGAGATTGAAGTTCAATATTTAGTCAACATTGAGGTATTCGAAGGGGAAAAGAGAAATAGGAAACACTGCATAGTCAATCCAAAGGGGTTTTTTTAACTGTAATTCACAGGAGTGTCATCAAACATGAATAAACAAGCAGCAGCAGGCCAGACACAGCAATGAGACCTGCAGACAGCTGTGTGTGTGTGTGTGTGTGTGTGTGTAGTCTGGCCACATTAATCTTCATGAAGATGTTTCCCACATCAACATAAAAATAGACAGAATTACTGGATCACAACAAGTTCTGCAGATCCTTATTAATGTCAAACATTATGCACATTATATGGAAATATGAGACCTATCATGTGATTGTTGAAGTATTTTGGATTTGTCTTCTTATATGCATGTCCATTTGATATTTTACAGAAAGAAATGTTGCAAGGGCTTCAAGTTTGTGTTGGGCCAGTGCATTCCTGAAGGTAGGGGAAACTTATTGGCTATCTGGATATTTTTTTGGAGTTCTGTCCCATAAGGTCTTTAGCCCTTTAATGTGCCTCTCTAAACTTTGTCTTGTTTCAACCTCCCTGAATGTTTAATAACCCGTGAAAGGCATGCTGCCGTTTTGAATTGAAAAAACATTAGATGAGGAGATGAGATTCCCTGTTTGGTTTTCATGTATTCACACTGATGAAATGTATCATTTATTTCTGCAGACTATGATGTGTGTGCTGGCGCCCCCTGTGAGCAACAGTGTACTGACCATTTTGGTCGAGTGGTGTGCACCTGTTACCCAGGCTACCGCTACGACCGTGAGCGCCACAGAAACCGAGAGAAGCCCTACTGTATGGGTAAGACCTTGTACAACAACACATTAAGAAAATTCTTCTTTAAAAACAAGTAGATACTGTACATTCTCAGATTTATACCAGCTTAAAATGTTACAATGCATCACTGTGACTTGTACCAGAGTGTAGTTTGGTCTTTCCTGTCAGTTAGAAGACACCTGCATTATTTCCTAGATTATAATTATATTTCCTTTTAGGAAAATAGTCTATTTTACAGAAATTCTGCAGGACAGGAAGTCATCTTTACACAATCTCTAAAATAGCTTGGTCTGGGGAAAACTGAACTTGGCAAAGAGTCTTAAAAGTTTTGCTTCACTAAGATGGAATAAACTGCAGCAGAGTGTAAAATTGCTTTCGCTGCATTCTTTTGCTCGTTTTGCAATATTGAGTCCCCCATATGAGTGCAATGCAATGATACATTGCAATGAGTAAATCCAAGTATATGGTGCATACAGGTTAAATTAATGAATGAAATTTGTAGTATGTGTATATTTGCCAGGTATCGCCAACATCATTCGCAAATGCGTATTTAGTCTGGAAACTTTCTGTTCATTTCTGATTTTCAAGGGGCATTATCAGCAGAAGCAGATCGGATCAGGACGGGTTGAAATCTGTCTGAATGGGTGGTTGGGCAGACCTAACCGCCAGAGCTAATGAAACTTGTCTGGTTCTCAGGCTATATGTATATATATCACATTGTCAATTACACTTGTAAATGTGGAATATGTAATGAATCTTTTCACCTAATGCTGCAGTGATTTTTATACACTCTACAATTGACAATCACAATTGACATTGTTTTTCTTTAATTTGCTTTACTGTCCCTTCTTTTTGTCTGCCTGTCACTGCAACATAGACATTGACGAATGTGCAGACAAAAACACGACCGTATGCTCTCAGATCTGCCTCAATTCTGCGGGGAGCTACAGGTGTGAGTGTGAGAAAGGCTATTTCCTGGAAGAAGATGGGAAAACATGCACCAAGGGGGAGAGAGGTGAGAATAGTGTTTTTACTCAGATATTTTCTCTCTTCTTAAGGGCTCATTTAACTCTGATGTGGAGCTTGGTGTGTGTGCGTGTGTGTGTGTGCGTGTGAGAGAGAGAGAGAGAGAGAGAGAAAGCAATGGGGGTACTGCAAACATAGACACCTGGTAGTCATTACACATCCCTACTCCTTGTGCATGTCAGAACAGTTCTGTCTCCTAAACATACCACGGCCCCTGTGACTCCTGGTCTTTTTTGATTTGCTGGATGCATTGGTTCAGGCAATAATTACGATTTTTTTTATACCCAGATTCAGTTGCCAATGAATCGGTCAGGGGCTGCACATTTGGTACTTCCTCCCATGAGTTTATCTTCTATTACCTACTATAATATTTCAGGAGAAGAGAGTGCGAAACTATGGTACATAGAGTCATGCTCCTGCTTTATGTCCTGCTGCTTTGTAACATAGTGGGGAAAATAGTGTCCAGACACTTTCACTCATCCGTAAAGTATATGCATTGCATTTATCTGTGCTTAAATTGTGCTTTTTCTCTTTTTTGGATTATGCAAGTTTATTGCTTAAACTTGAATATTTTGACATGGTTTC
Organism: Micropterus salmoides; assembly: GCF_014851395.1. Lineage (NCBI taxonomy): Eukaryota > Metazoa > Chordata > Actinopteri > Centrarchiformes > Centrarchidae > Micropterus > Micropterus salmoides. The sequence continues at coordinate 3,854 of NW_024040806.1, read as the reverse complement.
TGGATAAAAAGTAGTTAATCGTAGAAATAAATCACGCCAGTATCCCATCTTTTTGTCGAAATGTTTGTAATATGGAAATATGTAATTATATTGTGTTGTGCAGCAGAACCAGTAGTCAGACATTAGCTCTGCACTAGTCTTCCCTGAGGACTGACACATTTACAAGACCACCTTCCTGTCTAAGCTGAGAATTATAAGTGACCCACAACACTCAGGTCTCACAAATGACAGTGTTACAGAGTTATCCTGTACTGTGTAAGTCACTAATACCCTTAACAGACAGTCAGCTCACACAGTTTGCAACAACCCAACAAAATGACACCAGACTTGTACTGTGTGACCTACAGTAATCACAATTTTGTTTTCTTCTATGAATGTTTAACATACATTTTAAGTAAACACTTTTAAGACATACTTGCCCAAATTATGCTAAATCTGTGCACATACTTAGCATACTTTGTTATTGATATTTTGTTTTTCAACAGAAACATTTTCCGGTAACTTCTGTAATAGAATTTTTTCCCCCAATTCCCAGCAGTGCATCTCTTCGAGAAGTCTGACAATGTGATGAATACAGGAAGTTGCTCAGCCACGTGTGACGATTTCCTCCAGATCAAGATGTCTGTCCTGCAGCTTAAACAGAAGGTAAGGGTCAGAAGATAATAACAAAAACCATACATTTCTTTCTAACCAACATAAAGTTGAATCTATACAATTTCCCGTAACACTACACTTTTTTAAATATTAAATCATAATCCTGCATCCTGCGATACGGCAGCTTTTTCTGGTATTTTATGGTTGACCGCATAAAGGCCCCAGTGAGCATTAAACACACCTTCTTGACTCAGCGCAATATAAATATCTGCAGAACAGCTCCGTTTCTTTACTACCAGTCCTGGAGTCCATACTTGACAGTATTTCAGAAACAACAGCAGGCAGATTTTTACAACTTCCTTGAGATTTGATGTTGCACCTTATTTTGAAATAAAAAATAATGTCTGAAAAAACTTCCTTCACTGTATCTGGTAGATTTCTTTGCCCATAGGTGGGAATTGTTGGGCAATTGGTGTGAAACTCAACAGTGGGGTTACATTTCCCTCTGTGTAATCACAGGCATCTGCATCTATCCGAGCACGAGTCTGTCAACAGTGGCACTTAACACCCTCAACTGTAACACATTATATATTGTTTCCAGCTGTGTGGTCTAGTTGCTCCTGCTGCTATGCTCTGTGCGGCTCTTTTTTTCTTATTGTCAATATATGAAGAAAACAGAATGAAAATACTGTATGTGCTCAATGTCTCTTATTAGAGTATATGAGAAAGTATATTCTCATTTATTCATATCATGGGAAAGTTAGAGTATGAGTTTAGGATCACACTGTGGTTCAAACACCTGTGTCCAAGGTCACAGGTTACAGTCTTGCATAATGCTCACTGATCAGCAGGTGAATCACAATCTAGATCAGTGTGTGTGTGTGAATACCTATGCTTGTAAGTTTGTGTGTATTAATTCTGATTTGTAGGCCCTTGCAGCATAGCGAGGTCCTTCAAATCTTTCCCTATGAGATTGCCAGATCCACATGATGTTACACAGAGATCAAAGATAACTTTTCCCAAGGATGCCACTTAGCATAAAGAGCAGGAACTCTCCTGGTCTTGAATAATGCAGAGGGGTTGCCTGGCCCTCCATCTGTCTGGGTTACAGCTTGTAACGTGGTGCAGATGGAATATCAGCTTTCATCTTAGGCAGGGTATATCATTTTAACATAATTTTACTTGAAGCTGGCCCTTCAGTGTGTAATTTTCCTGTCCTGTTTGACAGTCCAGGAATTATTGTATGTAAAATGATTTTATGAATAACAACCAAATGACCAAATTGTGCGGTTGCGCATGATGTTTGACATCACTTCCAAATAAGGGAAAAATAGACTTTCATCCCATGAGAGAATATGTATTTTTGTTGGCTGTGTTCTTTATTTGATATATGATTAATGTAAGTATTTGTAGTTGACTTCTCATTTGTGTGTTCATTCAGTCAATATTTTCTGTATTCTAATTCAAGATGGCCATGCTGTCAAACAGTGCTGACGTCCCTGAGCAAATGACCAGCGAGAAATACAGACGTCGCCCATATTTTTACCAGGGCCTCCCGGTCTCCCTGGTCCTCCAGGTAAAACACATGAAACTAAAAATAATAAAACAGTGTCAGACTCTGCATAAGGAAACTGGCCTCCATCCAATAGGGATGGTATGAAGCACTAAACACAAATTACAGCTGAGACTGTTGGGAATATCATTAATTTTGCAGATATTTGGTCATAAATTAAAAAAAAAAAGTGTTGGACAAATTAAGATTTTCACCTGAAGATGGGGATCACAAAGATATTAGAATTTATCCTGATGGGGGAAAGAATTTCTGTACACATTTCATGTTAATCTCTATCACATGTTGCCGTATATATTAGCTGCTGCTTTTTGTGTGTTGTTTTCATGCATTAAATTATTGTGCAAGAAAATGCTCTACATGGTGGTTAGCCTCTGATTTGTACTAACTTGCCAACAGTCATAACAATACACAGGTCGCAAGAACAAGACGAAAAGATATTTTGATGAAATATTTGATGGATGGATTGAGTGGGGTGTCTGGGGGTCCTCCCACATAAGATTTTGAGCATTAAACTCTTAAATCTATGCATTCTGGAGACATTTTCTGCACTAATTTATGGTGGAAATGTATTTATTTATGTGAAGGAAAGCACAAAATGGCAGGAGACAATACCTTAATGCCTTAATCAGTAGCTTGTTTTTTTTTTAGCTTAAGTTACTTTTTTTTGGACAGGTGCACATATGTTTCTTCTGTATTTTAATTGCACGCTCTCTTATTGTGCAAATAAAGTTTTCTCAAAGCAGTTTCATTTATTATTTAATATTTCTTTTTGCAAGCCATTTTTCAGAACATTTTTAACAAATGCTTTCAAACAGTGATGGGGACATTCTGTGACACCTATGGCTGTCAACCTTTTTCTAATGTCCCTCCCCATCCAGGCTATGATTGGTCGGTTCATGAAAAGTTACAGTGATAAGCTACTTTATCCATACAGCTTCATAAAGTAGGTGCGTACCGGCCCACTTCAAGCACTGATTTAACTCCAAACCACAAATGTCAACCTCAATCATTACATAATCTGGGATGATGAAGAATGTCTGCACCAAATTTGGTGCCAGTGTATCCAGTGGATGTTGAGAGGTTTCACCAAATAAGTGAAAACTTCAAGCACTCTAGACCAAAGTGGTGACTGACTGACTGACCAAGATTGCCATCTCTAGAGCCACGCCATTAGCATGGCTAAACGTATTTCATCTTTTCTACAAAAATCATATATTCTGTGTCTGATGTTTTCTTTTGTGATCAGTTGTCCTTAGTTCACTAATATCAGTCTGGATTGTTTTAGGAGATCCAGGACCAGAGGGCCCTTCAGGACTTCCAGGACTATTGGGGCCCCCTGGGCCTTCTGGTCCCAGAGGCTTGATGGGACCCATTGGACCCACACCAGACCTGTCCCACATCAAACGGGGCCCCAGAGGACCCGTGGTCAGTTAATACATACCTTTTTTTCACAGTTTTTATAAATAATGTTTTAATCAAATCAGCCTTTTGACAAACTCAACTCAAAACCACAATGTTCATCCAAGATAAAATAGATACCTAAAGCCGAGTTCACACTACACGATTTTAAGCCCGTATGCCGGCCGGCGAACTTGGTGACCGTCAGGCTGTGATCAGGGGTAAAATCAGCGATTGTCGTTATGTACGAACTACTCACGATGCATAAAAAACGGCTCCCCGACACATC
>NW_024040805.1:0-35119 GCF_014851395.1 Micropterus salmoides | reverse complement strand
TCCGAAATTGCATTTTGCCCAATTTTAGATTCATAAGGAGATATCAGTTTATAGAGATTACTCTAACTCTTAATACTCTGTCTATTTCCACATGATGTTGGCCCAGCATGTTGCACAACACAAGTCTAGATGGTGGCAGATCGTCGTCGAAGCCTTATGTCCCACCAGGGACAAAGGGGATTAAGTTAAGTAACTGACAATAAGCCACAATAGCAGCTCAGTGAGGCTGTAATGTAAAATTGTTAAATCGATGTAAAACAAGGAGGCAACATTTTTCTTTTATTCTTTGATGTTTACCAGTAGTATTGGGCCAAGAAAACATAAGGTTTGGCCCAAGGGTAGTGCTAGTGAAGAGACCAGATTTGTATGGTGGCCATTATAGGACATCTTAGGCAATGTAAAGTTGAGCTGGTAGCTCGTCAGGCCGGGCTGTACATTGTACAAGACTTGGCTCAGCTTTCATCAGTCTAAACTGTACATTGTCAACAATATTGTACTTTGACCTAATACTTAAACATTTTAACATTTATGTCAATTGGATGTTATTAGGCTGACATTTAGAGTGTGAAATTGACCTGTTAGCAAGTGAAAACTGTAACCTGGTGGATCATGGTGCTAGATGAAATGTCAGGGCATCACCGCAGAGTTACAGCAGAAACAACTTGCTCCCGTGATAGAGTTTGCTAGCCTGTCCCTACCACTGGTTTTTTAGACGTGCAGTTTCAAGTTTCTAGTCTCAGAGACATTAACCACATGTGCATTTGTGTAGTATAGGTAACTTTTAGCCTCAGAGATAATTAACCACATGTGCGATGTATAGTATGTGTGGCCTATTTAAAATATTTCACCAAATAAACAATCAAGTTGAATCCTCCAGATGAGGATCAGAATGATTTAATTGCTAGAAATTAAATAAAAATGTTCCCTCATGTCTCCTCTGAGTATCTAGTAAAGCAGAAATGCCTGAAACATTATCTAAATGAGGAAAGCAAATCTCCACTGTTTAATGTATCTCAAGATGAATCTGTTCTAATTTATCTTACGTAAGTGTTGTAAACTAAGCATAGTGGGATTTTGCTCTCTGTAGTTGTTGCAAATATGTCCTTTTTCCCCCCACAGAGACAGCATTTGACAGTCAGGCTCTTGTCGGCTTTGTTGCAGCATGTTTCAAGGCTTGTCTCACAAACAGACTTAGTGGAGGAAAGTGATTTAAGCGTTACTATTCACATGTTAAAGCTTCTGTTCATATCCCAGCTTGTTCTCATCTCACTAGCAGACAGATGAGGAGACTTTTAATTATGTTTCCTTTAAGACTTCACGACACTGAGCATGGGGAGATGGAGGAGAGCGTGAGAGTGAAACTGCAACCGAGACTGACAGAAAGAGAGGAAGGATGGGGGGTGGGGGGGGTGGGGGAGAGAGAGAGAGAGAGAGAGAGAGAGCGAGGTTCAGGTTGTATTTAGATGCTTTGACAATTTCCCTCACGTAACATTCATGCAGATTAAGTGTGTTAAATCAAATTGAATTGAGGGAGAGGTAGAGTGCGGTGTTGAGATGAGAGTGACAGATGGAGAGACAGATGAAAGAAGTGAGATACAGATGGAGAGAGTTTGAGATATGCTGTAAACTGATTACCATCGTGTAGAGCAGTTTAGACCAGACAACTAGGAGGAATTAAAGGCTTCCCACGAAAATAGCTTGGCCCTGTGGAATTAAGGTTTAACATCCGGAAATGCCAACCTCAAACTGTTTTGTTACAGAGGTGCACAGTGTGATTAGCCTTTTCATTTGATCCCTCTTTCCCTTACTTATACCTGGTATTAGCATTCAGCCCATACATGGATACGAATACCGACACCTAATTAATGTCTTGTCTTGTAATGCCCCCACCTGTTGCTGTGTTTTTGGTGTATTGGATGGAAATAAGCCAAGAGGGTCTAAGGCAGGGGTGGCCAAACTACGGCCCCCAGTCCGTCCTGAGTGACACCCTGTTAGCTTGCCAGCAGCGAAGTGGCCAGATTACAGAGGGTGACTCCGGTGTTGTCAGAGAATCCCTAAGCTTACCTATTAGGGGCATGAGGTATCACGTTATATTTTTGTTGAAACTCAAAATTAGTATTTCTATTAAGTTTGGTGGAGTGATTGTTATGTACTAAAAGACAGAGGTTTGTTGTGCTTGCAAACATGCATGTAAATATTTTTGTAAGTATATTCAACATTGAATTACAACACTATTTACATCAAATGATGCCTAAGTGAGCTGAATGTTATTCCTTCATTTAGCTCATACATTTCATTGTATCAAGTGGCAGAAACAATTTCTTGCCTGCTCCAGTGGGCAGGTAGTGAAAAAAGTACATTTCAGAGCCTGCCTACAATGATGGATAACATTTAACTCAGTTGATTAAACATGGCAGAACCAAAAAGATGGGCAAGTGAATGCAGAAAACTGCCACCCCTGGTCTAGGGTTTTGCTTATTTATAACCTTTAGTACCTTCACTACACATGCAGAAGGTGATTTGTGAGACAATAATACTGGGTAGTGTACTGTAGGCCTATCAGTAGCCTAGTTTGTTTGTTAAAACAGCTGCCAGCTGTTGCTGGAAACCGGGTTGATTAGAGCACCTAACCAAACTATAAATGTGCTGTAAAAACCAAAACAATGAGCTAAAAGAGGCTTAAGAGCTGGTCCAACTCCCTCTGGGTTAAAACTGCGCACACACATACACACACGCACACACACACCCACGCATTCATCTAATTGTATTTCAGTGGCTCCAGCAGAGTGTGAGTATAAATATTTGATGGGATCAGCGAGGGTGCTGAATGTGTGCTGGGACCCACTGCCTCCCCTTCAGTCCATGAGTCCAGAGAGCAGGATTGAAAACCAGCCAGTCTGACCACAAATTTCTGCTTTGGATCAATGAAGAACATTTTTACACACACTGACACACAACAACAACACACACACACACACACACACACACACACACACAAGTCTGCTTGCCTTTTTTCCCAGCACTTCCATAGTCTTTCCACAGTGATTCAGATGGAGGGCAGAAGGGGGTTATCAGGCTTCACAATCACTATTGATCACAACCTAGAGAGCATTACACTCCATCCCTCTCTCTGCCTTCTTGCTTTCTCTCAACCTTTTTTTCCACATCAGCTCTGCTTCTCCTGGTGACCTTGCCCTTTTTCTACTCTCTTTTTCTCTCGCCTTCTAGCTCAGTGAACAGAAAGTGATCCTAAAACATCACACATCCAACACAGCATACCTTAGAGCTTTCTCATACACTTCTAAAAATGTTTTTTTATAGAAATTATTAATATATAGCATATATCAATATTAAGCAAAGGCTGCTAACAATCTAACATTCCATGGACTCTCTCCATGGAATGTTAGATATCCTTGCTCCCTTTAAAATTAACGCTTCAGGTTCTACAAAGAAATTGCAGAAAGTACGTTTTGAAACAAGTGTCAATACTGTTAGCATTTCTTTATTGTAAACTTAAAATTATAGCTGGGAAAATGTACAATCAACTATCACAGGGTTTTAATGTAGTAAACTTTAAAAATGGTTATAGTTTACTACATTAAAACCCTGTGATAGCCTTGTTCCCAGCTATGATATTAGGTTTGTGCTCCAGAAAGATGAGTATGTGTGGGAGGCATAGACAACAAACTAGTATGAAAACATTTAAAATTTTATAAGAATTTTATATACTGCACCAATTTCCCCACAGGGCTGGATGACCATTCTAATCTTCGAAAGGATAGCTCAGTGTTTTTTCCCTTTTCTGGGGCAGAAATATTGAGGCCATAGAATTGCGAGTATTATTCCCCATTTTCCTCCACACTCTGGAGAAAATTTATTTCCATTTCATTTTTTTTTCTTTTAATGATATTCTCAGTGAAACTAATTAAAAACATATCTGAGTCTGATATGTAACAAGGCTATAATTGTTTGTTATGATCAGTTTGAATTATTTCAACTTCTATTCTTGGAACCCATGCCTTTTCTGTTAGTTTGGTATGGTGAATGGCTTGAAATAGGCTACAACAATACTCATTTGTCACAGTTTTGGGTTTTTCATTTGTTTTATCCTTTTTTACTTTTGTAAACCCTTTCTCTTGTGTTGTAAACTTTGTGTCCTGTCTGTGTGCTCCCTGCTTGTCTGATTAAGTTCAGCTGTGTTTCGTTAGCTCCTCCTCACTAGGGTATTTAGTTGGTTTGTCCCCCTCACTCTGTGCCAGTTCATCACTGTTCCAGCCTTTTTTCCTTGTGTATCTTTCCCTGTTTTTTTCTGGATTATCTGTTTTTTTTATTTTGAACCTTGAACCTCCCTGCTTTATCACCATCCTGTAAGTTTGCCCCTGTTGTGGTTTAGAATAAATAATTGAAATGCACCTGCTCTGCCTCCGGCATCTGCTGTGTTCAAAGTTTTGGCTAACATGACAGAACCTTAAGGGACGGATACCCAATGTACCTAAACAAGGCATAAAGTCCAACACAAGCAAACAAATCCAAAGTCCAACATTCAAAATTCAAAGAACAGGCAAAGTTCAGGGAAACAGATTATAGGAAAAAAAGCTGGACATGGCCATTGGACAAAAGACATCAATGGCGCAGTATGAGGGGAACAGACCAACTAAATACCCTAGTGAGGAGATAATGAGACACAGGTGAACTTAGTCAGGAAGCAAAGTAACAACAACACAAGAGGAACAGTTTACCAAAATAAACTTACGAACACAAAACCCATAACTGTAAGTTTGCAATAAAACACAGGGCCATAGTTTCCAAATGCATCCAAAATTGACCCAGAATCCAAAAGGAAATGTATTTTAGCTGCAGAATGTAAAGTCAGTTTTGTCAAGAGCATAGTTTTTAGCTTTTGTGATTTTGGGGTTAGCTCTGTGATTGGATATTTCTTTCTGAAATGCATTCTGGCAGTCATAGTTTGCTTGTAATGTTATGCTTTTATGTGCATAGGGTTATACTTTTTTATTAAAGAACATTATTACATTTTTAACACAGTTCATCTTTTGTTCTGATGATTCAACCAGGAGAGTTTCTTGTCCATCCATTCTGTGGATGTACTCTAACTGTGAGTCATCTAGCATCCACACTCTGGAGAAAATGAATGGGTCTTTTAACTCTGAACCAGGGCTGCCCAAAATCACTTCTCCTATATTGCTACTATAAAGTACCGGTGCTAGCCAAGGTAATAGTATGTTATGTTTCAGTGATAAAATAGAAATATCCTTGGGTCCTGGGGAGTATATCCCTACATCGCATGATGTTCCAGGGTAATACTTGTCAGTCTAAGCTTTATGATCAAAAAAGAAAGCTATGTTAGCATATTGAATTATAACATCAAAGTCCTGAGGTCCCCTCCCCTACTAGGCATTGGCAGCCTTAGCTGAGCTGTTTCACCAGTTGCCCTTTGGAGGTCACTACATCCAAATGGCCCTAAATGACATACAATAATTGAATAATTCACCCACTTTTAAAATAAACTACTCATTTCACAAGTGCATAGACATGGACATGGGAAGTAGATTTGTTTGGGGGGCTGCAGCACCAACTAAATTCAGGCATTATAAAAAAAATAACATCAATTCATAAAAACTGTAGACTTGAAGGTGAGAGAGAGCGAGCTCATGTAGAAGAGCGAGAGAGTCGGAACAAGTAATGACAGAAATGTTTCTTTGATCATGAAGCCTTATGTTCGCCTACAATTATGTGGTTTATGAGTGAAGTGTATGAATTACACTGCATAAGTTACTAGAGTCTCTGACAAACAGACAGATCCACGTTATATATGCTCATCTCCCACGTCTGTCCCACTTCATCTCCTTGGAGATCTCATGGATTAGTTTTGTGTTGTTGACTGTGAACTTGCTGTGGCTGCTTTGATATACAGAATGTTGATGTTCAAGTTTGCTGTTTGCTATAGTTTGCTATAGTAACATTCTGAGATTGTTGTAATTTGTAGTTAATAACTACTTAATACAAAATACATGAATATCATGCACCATTTAGTATGCTGTCATTATATATACTGAACTTGTGTCTGCGTCCCTGTGTTGGAAAGACTGGGATTGGCTGGGGCATTTTTTACTCTCTCTATTTCTATGGCATTGTTTATGTCAGAATTTTATAACCACCAGAAAATGAAAGGTTAAGGTCTCTTAAATAAATATATTTTTATCTGTGCAACTGTTTTCTAAAATTGATGATTTGTGATTAAAATGATGTTGTGCATTTGTGCCAACCAGCCCCATCACGGCGTTGGGTAAAGCCCCACATTTGCTCTTGAATAAGGTCCTCAGATGCTTAAGGCTGCCACTGCGAATAGGTAAATTTTAGCTATGCCTAAACCATTGCTGGTTAGCAAAATACCATCATACACTCAAGAGAAAAGACAGAGTTTACAGCTCACTATCTTGAGTGTTTTCACTGAAACCACAGCAGATTTGTTTGTAACCATATTGTCTAATGTGTAATGTTTAGACTTGTCCAGCCAAGTGGGCTAACAGGCTAGAGGTAGCAACAGCTGGCCTAGAGCCATCTTGCTGAGAGTTTTTTACTCTGTGTGATTAGCTGGCAGAAACTGACTGCTAATAGCTGAGATTATGGGTCTGGTACTATTTCATGCCAATGTTTACAAATGTAGCTCATAAAAATATTTTACAGTTTGGGATAAACAATCATTTTTATATGGTTGCGTTTATGGTGGTATAACAAACATATTGGGTATTTGTATTGCTCTCATCCTCCCAGGTTGGTTCCTTCTTTATGATCAACCTATGCCTCGTGGTCATCGCCACCCAGTTCTCAGAGACTAAGCAGAGGGAGCACCAGCTGATGCAGGAGCAGCGAGCACGGTGTTCGTCCTCCTCCACCCTGGCCAGTGAACCTGGGGACTGCTACGAGGAACTCTTCCAGCTGGTTTGCCACATCCTCCGCAAGGCCAGGAGACAAACTGTTGCCCTTTTCAACACATTGCGGGGGAAACCCCGCGGCTTTCGGGGCGCCGGAAGAGGTAGAGGAGCAGGAGAAGGAAGGCACAGGAATGCCAATGGAAGGGGAGGACATGAGAGGAGAGCAGTGAGGAGGCACGGTATGTAAAAATATTCAAAGACAGTAGTATTTAGGTGCATGCTTTATACACTGACCCTTTAATGACCTCCATTTGCTCCACTTTAGGTGCAACCTGTCCCCACCATAATAAAACTGATCATGGCTCACCCGCTGAACCTACGGCACTCAACGCCACTGAAGGCTGCCCACAGTGTGCCGCAGCCCTGTTGCTCACTGATGGGGTGGGACCAGTTCGCAGTGCAGTAAATGATGAAGCAGAGGAGGGAGCGGTGGAGGAAACGGACAGGGAGGGGGTACATTCTGGTAGTAACGAGAAGGGCAAAAAAGGCCAGGAGGGTGCAGGGAGCCATGGCGGCTGTAGTCCTAAGAAGCGATGTAATGAGCTGTGGCGCGAGACGAGGAGGAAGCTGTGGGGAATCGTGGAGAGCAAATACTTCAACCGAGGCATCATGATCGCCATCTTGATCAACACCATCAGCATGGGCATTGAGCACCACGAGCAGGTACAGAGAGCAGCAGCTCTCTTTAGTGTTGCGTAACTGTCCTTTAGAAATGCTTTTCTTGGTCTTTATGACCCACTTGTTTCATTTACTATCTTTTATTTCTGCATTATCTATCTCATTCTCACCTCTCTGTCAGACTCTACGTTATACCCGGCTGTTTGTCTGTTCTTCAATGTATTCAAATGTCCAGTATCACAGATGTGTTCTCTCATAAAGCACAACTTGTTGTCAATGAAGAAATCATGACGTACACACAGTATTCTGCAAGCTTGGCTCAACACATTCAGTAAAAGTACAAAGCAAAAGTAGCTGTTTTAAATGTTCAGATCAATATCAGTATCAATCATCTTTATTTATCTAGCCCACTTACAACATCCAAGGTTGACCAAGGTGCTTTACAGGGTAAAAGTTCAACAGAAATAGTAATTACAATGTAAAACTACAGCAATAAAACATTAAAGTACACCGCATATCATAGAATAAATGATATACAATGATAATAAAATCACCCTGGATAAGAAATTTCTTAATTTGAAGGAAAAGCCAAAGCAAAGAGATATGTTTTTAACAGTGATTTAAAGCGATCGAGAGTGATCTGATATGGAATGGCAGGTTGTTCCTCCGGTTGGGAGCAGCTACACCAAAGGCTTGATTGCTTCTGGTTTTGAGAAAACTTTTAGGCGCCTCCGGAAGAGGAGATTGGTCAATCTCAGCACTCTGGCTGGGGTGTGAACGTGAAGAAGCTCCACTAGGTGAGGCGGCAGCAATCCATTAAGACATTTAAAAGTGGGGTTTAGAAGCTAGCTCTGCTAACACAGAGTAGCATATAGCATTAGCTCCTTAGCATGAGCTTGGTCATGTCGAGCAAGGGGGTAGTGGTTTCAGCAACACGACACCTCAGCTCCACCCACGACCCGCCTCTTTGCCCATTTATGGTTATCCGGAAGTGACGCGCAGTGACGCGGTGCCAAGATGGCGACGACCAGCTCCACCCAATTCAGGCTTCAAAACTGCTCTTCAAAAACCAACGAGCAGTCTTGTGCTGACTCTGAGGAGGAACAGGTTGTCTGACAAACGATTTGAGAGACTTCTGCCCAGGGTGCGAACTATGGGGGAGCAGGGGGAGCTTAGCACCCCTTTATAAGACTCCCCTAAAAGCATTATTTTGGATATTTTGGAGAGTCTCTAAAATATTGACAGCATGATTTATTGCCATTAATTTCTATATTTCTCTATCATCATGGATCTGGACTTCATCCAGCCAGAGGGAACGATTACTGACTGTCCACAGAGGGCCGGTCGGTCCGCGATCTCTCTAGCCTTGTTCTTCTCTTGACAATTGTTGGGCTGATGTTCACAACTTTGTTGTCAGCTTTGTAGTATTAAAGAGCATAAAAGAGAGATCCTGTGTATGTACTCGTAATAATAAGGATTTGTGTTGATCTGAGCATATATGAGGTGTTTATATTGTTATTGTGCATCACAGGTGATGTTATGCAGTAATCCAAAAGTAATGTAACTAGTAGTGTAACTAGTTACGTTCAGCAGTGAATAATCTAGTAAAGTAAGGCATTACTTTTAAAAAAAGTAATGTGTAATGTGTAATACATTACCTAGTAACTACCCCAACGCAGTCAGTTGGAGGACACGTTCGACATATGCGCAGCAGATCAGTTGTTGCACTGGTAGCACTAGTCGGCGCACGGACCTGGCCGCAAATTCACAAAAAATGGGAGGCATGCAGACGTCCTCTGATGATTGTTTGTCATGCGAGGAGCTCTCTCGACTGCAATTAGTACAAAACTCTGCAGCCAGAATTTTAACACGTACTAATAGGAGGTCTCACATATCACCAATCCTAAAAGAACTTCATTGGCTACCAGTGTCTTATAGGATAAATTTTAAAATTTTGGTTTTAGTTTTCAGAGCTTTACATGGCCAGGCTCCACCCTATATTAGTGACCTGATTCAGCGTTATACCCCTGTGCGTGCTCTGAGGTCTGTGGATCAGAACCTGCTGACGGTTCCACGCACTCGCTACCGTACTAGAGGTGACCGATCTTTTCAGGCTGTTGCCCCTAGGTTGTGGAATGACCTTCCACCATCTATGCGCTCTTCTGATTCTGTTGATGCCTTCAAATGCAGACTAAAGACACATTTATTTGTTCAGGCTTTCAATTAGCTACTTGTGGGTTGATATGATCATGTACTGTCTATGCTTTTATTGTGTGTATTTTATGATATTAATGTTTTTGTTGTGAAGCACTTTGTGGCCCTATACCTGTGAAAGGTGCTATAGAAATAAACTTTTACTTACTTACTTACTTATGCGGACCCTAGCGACCCCTCGCGTACTCGTGGACACAGAAAGTATAATCCTTGCCTAAAACTCTTCACAAATGAGCGATTATTAGAAGCTATAGGGCAGAGGCTACCGACATCAAGCAATTCAGGGTGTCCAAACACTATGACCTCGGTCTTGTCTCAGTTTAAGTTAAGGAAGTTTAGACTTACCCATGTTTTGATGTCATTTAGAAAGTCAAGCAGGGGTAGTAAGCATTATGTTTTTAAATTCAAGGGCAAATAAATTTTTATGTCGTCTGCAAAACAGTGGAAAGAGACCTCATACTTCTCAAAAATGGATGCCAGGGGCAGTATATATATGAAGAAAATATGATAGGGCCAAAGACAGAACCTTGAGGGACACCACACCACCGAGATGGACAGAGAAACTCCTATCTATTAGCTGAACTCACACGTATAACTTTTGATGTTTGTGCAAAATGTGTGTAAAGTTCAGTGGAAACAGTTAGATAGTGTTTATTGAACATCAAATAAGGCTTATAAGTAAGAAGACCTTTCTGAATAAGCAAGGTCTTTTACAGTAGTCTAAAATAAGAATTTATTAATTAGTAGGAAAAATAAAAGCAACTCCAATTACACATCCTATACAGTAGATTACACGAGGAAGTTTATTCTTTTTTAAGACTTGGATTTGATCCACAAAATCTGATGGCTGTAGGATTGACTCTAAATTGACAGTGCCTGTGTTCATAGTAAAAAAAAAACCATGTCACGCAATACAACAGTGTGGCTTATTGATTTTTTAAAATAGATTTTTAACAATGGAGCTCTGTGGCACAGAGGTATAAGTTACATCAGGGGGTAGATAACAGGCAACACAGTGCATGTAACACTGTAAATCATTGTTGGATTTGGTCTTCATTGCATTTTTTTTCAATCCTAAAAAAAATTGGAATATTAACATACTGTAAACATTTAACAACTTTGCCAGCTGAGATGTGATTGTTTGTCTTATAACTATGAAACATTTAGTTAATAGTCATCAGTCATGTGATCTTATTCTATCAACAACTCCAAATAATGAGAACCCAATTAGAAATATTCTTAGCTTCCCAAGCTTCTACATTTAGTTGAAAGACAACAGGAACAACAATGCTTGGAGGGAGGTTGCAGCCATTAGCGATAATGTTGGAATGAATGTTGTAGCTGGTGTCTTGCTGTTTATTTAACTGTGTGTGTGTGTGTGTGTCTGTGTGTGTGTGTTTATCTTTAGATATTGCTACCCTATTAGTATGTACTAGTGAGCTAACAATGTCAATTTATAAATGGGAAAACACAGCAGTACCACAGCAGTTAAAAATAAATGATTTGCCTGATTAATACTTTGTATGAACTGCAGCCTCTTTCTCTGCCTACAGTTGAGTTAATCGACAACCATATTGCTTGCAGTAAGAATCTAGTCTCTTTAGTGTCTCTCCCTGTCACTCCATATGTCCATATTCCTTCGCAATGTAACCCTCTCTATATTTTTTCTCCAACACATCGTTCCTCCTTGCTTACCTGTCTTTTTCTCCTATCATGCCTGTATAATGTGATTCCCCAGCCAACAGCATACAGTAGGCTGTAGATATGTCTTCACTTAGGTTAGCAGGCTATAGGAAGGGCAGAACATTGTCACACCTTCAGTGTAGATTACACTTTCCAAGATTTCCAAGCAATAAAAAATGATGCTGCTTTTAACTTCAGCATATTTTCTCCATTTTTTCTTCCTGTTTCCTGTCTCTTCCTGTTGCTCTGTTTTTTACACTCTTTCTTTCTATCAATATTTCTTACTCTTGCTATACCATCGCCCACTCACGCCTGCCACCGCCGCAGTGGTGGGTCGTCTCTCATCTCAGAGGCGGCTAAAAATAGAGGGAGACAGAATGAGAGAAGCAGACAGAGACTTTGCTCCTTTAATGGGGAGGAAATAGCTAACTGGAATGTCTGTGGTTCCACCGCCTGTTTAGCAAACTGGAGTCATGCCTCCCTCTGTTTGAACAGTGGTATCAGAGGCTTAATCTGTCTCATCACTCTGATCCTCATCCTGTAGAGAGGTGCTTCCAACTGTCCAACTACACCTGTGATCTATGGTTCTCTTGGTATGGGAACAACAGATAAACAGTGTGGGGATCCTGCATTGTAGCAGGTAAGATTTAGGCCACCAGCCACTTTAGCAGACAACCAGACATTTTGGAGAGTGTATTTTCTTCCAAAACAAACCAGTTTGTTGCCAGAGTGTTGTTTTCAGATGTCCCCCACACAAGAGTAAAACACATTTTGTACTAATTAAACTTAATTATGAGATACTTAATTAGAACTATAACAAAGCACTTCAACAACATTTTACATAGCGCCTAAAACTCGCCATCTCAGTGCACTTGTCATGAAGAGCATGTCTAGACCATCGTCTTTATTAGAGCCAGACCGATTTATCATTTTGCAGATATTATTGGCCGATATCAGCTACTTACAGATATATCTGCATCGGCGACAGCTGATATGACTATTAAAAAAGAGAAACTTATTTGACACTGCAGCATCATAGAAAAAAAGATCAGAATCACAATCAGTTTTATTGCCAGGTATGTGTACACATACGAGGAATTTGACTCAGGATTGTACATTGCTCACGATGTGCTTACTTATACAATAATAAAATAATAATATAATAATGATAAAATAAAATCAGACGTCAGAAAACAGCGTTAATTAACAAAAACACAAAAAGCACTACGGAGCGTAATCCCGAGGCGGCCGTCTGTGGCGCCATTTGGAAGATGGGATCAGCTCACACTCGATGTTCCCGGTGAGTTGATCTTTTATTACGTCAATTACATGACTTAAATAATAATAACAATAGCCCTCATCACTTTTCCTCTTCGGAGACCAGACTTGCTAACCCTCCCATTTTTCACTGCCCTCTCCAGGCTCAGCAGTGTGTTTAATGTAACGGTAACCTAGAGTTGGAGGTAGATTTATTTCTGAAACATTTTGGCAGTTCTAGTGACCGGCCAGCTCATTTCTCTCTAATTTATTACTTCTAAATATTTTCTAACATTGCCAAAAGCAGATAACGCTGCCTGTTGCTGAATTAGCCACAAAGCTAATGCCATGTTTATCATAGAAGGGTACAGTACTACTCTGAGGTAACAAAACAAGGGGTCATAGGTCAAATTCTATAGAAGGGTTCAGTCCCTACATAACCACCAATCACTGCTCTCCCCTTAGGAGGTCACTGACCCTCTGTCCTGCTGCTACAGTGCTATTTTAAACTGTAATGGTCAAATGCACATATGTTATACACCACAGAGGCAAAGCGGAGACATCAGCAGAGACTGGAGAGAGACCTCAACACCAAAGATATGTGGCAGGCCATCAAAAACATCACAGGCTACAAAGGCAGGAGCTCCCCCATCATGTGTGAGGCCACATTACAGATGAACTTAACAGCATTTATGCTCGCTTTGATTTCCTCAACAACGAGTCAGCTGTAAAGTCTACTCCACCTCCAGAGGACCGGCCACTGTCAGCATCCACAGCAGATGTGAGGAGAGTCCTGCTGAGAGTGAATATGAGTAAATCACCTGGGCCTGTTAACATTCCTAGCCGTGTAATAAAAACCTGTGCCAATAAGCTAGTTGATGTTATTAATGAAGTTTTCAACATCTCACTATCTCAGGAGAGGGTTCCCACCTGCTTCAAGACAGCCACCATCGTTTCTGTACCTAAAAAGTCTGCAGTGTCTAGTCTGAAGGACCACCGCCCTGTGGCACTCACCCCCATTCTGATGAAGTGCTTTGAGAAACCTGTTCTTCAGCCTTGACCCTCACCAGTTTGCTTTCAGAACCAACAGATCCACAGAGGATGCCATCTCCACTGCCCTCCACTCAGCCATCACACACCTTGGGAAAAACAACACCTACATCAGAATGCTGTTTGTGGATTTCAGTTCAGCATTCAACACAATCTCCCCCATGAAACTGATCAGCAAACTCAGCTCTTCCTCACAAACAGACGCCGGTCAGTTCGGATTGGCGAACTCACCGCCTCCACTCTAGTGCTCAACACAGGAGCCCCCCCAGGGCTGTGTGCTCAGCCCCCTCTTGTTCACTCTGTACAGCCACAACTGCATCCCTCGACATGAAGACAACTCTCAACTCTGTAAAGTTTGGATTTCAAACAACAATGAGACTTAAATTCACCAATCGTGCAGAGTGTTGGTCAGAGAACAACCTACTGCTCTACCAAGGAGCTGATCATTAATTTTAGGAAGAAGGAGATAAAGACACACACTCCTGTCTACATCAGTGGTGCTGAGGTGTAGCAGGTCAACAGTTTCAAGTTCCTGGGAATCAACATCACAGAGAACCTGACATGGTCATCTCACATCTCCACTTAACAAGGGAAACAAAAAAATATCCAAAGATAGCTGGAATCAATGTTTCTAACAGGAGTCCCGCACAGTACCAACTAAGCTAAACGTGCTAAAAGGATTTGAAATAATATGACTTTGTTCTGGCCCGCCATGTAACGGCTTAAAAAAAAGTTGGCCCAATGCCAGACTTATTTGCCGACCCCTGCTGTAGATGCTACAATGGCATCATGTTCATTACTGAAAACACAAGGCGATATCCCCCATTGAACAGGATGGATTGCTCGAGTGAGAAGACATGAGAATTTAATAGCTGTTTGGGAATTAATAATGCAGCAGCATGATGGACACTTGGAGATTTGACAGGGATGGCTAGAGATCAAACAGCACTGCAAAATGATTTTTCTCTGCCAAAATGTCAAGATTAACACTGAAGGAAATTACCAGATTGATGTTGCGGGGGCAACTATGGTCACAGTGAAAATATTCAACAACACCCAAATCCTTAGTTTCAGATTTTTGGGGGATGGCTGTCACATGCAAATTGAAATCACAGCAGAAACATACTTGGTAATCATAGTCATAAACAAAAGTAGGTCAGACAATTCAAAAACAAAATCATAATTGGGTTTTGAAGGACAATGAATCAATCCACAGAAAACAGTTGGAACTCTTAGAATAGAAAATATGAGCATTACAAAAGGATTTGAATTTACCGAATTACCGAAATCCTGCATCTAAAATGTTTGTTGTTGAATAAATGCAACCTTCCAACCCTACTGAAGAATCAATACCTAGCGGGAATAAAATGGCTAAATGCATTAACAACTAATCTTCTTATTAAAGAAATGTTGTCTGCACAGGAAATAAATACTTACACACACGGAGAAACATTTAAAGCTTTTTTATTAATTCCATTATCACATTACTGATATTTATGCATCATATCACAGTGGCTTAGGGTTGTTAACTATCACAGGAATGCTATATGACACGAGTGAAAAGGTGTTGCACTAACAGGGGTCAGACTTGCTGTGCATTGGATGCTAAAAGCATTGGAGTAGGAAAGGTTAGAATGACTGAGCTTGTTGCCTGTTATGAACTTGTCCACATATGGGTCACAGTAATTTCCTATACCTAAACAAATATTGTTTTGTCACTTAGTTTTGTGACCCATATAAACATTCCAAAAATGGTTCGAGTGAGTATTTCCTGATCTGCCATGTTTATGGTGAAGTTTAAAGTGTAGGTAACTAAAACTGCTAATTAAGGTTATGGTTTGAGAAAGATCATAGTCAGGCTTAAAAATATCCAGCTGTAGGGAATTATGGTTTATATAGCATCAGTATTTATGTTAAATAATGGTTCACCTTGGGGCACCATTCTTAAAGGAGAGTAAATTGGTACTCAATTAATTAATTTACTCTCATAAAATACTATGTATTTGGAACTTGGATTAATAATTACAATATTAACTATAACCAAAATTATCATTAATTACGGAAGCCCCAAGCAGCCACCGATTAATTTCTTTTTTTTCCTGTGATAACGGGATAATTTTTCTCGAGATCTCCAGATAAGGAATGTTGTTTGGTTTTTAGGGTCACTGGTTAGCTGAGTTGGTAGAGATGAGTACTCATAGTCTTAGGGTTGTATGTTTGATCCTCACTGAACATCTTTTTTTTTCTTTTTCATAATCCTCTTCAACAAAGTTCTTATGAAGAGACTATTTCACATGCTCACAATAAAGCACGTGCTGGACTGGTGATTGGTCCACATCCATCAACAACATTGACTTTTCATTTCCCCATCATTCCCAGGCAGAGGAAATTTCTTCGCTTCTCATTAAGGGGAATCCATTTTATGTTACACATTTCCTGATGGCTATTTCAGAACCTTTGAAATAGCCATCGGGAAATGTGTGATTGGATTCCCCTGAATCTCTTCATAACAACTTTTCCGAAGATACTAAAAAACACACAAAAGAAGAAAAAAATGTCATCAAGAGCAGAATTCTAGGATTGCAAGTCCTGTGCTCTACCAACTGAACTGACCAGTGACACTGAAAATATTTCTGAAATTATCCTAAAGAAACACACCTGTCGACCCCTGTATTCAGCTATGGTTTGTTATCTCGAGATCACAAGAAAATTTACTGGTTATCACGGGAAAACAGCATTCGTTATCTCGAGATCATGAGAAAATTATCCCCTTATCACAGGATAATGGAGTAAAAGAAAAATTTGAATGGATGGCTGCTTAGGGCTTCCGTATTTAATAGCTAGTAGGTTGCAGGATTTGGAGAGTCAACACAAGTGTTGCAGACAAAAACAGGGCTTTTTCTCCGCACTAAACAGTCCTGTGCTTAGCCGAGTTAAGCTATGTGAAGCAATATAATGTCCATGTACATTACCAATCCATTAAGGAAGAAGTTGCTGTGACGTGCTCCTTGTTAGCTGGCGATTCAAATGCAGATGGAAGAACCGGTAGTTCCATCTGTTCTCCTCAAAGTTAGCCACTCGGTGTAAAGCTGCCTCATTGCTCTTGTTTGTTAGCCTGCAGACTTGTTAACTAAACTTGCTGCGGGGATCTTGCAAGCTTTTTTATGGTGCTGCTGTAAGATTAGAGTCCTGTTCTGCTGTGTGTCTGCTACAAGCAGGACAAACTGGAAGACTGCTAACCCTTTTATTGACCTGAGTACATCATGGGTCATAGCTTACACTGAACACTGGTAGCTGAATGCTGGGTCCACGGGCGGAATTCATACCTATGTGTGAATACCTGGAGTATTGTAGGAGTTCAATGGCTGAGTTTCTTCACAACAGTTCAGTTTAGGTCACAAATTAACAATTTTATCTGTGGAGTTCCAGTGGTCACAGCAATATACCAACTGTTGGTAGGACACAGATGCAAACAGTGGGCTCTATTTTCAAAGTCAGACACCCACCTTACCACCCACCACAACAATGCAACACATACAGTGGACTCGTCATACAGACAGAAGAAATCAGTGTACAAGCCAAACAGTACAAATTTGTGCTTATTTTCTGGCAAGTGTCAGGTTTATAGAAAACAATGTTCTGATGTCATATGTTGCCAGTTTGTGTTGCCCTTAAGACAATTATATAGATCCAAAACAATTAGTTGATTTAGAGATATTTTGGAAATTAGAGAGAGAGAGAGAGAGAGAGAGAGAGCCCACAACCAGAAATCCCTTGTCATGAAAAAAACATCCAACTAATGCTGTTGTTTTTCTCGTGATGTCCTGTCTAATTTTACAGTACAACCTACTTGGTAGGCAGAATTACATATCTCTCTGCACCTGCATAAAAACTACACCAATGCATGTCACCAAATTACTCTTGATAGACATTTGAGGGTTATTGATGGATGGGAAAGAGTTTGTCACCCATGGTTATAGGGACAGGTTTTCAGGGAACCATATACACAACATATTTTGTTTTTAGTTCAATTTATAGGTACATACTGCTCACTTTCCTAAATGGACTGTGAGTTCTTGGTGTGAAATCAAATTCCTGCTCTTCTTATTTTATTCCATATATCAGCCAACCGGAAAACGCAAGTCTTTAGATCTGTCTCCAGGTCTGCAGTAATGAGACTGCAGTAATGGATCTCCAGGGGCCGACTCTGTTTGGCTGGTCTGCAAACAGCGGTCAGCCGTCACATCATGGCCAACTCTGGTGGGCACGCATCATTAGCCCGTGTTTTCACACTGCTAAACACTCATTATTACTGACAAACACATACACGTATAGGCATAAAAGAGTACAAACAGAGGCACACATGCATACAGAAAGACGTGTAAATGCAAATACATCTTGATTCTGGGGTGGTGGAATGTCTGCTTTTCAGCGTCATTGCTGAAGTTACAAAGGAGCTCTGTGGAATAGTATTCTGCTGGAAACCATGACTGTGCCACTTTTAGCTCTTTTTGTGTATGTGCGTTTGTGTTCTTGCTTTCATTGAGCCAATCCAGACAAAAACAGAAAGAGAGAGGAACTCGAACAGTGTCATACACAGCTGAAAAGTAAAAGAAACTGAAATATATTGTAAAGGCAGTGAAAGGCAAAAATAAATACTGGCAATGTTCAAGTGTTAACAAGACTGAGTGGTCTTATTTAAAGAGTGGCAATGTGTTCATTAGCTAATTTTATGACTCTCACAGTAAATCAGCAATTTATTTTCAAACTTCAAGGACTGAATGGATATACAGTAGAATATAGCACCCAGATCGTTCTTGGGAGCAAAAATTGATTCTTTCAGTTTGTCTCCAAGGTGGAGGGAGTAAAATGTTGGACCTTCTTAATGGCAGCATGTGCAGCATTCATAATTGATGACAAAATGTGTTATGTTTTGTCTACCTTCTACCTGTGTTGGAAAGGGACGGGCATGGGGACATGCAGAGCAGACAGTATTTGAAAACCACACCACCGATGATTGTCAGTTTATTTGTCAGTAATTCTCAAAATTTGCAGCTAACCAATACATTTTCCTAGGAGCCTTTACTGATATCAGTGCATGTGTGTGAATGCAGTTGTATGAAAAAGCTTTTGTCCTTTTCCTTGCCCTCTCTACCATTCAGTTCATGGTGAGTAAAATGACTGATAACTACACAAAGCAATGAGGAAGCAAAAGAAAGAACAGACCACTAGATAGATGGAGAGAAAGCAAGAACTCAGCCATGTGGAGTCTCATTGAGCATTTTCAATTCATGTCAGAAATATAGTTAAACACGCTAGTCTTGTTGCATGTGTGTATACAAGTATATGTGTACTCTAAGTGTGTGTGAGTGACAGATGATTGCCTTTTTTCCTCAAAGTATTGAGTTGGACTGCTTGTTATTTGTGGATGTATGACCAAAGGGACCATGATGTTCCCAAAGATAATGTCCGCACTTACAATCTATTTCCCCCCTTTTTTGTTGTAGCTACTGCTTCTCATTTCCTTTCTCATTACCTGTCACTCCTCATTGCTCTTTCTCTCAGCTTTTCTGACTTTTCCATTCCATTTTTTCTGTCAGCTTTCTGCCCTCACTTGCTTGTCTAATGTTTCTGATCTAACTAAATTCTTAATCTTTATTTATTATAATTGCCTTAAATGGCCACTATACAAATATTGAATTTTCATCTCTCCAACAATTTTGTTTTTGTGGTGTGTAATGAGCTTACAACTAAATGGCTGAAGGGGCATTTTTTTCTGTCTTATCCTTCCTTTTCTTATCTCCTATGTATTCCTATCATCTACCCCTTCCTTATATTGTCCAATCTCTCCTTTTTGTATTTGTCACTATGCTGTGCCAGCCAGAGGAGCTCACTAATGTTCTGGAGATCTGCAACATTGTCTTCACCAGCATGTTTTCCTTGGAGATGATCCTCAAAATCACTGCATTTGGCTCCTTCAGCTACCTGAGAAACCCCTACAATGTCTTTGATGGAGTCATTGTCATCATAAGGTATTTACACTATATATATATATATATATATATATATCCAGTATTTCAGCAGGAAGAAGAAACAAAAAAGTGGCTTTGGAGGACAAAATCATTATGTTTTTGAAATAGTGACTGATGTAATTCAGGTAACATACGTTACTTGGTTTGCCAGTCTGTTCTCGAAAGAGATTCTGCAGTTAAATTATCCACAGTATGCTTTGTCAAATTGTCACCTGCGTTCTACATTGGTTGAAATGTACCACCTGTATGTATTTGGATGCCAACGCGTCAGACAGCAGAAAACAGGTTTTGTCTTTTGTTTTATGTGCCTGGAGCTTCAGGTGAGTGGCTGTGCCTTTGATCTGCTAGCGTTTTTTCCAATTCATCTGGCTGAGCGCCTTTGTCTGTGATCCCCATTATAACCCTGAGATCAAATACACATCAAAGCAACTAAAACTGAACAAGATCAAATGGGCAGCCCGTCACAGAAGATACATGTTGATTGAACATATCTACATCTGTCTTCTTATCTCTCTCCACAACCAATTTTCCTCTCTTCATCTATCTGAATGTCCTCTGCTTTTCATACAGAGATGCTCAGTAAAAGTGCTTCTATGCAATCTTTGCCAATGCAGAGCTGATACTATTTGATGTGCTGAGTAGAGCCCTTGAGAGGCACCTCCATTAGAGGACAAATAGCTTTAAAGCCAGATTTTCCACTAGGGAATGGTTCTCTTCTCATGATAAATACCTACCAGATCTCAAAGGTAAAGGAAAACTTATTTGGTTGTTCCGCAGCAGAAAATTGCAATTAAGTAGTGCATTAAGTATTTAAGTAAGAGTTTGATTTATAATGTCCAAAACTTAAGTAATCTCTTAAGTGGACACACATTAATTACAACAACATAAGATAAACCAAGCATTCCTTATGTTCCCCAAGAATTAGCGAGGTATTCAGTTCATATTATCTTTAAGCAATTAATCAATGATGATTCCATATTCCAAGGCATAAAAGGGGCCTATCATGAACATCATTACTAATGACTTCCAATATCTATATGAATATATGCAATGATAATCTATTACCCTGCGAACAAAGACCTCAAAAAAATACAACAAAATCAGCAACAGTGAGAGTTTGATGATCACCATACTTATCGTAGGTTACTTAGGGAATAATTGCAGAGAAACCAAGAATTTGACTTTAATTTAGCATGATTATATACTCTAAAACCACATATTACATGTTAATGAACCAAAATGACCACTACTGGAACATATTTTTCCTTGTATTATCCATCTGCTGCTAAAGCACACAAACACTTTATTACAAACAGCATGTGCAAATGTGCTATAGTATAACATACATATAATGTCTCTACTTTTTACTGTCAAACTGTTTTGTGCAATGTATTTTTCATATTGTGTAATATATTTTTATACTGTGTAATATATGTTTATACTATAATATACACTGAACAAAATGATAAATGCAACACCTTTGTTTTTACCCCCATGCATCATGAGCTGAACTCAAAGATCTAAGACTTTCTCCATGTGCACAAAAGGCCTATTTTTCTCAAATATTGTTCACAAATCTGTCAGAATCTTTGTTAGTGAGCACTGCTCCTTTGCCAAGATAATCCATCCACCTCACAGGTGTGACATAAAAACATTGGCATTTGATGTAAAACAATATTGTCAGTGTACATAATCCAGGATTTTGCAGAATTGCCACTATCAATGCCAAGAGGATATCTGGCATTTAGAAGCAAATTTAAAAACTCTTTCTAAATTGGATTTCTGTTGAATCTCTATGGTGCTATATCACTTGGTGGTGGAAAACCAGCATTGTATGTATTTTTATGTAAGATTAATTCTTAATTCTTTTATTTTGCTTGGTTGTCTGTGTGGTCTGTGTCTCCTCTCAGTGTATGTGAGATCGTCGGCCAGTCCGACGGAGGTTTATCTGTACTTAGGACCTTCAGACTGTTGAGGGTGCTGAAGCTTGTAAGGTTCATGCCAGCTTTGCGAAGACAGCTGGTGGTCCTCATGAAGACCATGGACAATGTGGCCACCTTCTGCATGCTGCTCATGCTCTTCATCTTCATCTTCAGGTAAGGTCATACATGTGCATGCTGCATATGGATACCTTTGTATGCTGGTGTCTCATTCTGATGCAGATCTTAGAAGACAATCTGTCTGTGCGTCCCCTCCTCTTCATTGACTGACAGCTGTACCAAGGCTTTTTTTTTTTCAGGGAGAAGGCATCATTGTTTCATCTTCTGCTTTTATATTTGTTTGTACATGTGTTCTGGCTTCTGTCTTTTTTCAAGTCCTTTGCACTTGCTTACCAGCTGCCATTGAAGTGCAGAAGGTCGTTGCAAAATAGTGAGCAGACACTTGAAAATCTGGTTAGAATTTAACAAGCAGACACTTAATATCTGGAACAACATAACAAGCAGACATTTGTAAATGCTCAAGCACTGAAACAGCAGCACTCAGAAGGTCTAAAAGGTCTTTCAGTGGACGATCAATGTCCGCACTGTCTTTGTTTCCTTCCCTCTCAGCTTTATTTTCTTCTGGAGCCATTTCTTGTAATTTTGCTCTGTGTAAAGTGATGTGAAAAGATGGCCCTGAGTTAATAACAGTACCCTCTCAAATACTATATTTGTGTGTGTTCAGACAAATATACACACACTAAGGGTGAAGTTGCAAGTACAAACATTTATTTGATATTATTTTAATTTTTTACTTACATATTGGTTGGTATTGATAGGGTTGAATTATGTGTGTTGGTGTTAAAGTACTGTATGCAAAAGTAAGTTGTGCTCCTAAAATGTCACATCCCAGCTGCATTGCACAATTAACACTTGTTCTTGTCATGTTTGGTTTGTCAGTTTAACTCCATGTTAATTGTCAGGTTGATATTACAACATTATCCACGACAGTGCTGTCCTCAGGTGCTGGTTTCAGCAGACATGTTTTACAACCACTACTACTAATGGTATTGACCATATGCTACCCTGCAAGGAATTATTATCCATACTGTATCTATAACAATTGTGTGCCACATTAATACTCCTTCCATTACTACTGTGGTACTTTACAATTACAACAAGGCCAATGATCCAGGCTTCGGGGTTCAGTCACCTTAAAACATTTACACTTATCTTCATTATCCCAGCAAGAAGATATTTTGGTGCAGTCAGGGTACAAAAACAAATGATAACAAACAGGGCTGCATATAAATGGCAGCATTACTAAAATCACAAGCAGTTGGTTGTTTTTTTTAAAGATATTTTTCAAGCCTTAATCATCTAAAGCCTCTCTGTGGAAAACTCTAAAAAGTAGGATTTAAATTCATCATGTCTTAGAAAATCTGCAAAGATCCAAATTTAATTATCAGTCAGGTTAAGCAGATCATACATTTCCAGTGTGTTAACATCACCAGAGGCTCTACTGTTGTGTTGCAGTATCCTGGGGATGCACATCTTTGGCTGTAAGTTCAGTCTCAGGACAGAGACCGGCGACACAGTACCAGACAGGAAGAACTTTGACTCCCTTCTCTGGGCCATTGTCACTGTTTTCCAGGTAATCAGCATTTCACTGTTTGGATAAGCATGCACACAAACACATTAGCACCCATCTCTACATATCTACTCCACCTAAAACCTAAATTTCTCTATATATGCAGATGACTTTCACATATTTATTAAGATTCGACACATTTCTGCACTTTAACCTGTAAAGCAGACCATGTAAAACTCTAATAATATAAACTTTAGGATATAAGTCTACACTTTATATTTTCAGACATATTTGATAAATCTGTAATAATTAGGGTTGGGCACGTTAATGCCTTATTATAGCCTATTTAAC
This sequence comes from Micropterus salmoides, assembly GCF_014851395.1. NCBI lineage: Eukaryota > Metazoa > Chordata > Actinopteri > Centrarchiformes > Centrarchidae > Micropterus > Micropterus salmoides. The sequence continues at coordinate 11,451 of NW_024040805.1, read as the reverse complement.
TTAAGTTAAAATTATAGACTAACGTTACATAACTTGATCATGATGTAACATCATACATACCTACATCTAGTTTTGTGGGGATTTTCTGCCCTAATAGCTAGGTTTTACCTTCTTTCCCACACCGTACCTATGATGTTGCTTGTTGCTAAGTGTAGCATGTTGATTGGTCAGGAATGTGACATAATCACGGCGGAAGAACATAACGGGATCCCACGAGAGTTTTAATGTTGTTGTAAAATGGGACTTGTGGCTCATCGCACGGACATTGCTAGCCTGATTGTTGTTGCTAGCCTGTTCTGTGCCCGAGTTTAGCCAAGTCTACAACCCAGCATAACTGCCTTCTCTAGAGTAAACAGCTGTATCTCTGTACTCACCTGCTGAAGTTCATAAACGGAGATTCCTTGTCGTGTGAAGTGATTTCCACCCACGCACACCCAGAAGAAGTAATCTGAGTTAGCCTAGCTCACTTCGAGGTCAGAACACGACACTATTGTGTAAAGGAAATACTGCTATTAAAAAACACCTTGCTTATTTAAAGTGTTTGCAAACCAAATGCTATTGCACTTTTGTTTATATATGCTAAACATATTTGAACCATACTTGAACTTTGTGGTACACTTTATTGTATGCATGAAGCATTTTTATCGATATTTAATTAATACATTTTTAAGTGGTCTACTACTATTAACACTCTGTATGTGTGTTTATCAATTTAATTCTCTCAGATTCTGACTCAAGAGGACTGGAATGCAGTTTGTATAATGGTATGGCAGCCACTTCACCACTTGCTGCTCTTTACTTTGTGGCCCTCATGACCTTTGGAAACTATGTCCTCTTCAACCTGCTGGTGGCCATCTTGGTTGAAGGCTTTCAGGCAGAGGTAAGGGAACTCATTGCTATTGCCACATGGCCTCGAACTGCACAATGTAAGGTTGTTTCCATAATAAATTGATTGTTGATGACGATTCAGGTGCCCAGGCCAGGTGTGTTCATTGCTATTCATTACATCCTTTTAAGAATGTTAATTAGGTTCAACTTCTATCAGGAGAGGTGAAATATTTTGAAATTATCGCTGACATGTATTGCCCTCTAACAGATGCCAATGAAGTGCAGCAAATCAACAAGCCCTTACCTTATTTCAAAACAGGTCGCACTCCCTAAAGGGCTAGCTAGAGTTCTATTCATAGACTTTAGTGCAGCATTTAATTCTATGAAGCTACATATTATCCTGCAAAGACTAGCCAATATTAAGATAGATAAGGCCTTGGTTATCTGGATCAGAGACTTTCTTTCCTGTCGCCCTCAGAGAGTATGTGTAAATGGCTTTTTGTCAGGAGTGCATACTATCAGTACAGGCTGCCCACAAGGCAACGTTCTTTCCTCTGTGCTTTTTTCTCTATTCACAAATTAATTTTCCATAAATAATAGTACCTTTAAGCTGATAAAATATGAAGATGATATGGCCTTAGTAGGACTCTTACAAAAAACTGACCCCTCTGGTGAGGCCTCTTATTTAGCACATGTAAAGGCCATTGAAACATGATGCAAAGATAGCGAGCTAGAAATCAATGTGGCAAAGACAAACAAGCTAATCTTTTGCAATAAAGAAGACATAACAACAGAGCCAGTTGTACTTAACAGTTTAACAGGACAGTGTTAATGGCTAGTAAAATAGTAGGACATCCTCAAAAACAACTGACTCAAATATATTCTGACAGAATGAGAAAGAAGGCTAGAAAAGTCACTACAGACAGCACTCACCCTCTTTCTAGACAGTTTGAGCTTCTGAAGTCTGGGAGGCGCTTCAGGGTGCCTCTTGCAAAAAGTACTTTTAGGAAATCTTTTGTCTCAAATGCTATTGGTATCCTGAATCAAACCAAGTAACTACAGCAAATGGATTATGCACTAAAGATTTATTCATCCATTCATTCATTCATACCTTACAATAATTCAATAATACACAAAATAACAGATGTAACATTTCTTATACTGTGTATATTGTTATTTAAGGAAACATGGCCTGTAAATTGATGTTGAACTTTTACAGTAGTATGTGATTTACATAAACTTCTATATTTAGCTTGTCTCCATCTCTCCATCCTTGCATTCTCTCCTATGGACAGCTGACATCCATCAGTCAGTGTTTCTCAAAGACTAAAGACTCCAACCTTTGGCAGTGACGTTCACAGCTAAAATAAACACAGGCTCTTGTGTCCTGCTGATTTTCATAGGAGACTGAAATGCATAGAGTTACTCACAGTGTAACTAACACTCTCACATCATATACACCAAATACTTATAGACTAAACAACAAGACCACACATGAGTGCCAGTTATTATACTTCTTTGCTGAGTGGGGAATGGGAAGGTCATTGATGGGGGGGTTTGTGAGGGACACAATACAGGGCAGGAAGTGAAAGAAAAGTAAAAATTGCACATATGAAGTTGATCAGCCACCCTATTGACTGACTCCAACACAACTAGGGCTGTCCCCGACCATGGATTTACATAGTCGAATCAGAATCGTCAAGTCCCGCCTATAGTCGACTGATAGTTGAATCATGTGTGTTTTTGTGCGCGCCCATTGCAAGCCGGAGGGAGGGGGTTACACACGGTAGCTCCACTTTAATATTGAGGAGCTGCAGTCTCTTTTCATTCAACTTACACTGTAAATTTCCAGCTAAACTGAGGCTTTTTGAAGACCCCTTTCTCTCTCTCTCTCTTGCCTGTCATTCACTGGTCTTGTGCAGAGTCTTGCATGTATGCCGTGCTGCTGACAACTGCATGCATGTCGCGGTTCTTCGGGCATCTATTTCAAGTAGCCGGCTATTTTAAAACGGTGATAAATTATCTGAAAGTCCCACGAGGTGCGGGCAACTCAGCACAACACCAGTGAAGCTGGGGCTCCGTCTCTTCTGCAAGTGTCTTCTGCCATTACACATACTGACGACCTAGGGTTGAAATGTGTATTGTAATAGGCTATATATAATAACTTACTGGGAGAAAACTGGTAATTATATGTAAAATCAGACGTTGTGCACCCCCATATCGCTAAAATGGCCTCATCCTTGTTTCACTGCGAAGCTTTGACTGTGAAATTGACAGTTGAATCAGGCGCCGCTCATCAAAGCATCGAATCTTCCACTATTTGGGGTCAGCCCTAATCGCAACATTACACTTCTAGTTTATATTACCTCAAGCATGATGAGAACACTGGTGAAAACACAAATCATATTTATCTCTAATGGAAATACAAAAACAAGAATGACTAAATCCATTACAACATGATTTTTATATTTCTAGAAGACTGAAAGTCGCCTCTATCCATTAATTTTGTTGTATGTTTCTGTATGTGGTTATGCAGGCAAAATTCTGCATATATTTTTTAATTGTTACTGTCTAAATAATAATTACACTAATAATTATACTTCACATACAATTTACAATCATGGTATTTATCAGAGGCTGTATCAGCAATCAAATTTTTTTTAGTTTTTTTGTTTAACTCAACACATTGAAATTCCTGAAGCCTTCCATCTCAATGGAAACACTGTCTATCTGACATCAGCTGTCAAACTCACAGATGATATCATTGGAAAATTGTAGCACAGTTGAGTAATCCAGTTGACTTTTCATACACAGATCAAATCTTTACCATATTCATGACATGTGGTGATGATGTGTGAAAGCAATCCGTCTTTCACTCTGTCTCTCTGTCTTTCATTCTCACGGCTCTCTGACTTTTTCCGCTCATTCACACAGTGTCTACTACTGCTACACACTAGGGATTATTGAACCAATTTACTCCAGATGTCCCTATTGTAAAGACAAAAAGGAAATCCCATTGGTCTTAACCAAACCTGTGCAGTTACTGGAGTACTGTGTTAGTAGCTTGGGGGTTTTACTGATTTAATCTTTAGACACATCACAGATCTTTGCTGCCCTGATAACCTCAAATATGTTTGATAGTTGGTGGGAGAGAGCAGAGTTTGTTGCTTTGACTGATATTACACAAAGGATAAGCGGTCTTGAGCCCTTAGTACACTTTGAGAGTCCCAGTAGCATGAGTCCTATGTACTTCCCTTTTTTTTTCTCTTTCTATCCTCTGTTTCCCTCACCTCCTTTTATCTGCAGGGTGATGCCACTCGTTCTTACTCAGATGATGATCGCTCCTCTTCTAACTTTGACGAGAGCGAGAAACACGACTCCATAAAGTTGTCTGGTGAGTTGATGGAATGTTTCCCTCTCACCCTTATAATTACATGTTTTATTTGAGTCAGTGGCTTGTGGTAAATTAAAATACAAGGCCCATCTACTGTAAATTGTGATTTAATATAACTAACACAACTAAAATATAAATAAAATAAAAATATATGAATATGTCACTATTGTGTTATTAGTAGGTTAGTACAGTTAAAATAACTGTGCAAAAGTTAAATTTTTTTTTTGGTAGATTTTAAAATAAAATTTGTGTCTCAAATATGATTCACCACCAATACCACAATACAAATCACAGATTTCCCCATTCATGTCAAAACTGAACAACGTGCCCAACAATCTGCTTGCATCTCACTTATAAGCCAGTAGTCTTTGTTTTCCAGTGACGCTTACTCAAGAAGCTAGATGTGCTCAACCCAAAAAACAAAAGTAAGACAGAACTATGTGCCAAAGGCTTACACACTTGCACAATCTTTATCTAGAGCTCACAATGAACCTGTTCCAGCTATCCAGCCGAACCAGTAAACAACGCGGTTCAGAAAGGATTAAAAATGAGTTCAGAGACAGGGGAAATCACTTCTATACAGTATGAGTGGGCTGCTGCTGCAGAGGAGATGTGATCTCTGCTGTGCACTGTAAGCAAAAGATGAAACTCTGCAGTCCGTTCCTACATAAATGGAAATAAAACAAGGTGTTTTACTGTCTGTCCACTTACAGAGCATAGCTGTTCCTCCGGTTGTTTGGCTTTTCCTTTTGATGTGTGGGTAGTGTAGTGTCTGCTTTTTATCGCTTTATTGCTTAAGAAGTCAACCAAGACTAATACTTTTTTCCTGTGTATTTCCACTTGAGGCTCTCTGAATCTATATGTATAACCAACAGCAGATTAAAGCTCATTGCTTGAGGTTTGTCAAGGGTACAAGGTACAAGAAGAGGTTGTAAAGTGAAATTGAGTTTGTAACTCCCTTCTGCTACGTAGCTGACAATATACAGTGGTGTAGTAGTAGTAGTAGCATGAAAGCAATTATTATAAATGGTAAAAATAAATAAACTATATTCAGTGGAGCAGTGCTGAGTATGAATTTAAGTTTAAAAGTCTGATAGCTTGGAAGAAAAAGCTGCTCTGCTGTCTGGTGGTGTGGCAGCAGAAACTTCTACATCTCTTCCCAGAAGGCAAATATCATTCTAGAAAATGTAAGAAATCACTAGGCAACATAGGCATAGACAGCTTCAACAGTGTAAAGGTATGAGACAATACGTTTTTCCTTCGAAAGACACCAAATGGGTCGAACATTGAGTTGGCAACAAACAAAGATGGATGGCCCAAGAAACAACAAAAACGCTCTTAACTGTTCTCTCTGTTTAACTACCTCTAGACCCAAGGATCTGCACGCTAACACCCAATGGCCACCTGGAGCTGGGTGCTGTCTCAGGGCCCAGGGGATCCTACTCCTCAGAGAGACGGAGCTTCACCATCGAGTCCAGGAAGAGCAGTGTGATGAGCCTGGGCAAGAGCAGCCTGGAGAGACGCTCCCTCTCTCTAGTACGCAGTCATGCTCTTATCCACTGACATGCATTTGTAGACTGATGAAAGCCTATTCACTCTAAATTATATGTATACTTTGCATCACTGCCAACATTTCTCCAACAATTTCAATCAACAATTTATAAATAATTTTCAGTTTTAAAGAGAGATAAGTCGTGACTCAGTCAGTGTACTAAGAATATCTTACAGGAGGGTCACTTCTGAGGCCAGAGGGTAACATAGAAGGAAGTTTCGAAAAAGAGCAACACTAATTAGATAATAAGAGTACAAGCAAGGAACACTTTTATTTTATTAGTCTTGTATGTTCCAATTAATCCTTATTCACATCCGAAAGTTTGGCACCATGTAGTCAACATATACTGTAGATTCTAAAATATCCAAACTAAGTAGAAGTGCCCTAGTGTTGTACCTATTGAACCAGAACCTCAGGAGAGTGAAACTGAAACACCTCTGCAATATTTGGCTCTGCATCCAGTTGCCATGGCAACTTGTATTAATTGACTGTTCCCCTTTTCTATTGAATCAGAGAAACTGAGAGAAGTAGAGAGGAAACTAACGACAGAGAGAAGGGGAAACAGAACAAAGAGGTGGTGAGGAAGGGTTATGCAGTGACAGGAAGATAGAGGGGAGTGAAAACTAGAGAGATGATAAGCTAGAGTTTAGCAGGGCTCTTACTGTAGAGGTTATGATGTTAAACAAAGTGGATGTGGAAGATCCACTTCACTGTGAAGTCTCCTCCTCTTCTCTCTGAGCACTCCAAGTTATTTGATATCAGAAGGCATCAGTTACATCAGATTGGGGCAAAAGAACAAAAATAATAAGAATTTAAGAAAGTTGGTTATGAAGAAATTTATGATTTTATTTAAGTTTTGTTACAGATTTATCAGCAGCCTGATAGTGTTGGTTCTCTTTGCCAAAATCACACTTGGACCTATGAAACAGTTCCATCTGTTTGTTTCGCTGTTTTATACAGTCTATCAAACAGTGTCGACTGGACTCAGATGAAACTCAGAGGGAATGATGCATCTCTCTGTTGTGTAGCAGCACAATCAAAATTTCACTCATCAGTCTAATGGATGTGCTGCTTTGTTGGGGGTATCTGTCAATGTGTCTGATGAAATCAAGCTGTTGATGCATAAAGAATTGGAAGAAGTACACAGCTGAGTTAAAGATCAAAATAATATATAATAAACATCCATAGTTGCATTATTCACTGAAAGGGAATTACAGTACATGGTTTTGACTGTTTTTGTATTAATATACGGAATATTGTGTGAACTTGTGTAATGTATATTAAATATTTTGAATGTCAATAGAAGTGAAATTGAAAAGGTTTCAGTCCAAGGAATAATATTAAAAATACAGAACGGGTACAGGATGGCAACATGTTCCCTTCAATTACTTATCACTAAGGCTATCTCTAATTACCACACAACCTGGATCAGTGTAATTTGCTTTCAATATAGTACTTATCCTCTGTTCAGTGTCAGCCAAATTAGACAGAAATCAATAGCTATTCACTGACTGTAACACACTGCATTGGTGCAGAGGTACACATTTATTTATTATTTATTTATTTATTTATTTATTTCCACAATATCACACATTGCAATTAATGCTACATCAGAAGCAGTTGTTGGGGGCAGCATATTACAGAAGTGACAAGTTACAAAATATATTACTTTTTCCAGCAGCCAAGAACTATAACACATTTCCCACACTAAATATAGTAATACGAGTTACAAGCAAATAAGATGCAGCATGTCAACTGGTGCTGGATACATTCGTGGGAACTTGTAGCCAGTGTCAACACAAGTCACTAGAGAATGGGGAGAAAGAAATCTTTGGCTACACACCAGCTCGATGGCATCACAACCATTTCAGCCCATATCTTGCCAAGGGTGAGAATCAATTAAAAGTAATTACTCAGTTACTCATCCACATTTTAGAAGCAGTATAAATTATGTAGTACAAAACACATCACTATTCAAGGCTGCAGCTACTACTATAGTACACCACAATTCAAAATAGCCTGCCCAACCACTGATCAGGAATAACAGTGTATTCTATTGTGAAAAATGGACTCCCAAGAAGCAACAGCTTATGAATAGGGGTCCATCCCATTAATTAGACATTGCCACTGACATTCAGTTACATTTAATATAAGAGAATGTTTCTGTTGTTATAGTGCAGTATGTGTGGTAGCAAAGAAAGAGCCTGACCACATAATACACAGTATGTTTGTACCAGCTATTGTCTGAGGTTTATGCCATATAGAGTGGAACAAATTGTCTTGACGGTAATATTTGGTGTCTAAAACACACATTCACATGCAATGTTCCACTTGAGTGATCCGCAGTGCAGTTCTGTGTGGACCAAGGTGTTATTTAACAGCTTGCGTGCACGCTTCACCACAGTTTCTATAGAAACGGATGCATAGATTCTCTGGTATACAGCATCAGCTCAGACTTTGACTGGTGACGTACGTTTCCATGGGTAAAACATAATTAGGTCCATCATGGTAAGAGGATTGGACATGCGGAAACAAACAGAACTGGTTATGTTCCTTTAAGTGGAACAGGCACTCAGGGGTTTGCATATTGAATCTGATGACAGCCTGTTGAGTGCACTGCAATCTCATTTAAAAAGCCCAGTTTGCTTAATTTGTTTAGTCATTTATTTATTGATACATGATTGACCTACAGTAGCAGGTGTGCTCTTTTCCACTTACCCCTATACAGTAGCTACATATTAACATATTGGTTCTGCCCAGTACATACTGGCAGCCACTAAGCATCTCAGTTGCAGGTGGAAGTGGGTAATGCTTGCTTAAGAGCATTTCTGGCTAACAAGTTAAGAATTCACTTTTGATGTAGGGACTAACAGTAATTTCTAAGTGTGGGTGTTACGAACCTCAGAAGCCCAGGGGGAGGAGGTTAGTACAATTAATAATTGTTCCAGGGCAGAAGAAGACGAGGAAACAGGAGTAAGTTTGCAAAGAAAAGGGTAATTTATTTACAATAATTAAACAAAGTGTCTTAACGCTCAATAAACAGAAAACAACTCCCAAAAGGGAAGCGAGCAACAAGGGTCCTTTTTAAAGGGAACTAAGGTAATTGATAAACACAAACGTAGTGATAGCAAACTAGCACACAGTGCAAAACAAAAACAGTAAATCACTTCACTTAACCGCAGGACTCCCACTGTTGCCACTGCTGGTTGTCACACGCTTGCCGCAGACTCCAAGCACTCTGTGACACTATCTCTTTCGCTGTAGCCCACGAACCTCTCACCCAGAGCAGCTTCCTTCACCAGCCCTGTGTTTTTTGCATTATTGTAGTAGCTATGGTGGGACAAAGTACATCCAAGTCGGTCTGTAAACTGTATTGAATATTGCATTTGCTTTTTCATTTAAATGTGGCCAATGTGGGACTAATGTTTGCGACCTGTCTGATGTTCTGAACCCTTGTGTGGCTTCGGACTTCTAGCATGGACTTTGACACACGTGTTCACAGCACGCATTCACTGGGAAATGTGAGGTTTCTTTGCAACAGTCAGGGAGATGGATGTAAAGATGTCAGTCCACAGGGATGGGATGCCTTACCATGGACTATGTCACATTGTAGTTTTAATAGGGAATAACATAGAATTAATGCATTTTTTCTAGCAGTGACATGTTCATGCTTTCCTGTAGACATTGTTCTCTGTCCAGTCTCTGTCTCTGTGTTTCTTGGATTTTTGGTGTTTGGATGGATTTGGTTGCAATGGGTGTAAACTATTGGTAATTACTAATTACTATGAATTGCTGTGTGTCTATTCTAGCGCCATGGTCGCAGTTCAAACTACCACAACTGGGGTCGCCTCCCCATCCACAGTCTGCATGGAGCCGCAGGTAGACCATTTGATTTACTTTCAGCAACTGATTTCAGCTATTGCCTTAATGAATTCTTAATACTTTCATTAAACCTTAATTACCTACATGGAAGCATCAAACCTTTGCTGTTGTTTTATTACCCAATTAGCTTTATAACTAAACTCTTAATATGTAGAAAAGTATTGATTAACTCTTTATTGATACATACATACATTTTCATGCATATTAAATAGCTCTTAATTGTACTGTTGTGCTCTAAAGGTCCAGCTCAAACAGCCTGGGCCGGAGAAGCTACAGGTTTGGTGGGACACCTCTGGTGGGAGGCAGCCTCCGTGTGCACGGCACCCGCTCACCCCACTCCTACACCTATGCCGCAGAGCAGGAATCCCTTCTTTCCCACCCACACCACTCTCATCTACCCCCACACCATCCACCTCCACCCCCACTGTTCCTCTCCAGACACTTTGCTGCAAGGAGGGATCGACGAGCTCTTTCCCTGGAGCTCCCAGAGCTGCTTCGGGCAGGCGGACAGCCCCCAGGCCTTCCCCCTTTCCACCCGGACCCTGGGAGGAGGAGTGGGTCTGGTGCAGGGGGATCCATCACTGGGGGGTCTGGGGCTGGTAGTGGTTTTGGAGTGGACCACCGGGACTGTAATGGCAAGGCACCAGGTCCCCACACTCAGCTCATGGCTGAGGTTTTCCCTCAAGTCAACGCACGCAAAGACAGAGCAGACCTTGATGAAGAGACAGATTATGTAAGTCACCGGATAAACTCAATAAAGAAGAAATGCCATAAAGCAACAAATAAATGAATGACCACCACCTCTTAGATTATGCAGTGCTACTTTATTCCATTAATGATATGGGGATGAGGCGCTTAACTAGATACTTTAGCTTTATGAGAGATGCTGAAAAAGCAGTCATGTATTTTTTTATTGTGTTGGTTATGTGTCAAAATGAGAAAAGAGCTTTAGGGCTCCACTCAGGGATCCAGCCAGTTGCGGATAAATGGGGAATCATTTATTGGTTCCCTGATATGCCGAGATAATACTGAAAACTAAACAAAACATAAATCATAATCATTGTGGGAGTTGGGGTAGAAATGAGGCAGCAGTATTAGCTTATCTAACCTCTGCAGTGACATTGCAGTCATGTTATAAAATTTCCAAGCATGACAGAAATCTTCTAATTGAATCTGGGTGAACACATTCATTTTTAAAGTATTTACATTATGGATAGATTGGGGGTAAATTAAAGAATTAAATAAAAGCATAATCTGAAAAAAGATAAATATTGCATACTGTTGCTATGGGTGTAGGTGGCACCTTTGACAATTCTAAGCACTAATAATGCTCTAATGAGCTGAAATACAGTGATCTAAACAAAACTGATGATGTCACTGATGAAGCATTACTTATTGATTTGCTTGGTAATTTGACCTTTTAACATATTCCCACCATTCTTCTCATCTCTGTTTCCCTCCTCTTACATGCAGAGTTTGTGTTTCCGTATCCAGAAATGATGGAGGTGTACAAGCCAGACTGGTGTGAAAGCAGAGAGGAGTGGTCTGTCTATCTCTTTCGCCTCAAAACAAGTGAGTGGAAACTTCAGATTCTTAATAGGAGTGATGGGATCCTACTTGATTTTTCTGCCAAAGTTTGTTTATTTCACATTAAAGATTTCTGTTTCTTTTTTGTGCTCTGGCTGGTTTGAGGTGGGTGGAGCTCAGTTGTGAAAAAAAGTGATGTTAAGTACTTTCGTATACTAATCTGGATTACCAACATTTAAGTCGAATCTAAATCTAATCACTTGAGCTG
>NW_024040804.1:0-27920 GCF_014851395.1 Micropterus salmoides | reverse complement strand
ACACACCACACACACACACACACACACACGCACACACTGGCCTGAGATCAGCAGCATGTTATTGGCTGACATTATGATGATCCACAATAACACAATGACAAAGTCCCTCTACTCATTTTAGGGAAAAGCTCATTGAATTGATTAGAAATGGATTTTTATCTCCATCATTATTTTTATTCAGATTGTGGAGCTGCAGTTTGTCAGAGATCAGCTGTGCTTCTCTGGCCTCAGCTCTGAAGTCCAACCCCTCCCATCTGAGAGAGCTGGAGTGGGTGACAACACGCTGCAGGATTCAGGAGTGAAGCTGCTGTCTGATCTGTGGAGAGTCCACACTGCAGATGGAGACTCTGAGGTCAGTAGAGGGTTGGAGTCAGTCCATGCTGGTTTCAGCAGTATTGTACTAAACACAGTTAGTATCAAAGCAGAGATCCAGTATTCCTGTAAACCTCCAACCTTCTCAGCGGCTGCTTCCTCAGTGAAGCTGTGAGAGGAGAATGGTGACAGGCTTCAGGATTGGACAGAAAGACAGACAGAGAGAGAGAGAACAGGCAGTGATCATGTGTTTGAGTTGATGTGAAGACGACTGTTGTTGTTGTGTTCATGTCTCCAGGAAATAAAGCTGGATTCCAGCTGACAGCATCACAAGATGTATAGAGACAGTGGTCCTCATTCATCAAACTGTCGGACCATCAAATCTGATCTCAAGTGTTTGTTTCTCATTTCAACACTAAACTACTGATCAGTCTTTCTACAGAGCAGAACCTCTGCTGAAGTCCAGTAAGCATAGCTAATGTTTAGCTGTTCAGTCTTTGTATGAACATGTAGGACCTTTAACATCATATATATCTGTCTATGTGTCTTTAGTTTGGTCCAGATGTTTTTAGAACAGTCTCCATATTTACAGATTTGCCTGTAATATTTCCAAAGTAGCTGAAATATTCAAATGTGACTGAGCGGCTGGTTTTTAACAGCAGTAAATCCATCATTCCAGTGAGCAGTGAATATCTCTCTGTCTCTGCAGTCATGATGCGTTCAGGGACTCTCAGCACTTTATTTCCACTGTGGACTTGAGTGAAACCTGCAGAGTAAACAGAGCTGATGGCCAAAGTCTCTGCAGGTCTCAGTGTGTTCACTCCAATACGTTAACATGAGAGCTGAAAGGAAGCTGGCTACGCTACACAGCCGCTCCCTTCTGGTCTGAACAGGACTGAAGTCCCTGCTGGTCTTTATACTGGATGTGCTGCATCACTGACTGACAGCTGATGAAGGGAGTCTCTGTAAACTCTGATTAATGACTTCTGCTCTCTGTCTTCTTCTTCATCAGCGCTGATCTCTGTCAGAGTGTGAGGGGTCAGAAAGGTGGAGGTGTTGAGAGAGGATCAGCTGTGTCCTGATGATCCAGAGAGGTTGAAGCAGCAGCATCAGCTTGTGTGTGGAGAGGCTCTGACTGGGCCATGTTACTGGGAGGTAGAGTGGAGAGAAGAGCTTCATCCAGCAGTGACTGACAGAGGAATCCCAACAAAGGCTGGGATTTTTAATTTTAATAATAAAATTCTGCTGTAACCTACCTATTTACTTTTTTGACATTCAGTTATTACCTGTATCGAAGTTTGGAAAAAATGTAGACCTATGTATCACCACATAGTTGTTGGAAAAGTTGCGAAACATACTTGACTCACTCTGATCTACATGTTGTCATCTTTCACAACGGTGAATAAGATGTTGGTTGAGTCGCGCAGGCAGAGTTTCTTCATAACGGGCGCATGCTCCGCATTTTCCCACGAAGAATGCACTTTGATTATGCATATATTTATATATGATGAAACTACCAAATCTAACACTGTGGCAGCCAGTAAAGCCAGGAGGCTTGTTGGCAGTGTAGTGAGTAAATTTGCAATTAACTTAACAGTGTTCTTGTTGTAATTTTCTATTGTGTATTTTATGGACTCTTATGTGTAATGTGATTAAAATGTACAAGTTCAAGGTACAACTGCATAATAAGTACATTGTAATAAAATAAAAAATGGAGCCTGGGGAGAGGGGTAATAATAATCTGAGGAAAAACTTTATGAGGAACTAATTATCACAAATCGACAAGTTAAAATTTTAAATAATCTCTGACATTATATATAACATAAAACATTTATGAGAGGAACTATCGCTTCACTTTGTAAGGCTGCAAAATACCACGCATACCTCTGCCATGTATTATGCATGCAGAAAATTATATTATAGGATCCTTCACAGCCAGATTTAGCAACGATGAAATACTGTTGATTTCAGCCCTCATCAGACTTTGCGGTGAAGTGGGCATATTCAGAAAAATTGGGATTTTTTTTAGGGTTCCAATTTCCAAGTTCTTGTAAATCTACCATTTTCATGTAGGAATTTTTTTCTTGGATTATACAACCTCACCCTGGCTCTGTATTTTTCAGGTATGTAAATAGTCAATCAAAATATGTGATACATTTAGGATTATTTAATCAGATTGCACTAAAAAGGAGGCCTAATTCCACTGTCTATTTTGTACAATGACAATAAATGGTTTTTATTCTATTATATTCTATACAGATTTTTAAATGAATGATTTAATTTATTAAAAATTATATCAAAATTAAATTAAAAAAATTTAAAAAGCTGCCTGTATGAATGTATTGTCATGGGTTGGGTAGGGGGGTGTGTTTTGCATTTGTTTTCTGTGTTCATTCCTTTCCCTTGTGTTTGCTCTTCTCTGTAGTGTGTGTTACTTTGGTCAATTGTTTATTCATCAGGTTTCCTAGTAATTTTGAGTTCATCAGTGTTTCTATTTTACCGTCTCTGTGTTCTTTGCTTTGTCTGCAAGGCACTTATGTCATCTGTATTATGTTTCATTTTGTGACAGTTCGCTGTGTGATTCAGTTAGCTTTACTCCCTGTTAGTTTGTAGTTCGTCTGCCCTGTGGCCTGTACTACAAAGCAGGGTAACTGGCTTATCCATGTAACTTCAGGAGTAACTTTGTGATGTCAGGTGTAACTTCCCGGTTAAAGGTGGATAGGTGTTACCGAGATCTGTTGCCATGGCAATTTACACTGCATCTCTAAACTACTCCGAGCAGGTTTTGTTCGTGGTTAACTCGAGGATACCCTGCACGTGGACTACACACCATATCTGTACTCAGTGTTAATGATGAGAAGTAGGATTAAAACACACCACTTCATAAAATATGTTTAGATTTCATCCTAATTTGTTTCACTGCGGCTGCAATGAAGTTCTGAACACAACAGCATCACATTCAGACAGCGAGCCCTGCACCCTCTGTGATTTTAGACAGGAATCTTAATTAATTAACGGGTTAGTTTCTTAGATGGAGCCCATCTGTAGTCTATAATTGAATTCACATGTGAAGTGTGAAATTTACAAGAAGAAAAATCGAAAATTTCCTGAAATTAAATTACATAAAAAAATTGAAAATCACTCTGTTTGCTTCTGAATATGCCCAATCCAAGGCAAAGTCTCTAAGGTGAATGATAGTGATTGTGGGATAAACTCACGAGTATTTCCTCACTGCTAAATCCGATAGCAATGTTTAATATAACTTTCCACTGCATGCATAGCCTAATACACGACAGACGTGTGTGTGTGTGATGTAGCAGCCTTGCAAAGTGAAGTTTCTCTCATAACTGTGTGACTATAATGTCAGAGAATAATCAAGTTTTTTTACTTGTAGATTAATCTTGGAAATTAAATTCTCTCTCGGATTATTCCCCCTCTCCTCTGGCTCCTACAATTACAATGGCCATATGTGCAGTTGTACATCTTAATCACATTACAGATAAAAGAAGAGCCCATAAAATACATAATAAAGATTTGAGCTACAATAAGAACACTGTGATGATAATTAGGCTACAAATTTACAATGCGATGCAACAAGCCTCCCTGTTTTGTCGTCTGGCACGATATTAAATTTAACTATTAACATGTCTTTACATTCATGATTTCCTGCGCTGTTGCGAAAAAACACCCCTTTTCTGTGAACGCACACCAACTCCAATTAGGTTAACACAGACTCAACTGACCAACATCTCATCCACCTTCGTAGTACTGTTTAACTCCAGTGTAGGCAGTCAGAGTCAACCCTGAGTTTGCCTGATAAGCCCAAGTTAACTCCCTTTGTAGTACAGGCCACAGGTATAGTGGAGTGAAGTTTCGGGACTGATCCTTTCACTTCTGAAGAGGAGAGAGAGTGGGCAAGAAGCCCTTTCACAGAGGCTTTTGGAGATCTGTCAGTGTTGTTTGACAGCACTGTCAACAACAATCCCAGGCCATTGCAGGATGCTCTACAGAACCATATGCGTTTCATCCTAAAATAAGCACTCAGCAACATTCAAGACACCATGAAAGTAATGGATTCTGTTGGGCCCCATTTGATTTCTGTTTTTAACAGCTCCCTATCTATGGTTGTGTCCCTGATTATTTTAAAACTGCCTGTGTGAACCCACTTTTAAAGAAACCTGGTTTAGATCCCTCCCTCCCACAAAATTTTAGACCAATTTCAAAACTGCCTTTTATTGCAAAGTTTCTAGAAAGAATTGTGTCCAAACAGCTGCTCACTGTACTGGAAAATAAATTCAAAATATTTGAAAAGTTTCAGTCTGGTTTCAGGAAGTACCACAGCACTGAGACTGCCCTGCTTAAAGTCACCAATGACCTTTTAATGTCTGCTGATGAAGGCATGTGCTCAGTCCTGGTACTCCTGGACCTTAGCGCTGCTTTTGACACCATTGATCACAACATCATGTTAGACAGACTGAGGCACTGGGTGGGGATCTCTGGTACTAGAATGGTTTTCATCCTACCTGTCAAACAGGAAGTTTTGCGTGTCTGTAAACAACTATGTCTCCTCGTTCTGTCCAGTTAAATATGGTGTGCCTCAGGGGTCGGTCTTAGGACCCATTTTGTTTTCCTTGTATCTGCTTCCCCTTGGACATATTATCCATAAACATGGCATTTCTTTTCATATTTATGCTGATGACACACAAATATACTTGCCCGTCAGATCCACAAACCCTGGAATGCTGAGTTCACTTATCTGCCTTTGTGAAGTTAAAAATGGATGTCAAATAATTTCCTCCAGCTGAACTCAGACAAAACAGAAATCCTGGCCATTGGGTCTCAGCAGATGGCAAATCAAATACTGCCATCTGCTGGTTCCCTAGTAAATCACATTAAGCCTGTGTAAAGAACCTTGGTGTTGGTTTGATAGTAATTTAAATTTCGAGCAGCACACCACAAAGCTTGTTCAATCGTGTTTTTATCAATTTAGAAATATAGCAAAAATTCAATCTATGTTAACTTTTAAGGACAATGAGACCATTTTACACGCCTTCATCTCATCACACCTGGATTATTGCAACAGCCTTTTTACTTGTTTAACCCAAAAATCTACTGATCGACTCCAGGCTGTCCAGAACTGAGCTGCCAGGCTTTTAACCAGAACAAAGAAATATGACCACATTACCCCTGTTTTAGCTTCACTACACTGGCTCCCAGTATGTTTTAGAATTGACTTTAAAATTCTATTGATCACTTTTAAAGCTCTTCATGGCCTCTCGCCTTGTTATATTTCTGACCTTTTAGTCCCATACGCACCAGCACGTACCTTGAGATCCTCGGGCAGAGGTCTGTTGTCTGTTCCAGAGTCTCGACTGAAAACTAAAGGGGACAGAGCGTTTGCTGTCAGGGCCCCGAGGCTCTGGAACAGCCTACCCGAGGAAATCAGGTCGGCTGAGTCAGTGAACTCTTTTAAGCCCCTTCTTAAAACATACTTTTATAGGAGAGCCTTTCCCGATCTTATTTGACTTTATTTTATCCATTTTATTTTACTTATTTTATATTTATCTTAAACATGTATTTTTGTCTTGTCAATGTTTTCTTGCTTTTATCATGTATTGTTTTTGTTTTATTGTCTTTACACTTGTTAAAGCACTTTGTAACTTCTTTTTAGAAAGTGCTCTACAAATGAAGATTATTATTATTACTAATGCCCAAAGTGCGGGACTTCAATTACCCAGGACAGGACTCCCTCTGTGGCTGGCCGGTTGGAGGTTATGGAGATTGTGAGAGGCCAATTACTGATAGTTTTTTGTTGTTTGGATGGTTGAGTTTTATTTAATATTTGTTGATTTCACGATTCTGACATAACCTCAAGGTTCTGCTCCATTTGTATCCTCTTATAGATCATATTTGGTAATTCTAGCGACAGAGGTTCATGAGGGGAGAAGAAAAGGAGAGAGGTGAACGAGTAAAGACTGCACTCACTGCTGCACTTTTGTCCCTGTTTGTACTTACAGTTATGGAGAAACCTAGTGTTTGACTGTGTTATTCTCTTTCACACACATATGTTGCTTTCAATAATGTTAAAATGTTACAAGGCTTTACATAAACGGAAATGTTTGAGTTCATTCAGGGGCAAATAATCATTCTTTAAAGGTCACAAATAAAACCCAGGATCCTGGAAATACCTTAATTTAGCAAAGAGTGTTTTGGAAAATCAGATACTTATCTAATGGTAATACATATTGTGGCTAGATTCTGAGCTGCCAGACTGCTCTAGCGACACACACACACACACACACACACACAGAGTTTCCTGTAGATGGAGAGGGGAGGAGCAACCCTGAGCAGGTGATCCAGGTGAAAACAGAGAAAACCTGAAGTGAAAGAGTTGAGTCAGTTTAGAGTGTATTTTGAGTCGACAGTCAACAGAGCAGAAGAAGGAGAGCAGAAGGCTGAGGCAGGGTAAGTGTTAATCCAACATTTATATTATTTCACTGTCATAGTCTCTGAGTCAGTTTTCTCCCTGTGGACTGTAGAGGAAAGAAACGTTAGAGGTAACTCAACACTTTGTGTCTGTTACTTCCTGTTCTCTCAGTCTTGTGACTCTTGAACAAACTTGTTTCTCTTGATTCTTGTGTTCTGAGCTCACAGTCAGTGTCACTGTTTTATGTCTCAGACCAACTGAAGTCCAGAAGATGAGTGTTTGTGTGGAGGAAGAGGAGGACGGAGCAGAGTCTGCAGGATCCATATGTCTGTCTATGAAGAGTGACCGGTCCAATGACCCTCCCCTGAACTTCAGTTTCAAACCTGGACCCTCAGACACAAAGTAAGAGACTGTTTTTACTGTAAACTGACCTGATGGAAGATGATGCATTGAGGATGAAGACAAAATGTTCTGCTAACAGATTTATATTCCTGATGCAGAACTATTAGTGCAGATACTGTTTCAAACTAAGATGGATCTGATTAGATTTCTGGAGCAAAACACCTGAGAACCTCGATTTCAGAATTTACACTTCAAGAACATCTTCATATATTTTTGCTTCACGTTGACGTCACTGTAAAGATTTAGAAGGATTCAGAATCTGAAAGAATCTGCTTCAAATGTGTCCTTCATTTTCTCCTATTTGTCCTCTAAACACTGAGCTGTTTGGCTCTTCCTCAGATCAGCTGTTCTGATCCACCAGATGCATCTTGAATCACTTCAGATCATAATTGTGCAACATGTGGTGAAAAAGCATTTGTAGTTCAGCTTTGCTCACCTTGATGAACACTTTGCTTTGAATCATTAGTAAGTGGAGCTTTGAGCTCAGATTCTCTCCACCATATATTGTTCCTAAAGGTGAAGAACAAACATTCACGGGCAGCACTGATGGAAAAGTTAGCAGTGGATGGAAAAAGGGCAGAAAATGGTCACGTGGAGATTTGGACCACTTCTTCATTTAGGGATCCATGCAGCAAAGCTGCTGTTTTTATTCTCATTATATTTTCTTTTTTCTACATGGGGCACTACATATGAAAAGTTTACACCTCGTAATTCGCTGCATGATTGTACAAAATTTGGTTTGTATGATCTAGGGTCCCTACTCCGTGGACGCATAAAATATGGTAACGATTGCTTAAACAAATGTAAATTTCTAGACATTTCTCATTCCAAAGAAAATCACCCATATGTCCTGAACAGCTGAAATTTTCAGAACATCCACTGATATGTGACAGAACTTTGATGACCTATGATCAATTTAGAAGACAGTCACTCAGTATTTTCAAAATATGCTAAATCAATAACCTCTATAGCTCTACAAGTCTTTCTTCAAATGCTACCAAAATGTGTTTCAAAGGGTTTTCAGATCGCTCGAACTGTGAGTCCGCATTGATATTCAATATCTTGTTGTAATTTGTACAGTATGCACAACATCGTTTTTGCTCAGTGTTGGATCAGCACCAATATATTTGACAATATAACCAAAACCAGGATGATGTGATTATTTTTTTTCCAATTTCATCTCTAATATTTTGACTGTTTTAAAGGTGCTGTAGAATACTAATTTTCAGATTCATGCTTGTATTTAAGGTTTCTATTGGAAAGTAATGAGAATTTTTTAACACTAATGTTTTAACACAAAAAAATTATGTTCCTCATACTGTCCATTACTTCAGCAACTTTTAGAGATTTTTGGTAGGTTGCAAATTTCGCTCATTACTCAGGCACAGATGACACTCATTGACACTGTAAAAATTAATTTTGTGTTTCTGCAATTACTACAAAAAGGCTTGGCTTAGAGTTCAAATCCTGCCATCACTTTAATCTCTTAAGTCATCTGGGTCTACTCTTTTCTTCTGGAAATAGCAAATGTTGCTTTTTTCGTGACCTGCTTGGATCACAATCATGACTACTTTTACGTTCCATCGCAGTACTTTTCTCCTTCCACCCCTTCCTAACCATAGCTGTGTCTATCTTCGCTCAGCTGCTTCAAACACAGTCAAAGTGGATTGACACCAATTCCTGTTTCAAAGAGAAATTCAGCAAGCTGCCATAGCAGAGCAGAGATAGACAGAGCTATGACTGAGAAGGAATAGAAGAAGAAAAGTAAAAGTAGCTCTTCAAAGTATTCTTGCCCTTACCTTTTGGGGGCTCCATAGATAGTTGACAGTAGAGAGTTTCAAGAAATAATGACATACAAACAAGGCTATGTGTGAACTTGAACCTGTGACACCGCTGTTACATGCTATAAGTTTAAACCACTTCTATCCTCAG
This sequence comes from Micropterus salmoides, assembly GCF_014851395.1. Classification (NCBI taxonomy): domain Eukaryota; kingdom Metazoa; phylum Chordata; class Actinopteri; order Centrarchiformes; family Centrarchidae; genus Micropterus; species Micropterus salmoides. The sequence goes on along the minus strand of NW_024040804.1, from coordinate 18,847 downwards.
TTCAAAGCTAACTAACTCAATCTATGCTGCCCAGAGTCACTGTAAAACAATGAAGGACATAATCAGCTTGCTCAGTGCCGGCCAAATCTATATATTTTTCAACAAAATGCAACAAATCATTTTAATTCTAAAGAAATGTCTTCACAGAGAGAGGAAGAGGAGTTCTGTTTCTGTGGAGGAGCAGCCGTCCTGCTGTGCTTTGTGTCAGGACGTCCTGAAGGATCCAGTCTCTACCAGCTGTGGACACTGGTTCTGCAGACGGTGCATCACCTCATACTGGGACCAGTCTGCTTCATCAGGAGACTCCTGCTGTCCCCAGTGTGGAAAAAGATCCAGAACAAGAACTGCAAGTAAGACTGGACATCTGTCTGCTGATGGACTTATGTCTGAAAAAATTATTTTTGTGTTGCAACGGTCACATAGTGTTGTTCTGCTGCATGTGCAAAAATCTAAACTCTCCATCTTAATTTCTTCTTTTTTAGTTTTATTTGGGTGCTGAAAACTAATACTTTTATAATTAGACCTTTTATTATTTGTCTTACAGTTGACTTTGGTCTGCAGGAGGTTTTAGATGAACTTAAGATCATTCTGAGGAGGAGATGTGAACGTGTGACTGAAGGAAGTGATGAAACAGGAAGTGGAACCCTCCTCAACAGGATCTACACTGAGCTCTACATCACAGAGGGACAGAGTGAAGAGGTTAATACCCAGCATGAGGTGAGGCAGCTTGAGACAGCTTCCAAGATGGAGACCCTCCATGACGCTCCAATCAGGTGCCAGGACATCTTTAAAGCCTTACCTGGCCAACAGAGAGCCATCAGAGTGGTTCTGACCAACGGCGTCGCTGGCGTTGGAAAAACCTTCTCAGTGCAGAAGTTCACTCTGGACTGGGCAGAGGGCTCGGAAAACCAAGATGTCGGTCTGCTGGTTCTGCTCTCGTTCAGGGAGCTGAACTTGATCAAAGACGAGCGGCACAGTCTCCTCACGCTGCTCCATGTTTTCCATCCAACATTACAGAAGGTCCCAGCAGAGAAGCTCGCCGTCTGGAAACTGTTGTTCATCTTTGACGGCCTGGATGAAAGCAGACTTTCATTGGATTTCCACAACAGTGAGGTTGTGTCTGATGTCACACAGAAGTCATCAGTCAACCTGCTGCTGACAAACCTCATCAAGGGGAATCTGCTTCCCTCGGCTCTCGTCTGGATAACTTCCAGACCTGCGGCGGCCAATCAGATCCCTCCTTCGTGTGTCGGCAGGGTAACGGAAGTACGAGGCTTCACTGACGCCCAGAAGGAGGAGTACTTCAGGAGGAGAGTCAGTGATGAAGAGCTGTCCAGCAGAATCATCTCACACATCAAGACCTCCAGGAGCCTCCACATCATGTGTCTAATCCCAGTCTTCTGCTGGATCACTGCTACAGTTCTGGAGCACATGTTGACTACAGAGCAGAGAGGAGAGCTGCCCAAGACCCTGACTGACCTGTACTCACACTTCCTGCTGGTTCAGATAAAGAGGAAGAAGCACAAGTACGATGAGGGACATGAGACGAGTCCACAGGAGCTGACGGAGGCTGACAGGGAGGTTCTTCTGAAGCTGGGGAGGCTGGCGTTTGAACAGCTGGAAAAGGAAACATCATGTTCTACCAAGAAGACCTGGAGCAGTGTGGTCTTGATGTCACAGAAGCGTCGGTGTACTCAGGAGTTTGTACAGAGATCTTCAAACGAGAGAGTGTGATCTTCCAGAAAACAGTCTACTGCTTTGTTCATCTGAGCGTTCAGGAGTTTCTGGCTGCAGTCTACATGTTCCACTGTTACACCAGCAGGAACACAGAGAGACTGAAGGACTTCCTTGGAAAAGACCTGAAATACAAGAAGAGTCACTCATCCCTGGATGTCTTCCTGAGGAGTGCCATGCAGAAATCCCTTGAAAGTAAAAATGGCCACCTGGACCTGTTTGTTCGCTTCCTTCATGGCCTCTCTCTGGAGTCCAACCAGAGACTCTTAGGAGGCCTGCTGGGTCGGACAGACAACAGTCCAGAAATCATCCAGAGAGCCATCAACAACTTGAAGGAGATGAATCACAAGATCTCTCCTGACAGAAGCATCAACATCTTCCACTGTCTGACGGAGATGAACGACCACTCAGTACATCAGGAGATCCAAGAGTTCCTGAAGTCAGAGAACAGATCAGAGAAGAAACTCTCTGAGATCCACTGCTCAGCTCTGGCCTACATGCTGCAGATGTCAGAGGAGGTTCTGGATGAGTTGGACCTGAAGAAGTACAACACATCAGAGGAGGGACGACGGAGACTGATTCCAGCTGTGAGGAACTGCAAGCAGGCTCGGTAAATCCAGATATGATTAACATAATAAGTGTAGATTAGTTGTTTTGTTCTTCAAATATAAACACTACAACATTATTATTATTCTCAAAATAGTGTTGTACTTGTTTATTAAAACATTTGTCAGTTGTATTTTGTAACAGATTAGATTGAGATTTTTCCATTTGATTGTGTTTTATTAGGGGTCCAAGCCCGAAGTGGGCTGGGAACCCGATTGTTTCCGTTCTCGTTTTTATTAGGGCCCGAGCGCGAACCGTGTGAGGTCCCTATTGAAACTGTAAAGAATTTTTTTTTTTTCCTGCAAAGTAAGCTCAATTTTGGGGGCCTAACCATACTCGAAAACTCACCAAACTTTGCACACATGTCAGAAGTGGTCTTTTTTTATGGGTTTTACGCATAGGCGTTGCAAAATAACTCGCTAGCGCCACCTAGAAAATTGGAAAAAAATTAGCCCCTCGTCCACGTTCAACCTACATGCACGAAATGTTCAGGGGACATGTATCATTTCAAGATGCACAAAAAAGCCTCAAGAACCCATACCCTGAACTCAACAGGAAGTCGGCCATTTTGAATTTTACGGATATTTTTGGATGATTTACACACTTCGTACTTTAACGAACTCCTCCGAGGGATTTAGTCGGATCGACTTCAAATTTCTGCTGTGCCTTCTAAAGGCATTGAATAAGTTGTGCTATTTGTGAGTTTTTGTCAATGGGCGTGTCTGTGGCGTCTATGATTCGCCATGAAACAGGAAGTTATTATGACTTCAGTCTGCATGCTCTGCAGTCTGCACCAAACTGTACATGTAGGATGAGAGTCCCACCCTGAACACATGTACATGCTGATATTCACTCACACCGGCAGAGCTCCAGAATATGCAGCGCGGCAGCCTCACGCCCCGACGCATTACACGTGCGAGGGCCCACCCAATGCTGCTTCCAGCTTTAATTTACTCCATTTTCTTACAAAGTGATAGGACATCAAGAGTATTAGAACTCCTGAATCGTAGCCATCACACTACATGCCCACTGGACCTGATTCCTACCAATCTCCTCCAAGCCATATCTCCTGCTGTGGTGCCGGCCATCACTCATGTGAATAAATACTTTGCTGGCTTCAGAACCTTCCCAGCTGCTTCCAAACACGGCTTTGGTTATACCTAGGGATGGGGATCGAGACCCGGTTCCAAAATTTCCCAAGACCCAAAAATCTATAACGTCCGAATTTGAAATGCAATGGATAAGAAAATCATCAGGCTGCAGTCTCTGCCTGCTCTCTGTCGGCTCCCACACACACACACACACACACACACACAGCGGCAGCAGAGCAAGAGGCTGCGCCAGCGTGGTGGAATACGGTGAGAATTAAGTTCGCTCCAAACTATTGTAACATTAGCTAAACAGAAAGCGGTCTATCTGGAGCACAGACTGGTCTGTAGTCTTAAAAACTACAACGTAGTAACGTTACCTGCAGCCAGCGAGAGAGGAGGAGGGACTGATACAGACTGATGGTATTCTTTCTAAACGTAACTCACTACTTGTGATGTCAGATAAAGTTATTGAGTTACTTTGCTGTTGTAAACATTAATGTTTTAAAATATTAAATTAAAAGCAACCAGGCAGTTAATATGTAAGCTTCAATATACAGTATGTTTATTTATCGCAAGTGATATCTCAACACATAACGTTCTCACACATTGAATATTTTCCTCATACCATGCAGGCCTACCTCATGCCCGTTGGGTCTGGTTTTACCAAATAACCATGACTAAATATTAAAGTATCCATAGTGGTATCGACAAAGAATCGTATCGTTAAGCAGTCTCAATAAGGGTATCAATAAAAGTTAACGATCCCCATCCCTATTTATACCCCTACTCAAAAAACCCTCCTTCAACCCTATTCAAGTTTGGAACAATTGGCCAGTTTCCCTTCTATCATTTCTATCCAAAGCTTTCGAATGGGGAGTCGGAATGCAATGACCTCCTAGATCCATATCAGTCTGGCTTTTAAGACTCTACTGAAATGGCTTTGTTGTCTGTGACGGAAGCCCTAAGGTCACCTAAAGCTGTCTGTTCTGATCCTGCTTGACATTTCAGCTGCCTTTGACACAGTCAATCACAGGATCCTGCTTTCCCCACTTTAGGCAATTGGCATCTCGGATAAAGCACTCCTCTAATCCTCCCCAATCCTACCTCTTTCAAGGTCAATTGTCCTCCCCTCGCTGCCTCTACACAGGGATGCCCAAGGCCCAGTGTTAGGGCCCCCTTCTCTTCTCAATTTACACCACCTCACTGGGGCCGATCATTTGGCATGGCTTCTCTTAACACTGCTACGCAGACAGTTCTCAACTTTACCTATCCTTCCCGCCAGACAACCCCACTGTCTCGGTGCAGATCTAGACTGTCGCTTGGAAATATCTGCAGAGAAGATGGCTTGCCACCTTCAATTAAACCTCTATCCACCATAACATCAAACTACAAGTTTACTCCTCAACCATCACTCCAACCAGGGTGGTGAGGAACTTGGGTGTCATGATTGATGACTAGCTGTCCTTATCTAACTCCTTACAATTCTTTTGTATTCATTAAACAATTTTGTTAACTCACTTCTTTCCCCAGGTGTTTACCCCATTGATGCTGTATGTGCTATGTTATGATTGATTATTTGAATGATCCTTGTTGTTTATTACTATAGACAGATAGATCCACAATATACCATCTATCCAAACAATAAACCATGGGTCTCTATATCCATAAAATACACAATTAAACAGAAAAATATCAGTTATAATAAAAGGGATAGTGGTATGCCGATGTTTCATACTAAGAGATCTTGTAGGATGAAAACGTGACAAGATTTCTCATTAGGTTAAAAGCTGTCTTGCGAGACTCACAATATTTCACACTGTCAAGCCACACGTCAGTTTTCTCACGCAGTGATAAACAAATGTATAATGGTTTGTTTCATTTTTGTGGGTGTGAACCAGACATCAGCTGGTAGAAAAGAGAGATCATCTTTCCCAACTATAGTTGTAAGTGTAGTTGGGCCTCATGCTAACTTTTTGGAGATAGACACGTGATCAGATCACACTGACAGGTTGGGGACATTATAGAAGCCTAAATGCAACTATATCATCTCTCCTTCATCTGCAAGATTCAAGCAAAACTAAAATTTACTGGTATGAAAGAGCGTGATGACAATTATTTCAGGTTTTTCTTGTCATGTCAGCTGATTCCACCACATACTACATATGTCAAGCTGTTTTCTCATCAAATGCATGACGTAAATATAAAGTTTACGTTTCCTTACAGACTTTCTGGCTGTGGACTCTCAGAGACTTACTGTGAAGTTGTGGCCTCAGCTCTGAAGTCCAACCCCTCCCATCTGAGAGGGCTGGACCTGAGTAACAATGAACTGCAGGATTCAGGAGTGAAGCTGCTGTGTGGTTTTCTGGAGAGTCCACACTGCAGACTGGAGACTCTGAGGTCAGACACCATTTTTGTCTTCTGTGCTGAGATTAATACAAGGTGAAAGTTGTGGTGACACTAAAGTACAAATTTCCAAGATTTGATTTCATTTATTTCTTTCATTTTATCCTTATTTCAAGTCTGATTCTTATTCTAATATTTTATTATATATATTTTATTATTATTTACTTATATAATACACCACATGGGAAGTAGAGTAAAAGGTATATTTGTCTGATGGATGTAGTTTCTTTTTAAATCCAATAAGCCAATTTCATCCAGACATCTTTTCAGTGATTTAGTTTGAGGAATTACATTCCTCTTATTATTAGAGGTATGCCATTTAACATTTATTATCACAATAACATCTCCTGCACATATTAATATGCCTTCTGATTCTGAAGCAAGTGCCTTCTTCATAACTTTTTGGTCACTTTGTGAATGTAGATAAACACAATGTCACAGTTTGTGTGGAGAGGCAGGTTGGAGGACCCAAATGCAGGACACACAGCTGAAATGTGTAGTTAAAAGATTTATTAACAAAAAGTGAGCGCACTTACAGGCAGCGGCTGAGTCCAAAGACAAATCCACAAGGGCAAGGGAAAACACAAAATACAGGTTGACACGGTTTCAGGCAGATATCCAGACAGCACTTCTTCACACGACAAAAACACTGTAATGACCCAACAAAGATTAGATTGAAACACCAGGTATATATAGGGACTAACGAGCAGGGCGGGAGCAACACAGGTGACAGGGATCAAGGTTAACGAGGCACAGGCAGGCAGAGAGACAGCAGAGGAAAACAGAGAGACTGACAAGCAGAGGGATCACTGGGGTAACAGACACGACACCGGTTACTGAACACTAGACGATAGACAAAAAAAGAACCCCAATATGCAACAGACCAAAATAACAGATAATAAACTGACCAAACTCAGAAGTGCAAAACATGGCATGGCTGACTGCCACGAGGGTGGTCAAATAATTTTCTATTTTGCCTTGCACTAGGATATACTCTCTATCCCTGGACAATAACTTAAAAGTAACAATTATAAATAAATGTAGGGAATTTTACTACACAATTTTAATACACTCATTGGGGCACCGCTCAACATTGTAAGCTGTCAATCTCATATCTGAATTCTAAGCTCTAAAATACAGTGATTTGATCCTGTTAAATATAACAACAAACTAGTGATAAGGTAAACTAAGGTAACTAAACTATCAGCGGTACTATTTGGGGAATGAGTCATTCTTCAAATGATGAAGAAAAATGAATGGATATCAGTTATGGATCTAACTCCATAAAAGTGAGTCTGAATTTATAGACTGATAAAAGTATTTTGCTGTCTTTTATTAACTGTTTCTTTCGCAGGCTGTTGTTCTTCGGTGTGTTGGTTTCAGGAATGGAAGTCTGAATTTAGCTCTTGCAACCCTCTGTAGTTTGTCAAACTTTGGTTTGACAATTTCGTTGGCCATTTGAAATTAAATAAAGTCAATATGAAAAGAAATAAAAACTTCAAAAGGAAAAAAGTTAATCAAAGAAAGTACTTTAACCCTCTATGGCAAGAATTTTTATTTTAGAAAAAAATATTTTACCCTAGTTTTTGAGAGCTTGGGGGTCCCTGATAATATCAGTCATAAAATGTCCCCCCGAAACCCAACAATTCCCACCAAGAGCAAGCACTTGGCAAGGAGCAGGGAAAAACCATCTTTCAGTTTATCAATCAGTTGATTAGATATTAGCTGCAGTGTGTGTTTGTGTTTCTGAATGTGTGTTTCTGTGGGCTATTGATTGAATCATTTGTGTTTTAGTTTTTTACAAAGTACAATCTCTATTATTTTGCACGGAACCTCAGGAAACAGTTGCTGGTCACAGACTTATCATCAGACTTGTAATGTGATATTTTACTTTTAAAAAAATTAAAGGAGGCAGGTGGTTGCCAAAATAGTGTTTTGTTGCCTGGGGGCAACACCATGCCATAGAGGGTTAAATAAAATAAAACAAAGAGTTAAACGTAACCTCAGGCAGGGGAGTTTTGAAGAAGACAATGCGAGGCAAGTAATCATTGTCTTTTATCTCAGCTCTCTTAGGGCATGTTTGAATGGAGAGGTGGGGGTTAAGTTTGTGAGAGTTTAACTGTAGTTTACTAAATATATTTAAATCTCTGTATTACGCACATTGACCAAACTTCATCCCACTGTAGTCAAACACACTAACAATATCATGTGCAATCAAACAATCAAAAATTGTGTAAAAGTTTGTTTCAGTAATTAATGAAGAAAATAAAGTAAATCATCATTACACCATTTCCTAACTACTTCTTGTTGTCAACATGCAAAGAAAAAGGAATCTTCTGCCTACAGTTATGTTGATTTAAACACTGTACTGTAATATTGTACTTATACTAACCAGATAAAAGACAAACCAAAGCAAGACTAACTGCAATTTATAGAGCACGATTTCCAGAAAAATAAATATAAATAAAGTCAGATCATGTAATGGTGATGATAAAAAATGCTAGGATATGTAATTATTATTTAAGCTGTCACACTTTAGCAAGGGAAGGACTACAAATTAAACTTTGGAATTGATTACTTTCATATGGCCTTTAAGTGTAGTACTATCTTTTGACCTCTGGGTCGCAGTGTGGTTCCATTGTAAAATTGGATTAGTTGGGGGTCATATGCAGCAAAGCTAGGTAGATGTTAGCCCAGGGGCTCTTCATACAAATTAATTTTATTACCATAAACACACAAACCCACGTGTTACGTCCCTGCTCTCTAGGGGTAGGAGAGACGTAAACATAAACCAGATGGATTTGGTATGGGTGGAAAGATTATTTATTAAACAGTCTGTTACACACAAAATGGTCAAACAGAAAATGGGCAAGTGGGTACTGCGTAAAACAAAGAACCAAATATAATAAAAAGAAATCCCTCCTCACAGTGTAACACATGTAGGGAGAAACACAGCAGCGACACACAGATGGCTGCCCTCGGCAACCGTAACACACATCTAATTTACTTGGATAGCTGCAGTATGGATCTTAGACCCAGGAACTAACTACATTTAGCTGGTGAGCAAATCCTGACACGTTCAGATAAAACTACTTCTATCATCTGTGACCAAGAAATTACTCAATCTATCTCCGGAAGAACCTATTGGTTCAGCAGAGGACCAGTTGTTTTAACTGGACTCCCTTGTTCTCAAATTGACTAAAGAAAAGAACTTCTTTCATTAATAATAATCTTTTTATACAGCACTTTTAAAAAAACATGTTACAAAGTGCTGTAACAAGTGCAAAGACAATGAAACATCCTATAAAAGTATGTTTTAAGAATGGACTTTAAAGACTTCACCTGACTCAGCTAACCTTATTTCCTCGACCAGGCTGTTCTAGAGCCTCGGAGTCCTGACTGCAAAAGCTTTTTCAGTTGAGACTCTAGAACAGACAAAAGAACTCTGCCCGCAGATATCAATTTATGTGCAGGTGTGTATCGGACAAGAGATTGAACTGAGCGAGAGGCTATGACTTCACAATGGAGAAAGTTGACCAACTGGAAAGTTGCAACCGACGCAACAACATACGTGTCATTAATCTTCAGAAAAGCTGCAAGGTAAACGCCCTGTTAATCTTTTTGTTAACTGGATTTTGTTAACTGGAACAAAAAACTGCTCTCGCTCCACGTTGGAGCAAGAGCATCACAGAGCATCTGATGGTTGAAAGAGCACATCAGGCTCTTGCACCCTGTCCACCTGCAGACCAGAGGCCGAGACATATCCTGACACGCTTGTTGAAATGTCAAGATTGGGACAATATCCTGCACATCGTGGAATGGTGGAGAGAGGTTCCCATCATGTACAGTATATGATAAGCCCGTGCTCTTTATCCCTGAGTGCTGGCTTAATGAAGCGCAGGAAGGAGTACGACCAAGTTAAGAGGGAGCTTTTGTCTAATGATATTCAGTTTGCCCTACTGCGTCCCACAACACAGAGGATCATGCTCCCAGATGGAGAGAGACGATTCTTTAAAACACCTAAGCTAAGGCAGCATTCCTGCACATCTCCTAACTGACCATAACAAGTGGAAACCGGACAGACAGCCATAGTTTTTACGGGCTACACTGTCTTTATTTATTTATTATTGCAGTCACTCTCAGTAACTGACCGGGGGGTTGAGAGTTGAGACATAGCAACTCCTCAGTTATTAGTATTTCAGCAAGGAGCTGATGTTGAAGACCAGAAAAAGAACAATCCACTAGAGAAATACATGGATCCACATAGTTAAGATGAGAAAAGATTCTGAATATGTCAAAATAGCCGTGTGTTCACGCAAGTACATGCTTCAGGACCCAAATACAGGACAGGTACAAGGCGGGTTTATTTAACATAAAGAACAATTCACAAATAAGTCCTGGCACTCAAAGTAAGGCAGTGCAACAACAACCAAGGAAATCCAAAAGCAATAAATCCATAAATACCAGCCGATAATATTTACGTGAACAAACAGGATCAGGCAGACACAACGGACAAGGAAGTACAGAACAGTGTCAAATATTTAAATACTGGCTAACGTGGAGGGAGGGAGCACAAACAGGTGATACTCATCATGACAGTAGACATGATTGGCGTACAGAACACAGACAGATAGGTTACAGAACACAAGACAAGAATCCAGCTACAGTTAGAACCCAAAACTCTGAACAGACCAGTCTGTCACAAACTGGCTGCGAGTCACAGTGGCAGAATGTGGGGTTGCATCAGCTGGGTGGAGTTGATTAGCACAGTTTGCTATTGTGGCACCACCCTGACATGTCACCTATGCTACGGCCTGAATATGATATATTTTCCTGGTTCTTGTCAGCATAAGTTCTGCAGCATTCTGTATCAACTGAAGAATATTAAGGACATTATTCCGGCAACCTAAGAAAAACAAATTGCGGTAATCCAGCCTAGACGTAACAACTGCATGAACAAGTTTTTCTGTATAATTTTAAGTCAGGATGTGCCTGGTTTTTGCAATGTTAAAAAAGTGAAAATGACATATAGTTATAGTTTATTTTATGTGGGACTTGAAGGACATATCCTGATCAAAGATAACTGAATGAATTACTATGGTGCTGGAGGCCAGGGCAATGCTATCTAGAGTAACAATATCTTTAGATACTGTGTTTCAAAGGTGTCTGTAGCCAGGTACAATAACTTCAGTTTTATGTAGTTAAGTTTTACATAAGAAAATGGCAAGTCATCACGGTTTGTACATTATTAAGGCATGCCGGAAGTTTAGCTAACTTGCATGTATGTATTTTTTTTACATAGGGATTTATTGCTTAATCTTATTGAAGGCTTCATAAAATGAAGAAATGATAATTCTGCTTCATTGCGTGCAATTCCAATCAGTATTGCACAAGTATAAGCCTCCACCTTGGGTTTCTACTGCTGTGTTTGTGTCAGTGGTTTGTGCCAGCTAGCTCCATGGGGTACCCTTTCCTTTTCATATCCTCGAATACATCTGCTCATCATTGTAGAGACAAGATCTGTTTTCTAGATCCTGACCGATTTATCGTTTTGACTATTAAAAGGTCGGACCTTTCTCTCTTGTCATGAGTGTTTCATATTTTGCCCACCAAAGGGTGCTCTGCTGCTCCTCTGTTCAAAACACTGTAGCACCACAGAACAAAACATCTGCTGACCGGAGTCTACTGGAGCATGTAGAAACAACTAGCTCCTGGTAGCAGATTGAATTTTAACATCATCAAATATCAAAATCGCCATCAGACTTAAAAATCCCATATCAGTCGGGCTCTACTGTTTTCATGATGAATCCTCATCTTCTCAATGTCTTGTCACGCCTCGGTACGAAAGTCGTGTGCACAAGTGATCATCCTCTTAATGATCTGTTCTTTATTCAGATTGAGTTCCGGTAGTTTATCAGAGATCAGCTGTGCTTCTCTGGCCTCAGCTCTGAAGTCCAACCCATCCTATCTGAGAGAGCTGGACATGAGTCTCAACTACGTGCAGGATTCAGGAGTGAAGCTTTGTGTGATTTTCTGGAGAGTCCACATTGTAGACTGGAGTATCTGAGGTCAGTTCACTGACTCACTGTTACTGTTGTAGAACTTATGTTTAATGAACAATTGAACCAAATGTCTGTTCATACATAAAGTTGTAAATGTCCTTTTGTTCATATTTTCATGTTTCCTGTACTAAATTTAGTCTGCAGAGTTGTGTTTCTTAAAGAAACTTTAGAAAATGTCCGCTGTTAGTCGTTAAAGTAAATGAATGTTTCTAATTTTTGGTAAATGGTCACATCTGTATACAGAAGATCCTCTAAACTAATATTTGTTTTAAATATTATCAAGTGTATGTGTTGAAGTAGCAGTATTACTTTGGTTTATGTGAATTTCATGTGTTTTCACAAAGAATGTCTGGTCATTAAAATTGAAGGTAACAGGTTTATGAATATTTTTGTGACATTTGGATGATGTCTGTAGAAGGCTGACATTATGATAATCCACAATAACACAATGACAAAGTCCCTCTTCTCATTTTAGGGAAAATCTCATTGATTAGGACATAGTAATGTTGAGCTCCACATTTAAAACTTGAACACATCTGATTGGAGTAGAAATGGATTTTAATCTGCATAATTTATTCTTTATTCAGATTGAGGTTCTGCAGTTTGTCAGAGATCAGCTGTGCTTCTCTGGCCTCAGCTCTGAAGTCCAACCCCTCCCATTTGAGAGAGCTGGACCTGAATGACAACAAGCTGCAAGATTCAGGAGTGAAGCTGCTGTCTGCTGTATTAGAGAGTCCGAACTGTGGACTGGAGACTCTGAGGTAAGATGCCTTTTTTTTACTTCTGTGCTGAGATTAACATGATGTGGCAACCCATTCTCAACCTAGGGTGACCGAAATGGACACTTTGTCAAGACCGTTTGGCATAGCTTTTCAATGTCAATGTCCTGGGTACCCTTTAGGCTCACTTTTGTACGTGTAGGGCGTTGCGGTGTTCGGTGAGTGACTACCAGGTTTTGAGCCGAAATGCATGACACAGGAAAACTGACAGAAAATGAAAGGTTTTTAACCCACAACAAAATAGAAAATCAGACAGTGTTCACATTCTGGCTACTGCTTCATTGAATGCAGATTACATTTTATTCAAAGTTAACGTAAGTAAGAGGAAAGGAGATATTCGCTAAAAAGAGTAAGTTGAAACTGAAAAAATTTGATATGATAAGAATTAGGAAAAAAAGAGATAATATTGCAGCCTGTATTTTATGTCAGTGTCTTTGGTTCTTTTTCAGCATTGTGTGGATGTGTGTTTGAATGTAAATGTTGGTCTGCTGTTGTGTGTAAGGGTCTGACTTTCTGGCAGTTTTGCTCTAGTTAGTGACCTCTGACTACAAAATTTGTTGTGTGGTATAGGCCACATATGAACTGGTGTAACAAATTTTATTTATCGCCATCCACATTAGTTAAATAAGCAAGGATAAATTGTAAGCATTGTAAGATTTTAGTTCCTTGAAGCCGGGCGCCTGTGATATACTGGGTTTGACAGGGGGAACAGACATAACACTGACAAGTAGCAAAACAGGCCAAACTCAAAAAAAAAAAAATAGGCAGAGGCCAACCAAAACAAAACACGCAAGAACAAAGCCCAAATCAAACAACAATCAACACTATAATAATAATAATAATAATAATCCTTATTTGTAGAGCACTTTTCAAAAACAAGTTACAAAGTGCTTTAACAAGTGTAAAGACAATAATACCCAAGAGACAATAATACAAAAAAAAATACAAGATAAAAGCATGAAAACATTGAAAAGACTAAAATACAGATAAATGTTAAGGGACGGGATAGAAAGGAAGGTTTAGGGGAACGGGCAGGGTTGAACTGAAAACATAGGGCTAGACAGGGTGCCTGAGGGTAGAGTTAGGGGACTAGAGAGTACAGATGGGGTGCCAGAGGGCGGAGCTGGGAGGCCAGGGGGTTCGGGCGGACGTCCCGAGGGCGGAGCAGAGGGACCAGGGGGTTCGGGCGGACGTCCCGAGGGCGGAGCAGGGGAGACAGGGAGGTCCGGCGGACGTCCCACGGACAGAGCAGATGAGACAGGGAGGTCCGGCGGGCGGCCCGAGGACGGAGCAGGGAAGCCAGGGAGGTCCGGCGGGTGGCCCGAGGGCGGACCAGGGAAGCCAGGCAACACGAGGAGCAGGGGTCGGCCGGATCACCGGCGGGGCTGAAGCCGGTCGATCCGCCGACAGAACACGAGGAGCAGGGGTCGGCCGGATCACCGGCGGGGCTGAAGCCGCCAACAAGACACTCACCGTCAGCCGGGCTGCCACCACAACAGATAAATATAAAATTAGTAAAATACAATAAAATAAAAATATAGGATAAATAAAGTCAAATAAGATCGGGAAAGCTCTCCTATAAAGTATGTTTAAGAATGGACTTAAAAGAGTTCACTGACTCAGCTGACCTGATTTCCTCGGGCAGGCTGTTCCAGAGCCTCGGGGCCCTGACAGCAAACGCTCTGTCCCCTTTAGTTTTCAGTCGAGACTCTGGAACAGACAACAGACCTCTGCCCGAGGATCTCAAGGTACGTGCTGGTGCGTATGGGACTAAAAGGTCAGAAATATAACAAGGCGAGAGGCCATGAAGAGCTTTAAAAGTGATCAATAGAATTTTAAAGTCAATTCTAAAACATACTGGGGAGCCAGTGCAATGAAGCTAAAATAGGAGTAATGTGGTAATATTTCTTTGTTCTAGTTAAAAGCTTGGCAGCTGAGTTCTGGACAGTCTGGAGTCAATCAATAGATTTTGGGTTAAACAGGTGAAAAGGCTGTTGCAATAATCCAGGCGTGATGAGATGAAGGCGTGTAAAATGGTCTCGGTGTCCTTAAAAGTTAACATAGATCGAATTTTTGCTATATTTCTAAGTTGATAAAAACATGATTGAACAAGCTTTGTGGTGTGCTGCTCGAAATTTAAATTACTATCAAACCAAACACCAAGGTTCTTTGCCACAGGCTTAATGTGATTTACTAGCGAATGGCAGTATCTGCCATCTGCTGGGACCAGGATTTCTGTTTTGTTTTGTTTTGTTGTTTTTGAGTTCAGCTGGAGGAAATTATTAGACATCCTTTTTTAACTTCACAAAGGCAGTTGTTAAGTGAACTCAGCATTCCAGGGTCTGTGGATCTGATGGGCAAGTATATTTGTGTGTCATCAGCATAAATATGAAATGAAATGCCATGTTTATGGATAATATGTTCAAGGGGAAGCAGATACAAGGAAAACAAAATGGGTCCTAAGACTGACCCCTGAGGCACACCATATTTAACTGGACAGAACGAGGAGACATAGTTGTTTACAGACACGCAAAACTTCCTATTTGACAGGTAGGATGAAAAACATTCTAGGGCAGTACCAGAGATCCCCACCAAGTGCCTCAGTCTGTCTAACTGTCTGATCAATGGTGTCAAAAGCAGCGCTAAGGTCCAGGAGTACAAGGACTGAGCACATGCCTTCATCAGCAGACATTAAAAGGTCATTGGTGACTTTAAGCAGGGCAGTCTCAGTGCTGTGGTACTTCCTGAAACCAGACTGAAACTGAAACTTTTCAAATAATTTTTTTATTTTCCAGTACAGTGAGCAGCTGTTTGGATACAAGTCTTTCTAGAATCTTTGCAATAAAAGGCAGTTTTGAAATTGGTCTAAAATTTTGATGGAGGGAGGGATTTAAACAAGGTTTCTTTAAAAGTGGGTTCACGCAAGCCGTTTTAAAATAATCAGGGACACAACCAGTAGATAGGGAGCTGTTGAAAACAGAGATCAAATGGGGCCCAACAGAATCTATTACTTTCAGTAAAAATTTTGTAGGTATTACATCAAGTGGGCTGGAGGACACTCTCATTTGTGTTACTGTTTTTAAAAGCTCAGACAGGTCGATGGGATAAAACTGGTTAAAACTCTCTTGTTGCTGGTGAGGAACCTCTGAGTAAGAGGCCGCGGGGGTAATAGAGGCTCTGATTGACACCACCTTATTGGTAAAATAAGATAAAAACAATTCATAGTCATCATTACTTCCAGCTGAGGCACAAGGAGGGGTTGGGTTTACCAGCTGATCCACAGTCTTAAACAGAAACCTGGGATTGTGTTTATGTGTAGTAATGACTTCAGAAAAATAGTGTGTTCTCGCATGCTTAACCGTGTTATTGTATTTAATTAATAAATCCTTCAGACTGAGGTAATGGACTTGGAGACTGGATTTTTTCTATCTGCGCTCTGCTTTCCTGCATTCCCTTTTTAGGCTGCGAATGCTGTCATTTATCCAGGGTTGCTTACTAGCTTTAGACGTAGGCCTAACCTTTAGAGGAGCAGTAATATTTAGTGACGACAAGCAGATATGATTGAAGTGATCAACCAGATTGTTGGTGTTGGAATCAGACAGGTGTTGGCTTTGGCTCTGAAAGAATGCGTAAAACTTTGAAACACTTTGTTCATTAAAGAAGCGAGAACACACAGGGCTTGGTGAGGCGGCATGAGTAACAGGCGAATCGCAGCTAAAAACAATCCATCTGTGGTCAGATATGGTCATGTCCAATAATTCCACAGAGTAAATGCTGACACCCATGGTAAAAACCAAGTCCAGTGTATGACCATAGTTATGTGTTTGCCCTTTGACATGTTCTTTGAAGTTAAAAGAAGTGGCCATATTTAAAAAGTTAGTTGCATTAACATTGTTGGGGTCATCAACATGAATATATGCGTGATGATGACAGGAATAGAGGTCTTTGAAACAGTGCTGGGAGCAGACGGCTTTACATGCCAGCAGGTGGAGACAGTTATTTGTGGCAGTGAGGCAGAGATCTTTTCAGTGAGCGGTGGTGTGTCCAGGTGTGCTGCATGAATGATTAGTCATTCACGTAAGTCATGTGTGGACCGCACCACATGCTGTATGTGCACAGCTAACATTTCTGAGCCCCGTTTGTTTGGGTGAAGTCCGTCTGTCTTAAAAAGAGACATTCTTTGCCAGAAAATATTAAAATTATCCACATAACACACACGATGAGCCCTGCAGGCGGACTGGAGCCAGTCATGGAGGCCAAGGAGTCTACTGAAGCGGCCAGCACCGCGACCGACTGTGGGAATGGGACCAGAGATAAAAACGGACTTTCCACACTGCTTTAAAAAGTTAAGAAGACGGTTAAAATCTGATTTTGTCAGCTCAGACTGCTGAAGAGCTGTGTCATTTGTTCCGACGTGGACTATCACTCTTGTGAGGACGGGAGCGATGGCATCCGGTCCTGGCTATTTTTTTTAAATGTCAGCCGTGGTGGCACCGGGGAAACAGTGAGTGGTAGCGTTAAAGAAACGGATGTTTCTGGTTATGGAGTCACCAATTATTAGTGTGGTTGGGGAGAAAAGGACGAGGAGATGCCGGTTGTGGGGTTCCAGAGCAGGACTGAGCAGAATCTGCTTCAACACTGCGTGCGGACTGAGGATGGAGTGTGAGCTGCCGAGTGTTGTGTTGGAGTAGCAGTAACAGACCTGAGAGAAGGCTACCCGACGGTGCAGGGCAGAGACGGCCTCCGGAGCGTCTGAGCACAGCCTCCTTCAGATCCTCGTCGGGAAGTGGATGTTTTTGACCGGGATGACGGCCGCCGATCAGGCCCAGCGGCAGACCGGCGGCCCAGTGCAGGAGATGTAGCCGGTGGAGGAGATGCAACAGTGTCGGCAGGCACTGTGCGCCGAAAGAGATCCGTATCAGGGAGACTCGAAGCCGCAGGAATCCGCTGGATGGACCGGATTGTCGTTAGACAAGGCTGCATAGCGGTTGGAGAGGCCGATGTGTGGAGGAGAGCAGCCCCATCCGAGCCTCTCTTGCAGCCACGGACCACCACTTGCCCAGGTTGACTGATGCTTCGTGGGCGAAACAGGAGGAGAGCCTCGGAAGGCCAGAGGGTCCCAAAACACGGTGTCCTGGATGTTAGCGTTGCGCTAAGAGAAACAATCTGTTAAATCCATCCATAAAGCCAGTCAGCAGGGAATCTTTCTTTTTGAGTTCCTCTGAAAGTCGTCGGATGTCTTCCATAAGGTCAGCAATCTTCTTGTTCGCTTTCTTAAGGAGTGTGGTCCTCGTGGGGCAGAGTTATCTTGTCTAGCATAGTCACCGGAGGTTTGTTGCGATCAGTAGCGTTGATCGCGTTTTTATGGTCATCTAGCTTAAATCCATGTCGGATGACTAAAATCCTAACCCACGTAAAACTTAAGTTAAAAACTTAAGTTAAATAAAAGGATATAAAAAATTTAACGAAAAGATGGATTAAAACTGGATAAGAGTTCGGTTTTAAGACGGAGTGGCTACAGGCGCCAACGCATGCGCAGAGTGCAGATTACGTCAGCAATACATCAGCGATCTTGTGACAAGATGATGCTACCTTCACTAAGGTAGAACTGCAACAGCCGGACTGAAAACAATATCAAACATGAACTGGACATAAAATACAGATCAAATAAAGCAGATAAGCATACTAGATAACTGAATAACACAAGCAACTCCACAACAAGACACAGAACAGGCAGGACCGAACAACTGAGTGACACAACAGGGTTCCTTACCAGCACAGACAAAGACAAGCATGCAGAGACAGAAACCGCAGACTACAGCAGAGCAATACTAATCAAAACTACAAAACAGGCAGAGGTAACTAACTAAGACTGTGCACGATCATGAAATGATGGTTAGACTTTCAAATAAATTAGTTTCAATGTTTAAAACAGCATGTGGTCAATGTTGTGAAACTTTGCAGTTTGGTGCCAGTCTAGGCACCAAACTACTTGGTTAGGTTAAGAGATCCCGGTTTGGCTTAAAATAACTCTGTTACATGACGTTACATAAGTTTACTTAATTAAGTTACATATTACGTAACATCACTGAAAGGAATCAACGTTGACTTTTTTATTTAAGTATTCCTTTGAGCGATGAACAATCTCGCCAAAAGGCTTCTCCTAGTGTGT
>NW_024040803.1:0-35520 GCF_014851395.1 Micropterus salmoides | reverse complement strand
CTTACTGGTGATCTTTTTGGGGGAGTAGTGAAAAATCAAAACAAAGTGTAATGACTGACAGCCAGCCACGCTGCACTTAGTTTATTTCGGTATATCAATTTTCTGTTTCAGAGTGAATACCAGTATTCTCACCAGTCTAAACAAATTGAAAAAGGGAGGGGTTCATTCAAAACTCAACAAAAGGTCAGTTGTGGATAAAACTTGAATGTTTACTATTTTAACAACCTTCAACGACCAATTTGATTTTTTGTCAGTCTCTGTCCATACATATATCTTAAATTATTGGCTGCAATTTGTTCCATTCATACCCATTGATTATGATGACTCTCATGACCTTTGCTCTGACACCACCATCACCCAAACCTTTAAATTCCCAAATGACCTCATCTCTTGAGTCCAGAGTTGTTAACTCAGTAAATTGGCTGCTCTCAACAGAAACAAACCTATTGATTTTTGATGACCCTTGTGAACTTTCCTCTTGAGCTGTCATCAGTCCAGACTTTGCCCACCCGCAAACAGCTGTTCTGTATTCCACCCAGTATAATGTTGCCTATGAAACTAATGTCTGTTGGCCATCTAAATATTCTATCCTGAGAACATTCTTGTCATGGAAATCTACTGTATGTGTTGGTGGTTTTCTGTAGTGATGCACCAATACAATATATACTGGTATCAGTACTGATTCTGCCCTTATCAGGCAGATGAGCTAGCAGTCATGGTATTACCAATCCGTATCATAAAAAAATCAGGGTTCTCCTATCAGTAACAGAAAATATATTCAGTCGGTCATGGCGGCTCCAGATTTAATTTGAGTGGCGCGGCAATCCCTGGGCTCATGCTACTGCACATAAGAATTCAAATGTCAGTGAGTTATACAAATTGTAAATTTGGAAAAATGACAGCACTGGAATCGCACTTTTTATTGGAAGATACCCAGAGTTGATGTATCAGAACATCTCCCACAAAAAACACTGCTCCTGAACTGCCTTAAAACAGCTCAATTGTACTTACTGTACTTCCGTAACCTATCTGCGTCACTAAGTAACACGCGTCATAATGCTTGTTTAATGGCTAGTGTGGCACTCCCTCAAAACACTGAGCTGCAGCACACACAGTGACAAGACGTCCACCCACTGCCTCCCCTCATCCTCCACCTTCACTACCGAAAGTTAGATACAAGTGCACAGTTTAAATGTTACTATGGAAGATAAATTTGTTACGAAATAATTACTTACCAATCTGAAATGTCTTGCTTCAATCTAGGTTGCAAAACTGGTTCGGGTTGTTATGCCTGTGTTTCGGGATCATAATGTACAGCTGAACCAAACCTACAGTTACCAGCTGAAACGGCTTTGCTTTGGATCACACTACCTTGCTTGTCAGGACATGCCCTACTCTGCTGCTGATTGGCTACTAATCGAATAGGTACATCTTCAGTAAGGGACAGCCCTAGCAAACTTTAAACCAGCACTTTAGTATTGTCATTGTGCACTGATATTTATATCTCTGAGGTTTTTATTAGTGTAACCCAACATTACCTTCAAGAGCAGAATTAGGGAATAAAACATTTTTAACCCAGGATGCCTCAAAATCCAATCCATTCATTCTATTTTTGTCTACACCTGAATTCACTCTTTCATCGTCTCTTCTGCTTACCCTGTTCCACATAATTCAAGGATGAAGCTTGAATACAGGGCCCTGCTTCATAGCAAAACAAGGAAGCAGGTTTTGCTGTTAGTGGCTGTACTGAAAATGTTTATGTAAAAATAAATGCTGAGTCAATATATGAAAGTGCAAACACACACACACACACACACACACACAGACATCCAGGTACCTGTCCTAGCCAAAAGAGGACACAGATGGGATAAAACAGTGCTGTTGAAAAGTTGAGGAGGAGCTGAATAATTCAACAGGCTCTCAACCAGTCACCCCGTTTGCCACAGTTTGCCTCTGTTATTGTGGAAGTCCCACTGCTTGCCCCCTACTAGAGTGAGAGACACAGAGGCTGGTGCTTATGTCAGCTCCCTGTTGTGTTTACCATGTCACTACATCCCAATTTGACAAGACATCTTTTTCTCTCCCCATTCACACTGTTTTCCCCCAGTCTGCTCTCTCCCAAATTCATCTCTCTGTTAGTACCCTTGTTTGTATCCTTACCTCTTTCTTTATTCATCTCACTCCTTTACTTTTCCTCACTCTAGATTTGAGACACCAGTCTTCTATCTTTCTCTACAGGGCAGAGTACACCACGGTGTTGTATAATGGCTGGCTAACTTAATGGAGGCTACCTGCTGTAGCTGAATGAGTCTGTTAATTATAGAGGCCATAAAGAGAGCAAGAGAGTGGGTTGAGTCCATTGTAAAAACTAATTTGAGGAAATAGTTTGTCAGACTTTTACATAAATGTCCATTTGCTGCCCTTTATTAGTTATTTCTAGATCCAAATGTATCCTACATTTAACCTTTGCTAGATTAACATGTTTGATACTGTATTTGGGACACAGGAATGGGTGTGTTTTATGCTTCCAGCCAGCAACAACAGTTTGTCTGGAATGAACAGAACAAAGATTGTGTAGTTAATATTAACAGTGGCAGATTTGTTTTATAGACAGAAAAGAGTACAACATCTAAAACTGGGATTTATAGTACAGAAAGACAACGGTACAATAACTGCCTAGCAATGAAGAGTTGAAAGAGTTGTAAGCCTTACAAACTTTAGTTTTTTCTCGGGGGAATTGCAAAACACTGACTTGACCTCAGTGATCTGAGTTGTAATGTGAGGTTTGTATGTACAGGTTTGTGTGTGTAAATATAAATACATATATATATATTTTTTTAATTTTTTATTTTTAACAACATCTTGCTGTTGTTCCTACAAAGGCAAGGCAAGGAAAGTTTATTTGTATAGCACATTTCAACAGAAAGGCAATTCAAAGTGCTTTACATAAAACATAAAAGCAACAGGGATATATAAAAAAGTTTAAAAGCAACATAGGGAAATTGAAAAAATACACATTAAAATATCAGGGTTAAAAGAGTTCAATGGAAAATAAAAACAGGAAAAGCAATGGTAAAAAGCTAAAAACAAAGAAAAGAAAACAGGACAGTAAAAGTTACAGTGCAGTATAAGTTATCAATCTACTAATTAAAGACAGTGGTAAAAAGAAAAATCTTAAATATTTAATTAAAAGCTATGGTAAAAGAAAAGTCTTCAGTCTTAATTTAAAAGAACTGACAGTTTCAGCAGACCTGTAGTTATCTGGGAGTTTGTTCCAGATATACGGCGCATCATAACTGAACGCTGTTTCTCTTTGTTTCGTTTTGACTCTGGGGACAGAAAGCAAACCTGCCCCAGACGACCTGAGAGGTCTGGATGGTTCATAACGAAGCAGAAGATCAGAAATGTATTTTGGCCCTAAACCATTTAGTGCTTTATAAACTAACAGCAGGATTTTGAAATCAATTCTTTGACATACAGGAAGCCAATGTAAAGACCTCAGAACTGGAGTGATGTGATCCACCTTTTTGGTCTTAGTGAGGACTCGAGCAGCAGCGTTCTGAATCAGCTGCAGCTGTCTGATGGATTTCTTAGGGAGCCCTGTAAGGACACTGTTACAGTAGTCGAGTCGACTGAAGATAAATGCATGGATAAGTTTTTCCAGGTCTTGCTGAGACATAAGTCCTTTAATCCTTGATATATTCTTCAGGTGATAGTAGGCTGACTTTGTAATTGTCTTAATGTGGCTCCTCAAATTCAGGTCTGAGTCCATGAATACACCAAGATTTCTGGCTTGATTGGTGGTTCTTAACATTACAGATTGAAGCTGAGCACTGACTTTCAATCATTCCTTCCTGGCTCCAAAAACAATAACTTCAGTTTTATCGTTGTTTAATTGGAGAAAATTCTGGCACATCCAATCGTTGACCTGCTCAATACAGTTACTCAGCACCCGTATGTTCATAGTCCCCTGGTGAAATTGTGTGTCATCTGCATAATTATGGTAACATATTTTGTTGTTTTTCATACTCTGAGCCAGTGGAAGTGGAAGCATGTAAATGTTAAACAGGCCCCAGAATGGAGCCTTGGGGAACTGCACGTCATTTTTGTCAGCTCAGATGTGTGATTACCTATAGACACAAAGTAGTCCCTGTCCTTTAAGTAGGATTCAAACCAGTTTAGTACTGTGCCAGAAAGTCCAACCCAGTTTTCAAATCTGTCTAGTAATATGTTGTGGTCGACCGTGTCGAATGCAGCACTGAGATCCAATAATACTAAGACTGAAATTCTGTCACTGTCAGTGTTTAAATGGAGGTCATTGAAGACCTTAACAAGAGCTGTCTCAGTGCTGTGGTGTGGTCGAAAACCTAACTGGAAGACATCAAAACAATTATTTAGTGCCAAGAAAGCACTAAGCTGTTGAAAAACAGCATTTTCTATGATTTTACTTAAAAATGGGAGATTTGATATGGGCCTATAATTGCTCATTAGTGAACTGTCGAGATTGCTCTTTTTTAAGAGTGGCTTAATGACTGCAGTTTTCAGGACCTGTGGGAAAAAACCTGAGAGGAGAGACATGTTGACAATTTGTAGTAGATCTGAGGCCATGCATTTAGACACATTTTTAAAAAAAACCTGTTCCTCATGCTGAATATCAAGGCAGCATGAGGAAGATTTCAGATGTTGTATTATGTCCTCCAGGTTTTTATGGTTAATAGAATCAAATTGTCTCATGCTATGTGAGTTGTTTTTAAGTGGACACAGGGACAAGACATATCCTGTTACTGACATAGAGGCACTGATTGCTTGTCTAATTGTTTGAATTCTGTCTGTGAAGAAGGAGGCGAATTCATTGAGGCAAAGGGGCAAAAGCATGTCCAATGCAGCACTACTACAAAAGACAAAATGGGGCCGACAACAATTTGCTTGCTAAATGTCCAGATGTTTTATGGAATTACTTTATCATGTACATAGTACATGCAGACCCATGTCCATACACCCTGGGATTCCACTATTCCACACACTTTGATAATAACCATTTAAGATATTGTTTTAATTAAAGGTTCCCTGGTTTCTCAAATGTGAAAAGGTTCTGGTTTTCTTAGCCTTTGACTATAATAAACTGAATATCTTTGGGGTTTTGACTGTTGAAATTCAAGACAAGAAAGTCACAGTTTGTCGTTTTGTTTGCCAACAGTAAAGTAACAATTAGCTTTGTGTGAAACAGTTTCATGAACTGCCCTTCTCGTCTTGCACAGTGTACATCACCAACATAGCTGTCAGCATGGCACATAAGGTTGCATTTAGTCAAAGGTTATGACATCACATGTACAACTTTTGGGTTTGTGGTCTTTCTAATTACGTATTTTCACTATATCTCAACAGTCATACTAAAATTTTCTTGACTTTGATGATTATCTTTTAATATGACAAACATCATATGTGTAATTCAGGGCACAACTTACCGACATTTCTAAAGTTCAAATGCAATCATTTTCATTTAATGTTTCCATAACTTAAGCCACAAAGGTTTATTTTACCTTAAACCTAATAATAATTAAACCACACTTTAGTTTTCAGATGTTCTTGTGTTGTGTTCTCCATAAATGTATTTTATTAATGCAAAAAGCTTACAATTAAACATAATAATTAACATAAAGATAGCTAGATACCTAGCTACTGCAAATGACTGATAGTGCTAGAATGAATGGATGCAATTTTTCACATTGCAATGTGAAACCTGTATACATTGTTTGAAAGTATGGGACATGTTTTATAACAACATCTTTATTATATCTTTGGCTTCAGTTTAATTATTTTTATGCATCCTGAGCAGAAAAAGAGATTTAAAACATTTATACAAATATTTCTTTATATCTTACTTTCTTTTTTGTTTTCTCTCTCTTACTCTCCTTACTTTCTCATCCTCTCATCTCTCCCTCCCTCTGGTCTGAAAATAATATCAGCTCCACAAATTAATTCCCTCTCAACCCTCTTTGGCCTTCTTCATTGTTTCTACCAGGTTTATGGGATAACTCCCCTATCAATTAAAGGCTAATTCTGTTAGCTGTCAAGTTTTGAGCACCAGGGTATTTCCTCAGCTTATGAAAATGCCAGCTCCTTTTCAGGAAGTGTCAGTAGGTGTAGGTCTAATACTACCTGCACATTGTGACACTTTGAAGAGAAAGGGCTATTATTAAAATATTAAGCAGGTGGAAATAACTGGGTGCAAATAAAAGCCAAACAAATATAACCAGTAAACCTTTGTGGTATGTCAATGCTAATGGTCTGGTCTAATCCCTGGTCTGTTTAACGGTTTGTGAGTAAAATTGGAAGCAATTAATTGTAAGCGTTATATGTCACAAAACATTTGCTGTGCAATAGTTCCAATAGATAGTCTACATGAGCGTTTTACATAAACAGTGTACAGTCATGTGATTTGTTGTATATCATGGTAGTAATCTAGTTAATACATTTTAATCAGAAATGAAAATGATTTCTTAGTTTTTAGTAGACACAAAGGGCTCTTTATTGTTTAAGTTATGACATCAGTGTCATAACCTCACCAAAATACACTGTTACTGGAGGGGTCATTACATAGATAGAAGAAAATAAGCACTGCTGTTAGAGTAGGCAACTGCCCCAGACCTGCAGGGGCAATTCATCTGGGTTACCTCCAATTATACATAAAAAGATATAGATAGGCAGCAGGGGATGGAGAGGGGACTGCAGAGAAGATAATCTTTGCCCCAGGGACACCAAACTGGTTAATCTGGTAATAGATTGATACTAGGCCTGACCCTGACTAAAGATTTTCTTAGTCAACTAGTAGTTGTTAGTTTAATCCATTAGTTGTCACAAATTTATGATATAATATAATTATTTAAATATATATTTTGTCCTAATCCTCATAAGATTACTATGATTTCTGTGTGGGATGTGCACATTTCGGTTTACTGGTCTATGCCTGATGATGACAGGAATAGAAGTCTGTGGAACAGCGCTGGGAGCAGACGGCTTTACATGCCAGCAGGTGGAGACAGTTGTTTGTGGCAGTGAGGCAGAGATCTGTTCAGTGAGTGGTGGTGTGTCCAGGTGTGCTGCATGAATGATTAGTCATTCACGTAAGTCATGTGTGGACCGCACCACATGCTGTATGTGCGCAGCTAACATTTCTGAGCCCTGTTTGTTTGGGTGAAGTCCGTCTGTCTTAAAAAGAGACATTCTTTGCCAGAAAACATTAAAGTTATCGACATAACACACACCGTGAGCCCTGCAGGCGGACTGGAGCCAGTCATGGAGGCCAAGGAGTCTACTGAAGCGGCCAGCACCGCGACCAACTGTGGGAATGCGACAAGAGATAAAAATGGACTTTCCACACTGCTTTAAAAAGTTAAAAAGACGGTTAAAATCTGATTTTGTCAGCTCAGACTGCTGAAGAGCTGTGTCATTTGTTCCGACATGGACTATCACTCTTGTGATGGAGGACGGGAGCGACGGCATCAGGTCCTGGAGTTTTTTTAAAATGTCAGCTGTGGTGGCACCGGGAAGCAGTGAGTGGTAGCGTTAAAGAAACGGATGTTTCTGCTTATGGAGTCACCAATTATTAGTGTGGTTGGGGAGAAAAGGGGACGAGGAGATGCCGGTTGCGGGGATCTAGAGCAGGACTGAGCAGAATCTGCTTCAACACTGCATGCGGACTGAGGATGGAGTGTGTGAGCTGCCGAGTGTTGTGTTGGAGTAGCAGTAACAGACCTGAGAGAAGGGCTACCCGACGGTGCAGGGTAGAGACAGCCTCCGGAGCGTCTGAGCACAACCTCCTTCAGGATCCTACGTCGGGAAGCTGAGGTTTTTGACCGGGATGATGGCCGCCAATCAGGCCCAGCGGCAGACCGGCGGCCCAGCTGATCACTGTTTGCCACCAGTGGAGGAGATGCAACAGTGTCGGCAGGCACTGTCCGTCAAAAGAGATCCATATCCGGGAGACTCGAAGCCGCAGGTGAATCCGCTGGATGGACCGGAGTGTCGTTAGACAAGGCTGCATAGCGGTTGGAGAGGCCGATGTGCGGAGGAGAGGCAACCCCGTCCGAGCCTCTCTTGCAGCCACGGACCACCACTTCAGCCCAGGTTGACTGATGCTTCGGA
This sequence comes from Micropterus salmoides, assembly GCF_014851395.1. Classification (NCBI taxonomy): domain Eukaryota; kingdom Metazoa; phylum Chordata; class Actinopteri; order Centrarchiformes; family Centrarchidae; genus Micropterus; species Micropterus salmoides. The sequence continues at coordinate 27,375 of NW_024040803.1, read as the reverse complement.
GTCGAGCAGGAGGAAAGCCTTGGAAGGCTAGAGGGGTCCCATAACACGGTGTCCTGGATGTTAGCGGTTGCGCTAAGAGAAACAATCTGTTTGGCTTGTACTGAAGCCACATCCATTAAGCCAGTCAGCGGGGAATCTTTCTCTTTGAGTTCCTCTGAAAGTCGGCGAATGTCTTCCATAAGGTCAGCTATCTTTTTGTTCGCTTTCTTAAGGAGTGTGCAGTCCTCAGGGGGCAGAGTTATCTCGGAATAGTCACCGGAGCTTTGTTGTGGTCAGTAGCGTTGATGGCGTATTTACGGTCATCTAGCTTAAAATCCATGTCGGATGACTAAAATCCTTGACCCCCTTAAAACTTAAGTTAAAACTTAAGTTAAATAAAAAGGATATAAAAAATGTAACGAAAAAGAGTGGATTAAAACTGGATAAGGGTTCCGTTTAAGACGGAGCTTCCGACAGGTGGCTACAGACGCCAACGCATGCGCAGAGTACAGATTACGTCAGCAATTACGTCAGCGATCTTGTGACTTACCCCACAGGTCTCAAGTTGATAGTGTCAGTTTCACTATGATGCTGATTCCCAGGAACGTAAAACTGTCCTCCTAATATATTAATTATATAATGTTACTTTATTGATTATAATTCCATATAGGTATACTATATAGCTTACCATATAATATTAATTCCAGATACAGCAGTTAAAGCATTTTAGTGTGTTGTTTTCATTCATTAAATGCTTCTGCAAGAAAAATGTGAGTTAGTCTCTGACCTTTAATGCTAAATGGTAACTCGTCAATAATCATTCATGCATGCAGAACAATCAGTTCATCACTGACATTGACAAGCTCATCAACTTTATGAACATTATCTATTATACATTATTATACATACATACTAAATATACATTTTATAAATTCACACACAAAGCGTGCTGCCTGTTAAATGCTAATGACAAGTGGTAATGATTCTGTGTCAGAAGAACCGGCAAGGAGACATTTGTTTATTTATTTCAACACAGTATAACTAACCTAAAATAAATAGCCTACATTCATATTAAAATTAATTTCAATATCCCTACCAAACTGCTCATAATATTAGTGAATCGTATTTATTTTAACGGAGCAGCAGGCTGTGTGAAACGGACTGGGGAGCAAATACAAAATAACACATTTTAGAGCTGTTACTAGGTTTACTGTAAAAACCTGTACAATAACCTAAGGCTTTCAATCAGTCTTTGTAGGATGACATTGCTATAGTCTACAAAAGCTTCTCCACATCACCGCAGCAAACATAAAAGCAGCCTATAAAATAGTCTGTGGCATCTCCTACAGATGGTGATGTTGTTTTTCAAGAGAGCTGATTGGTCAGTAGGCAGCGTTTTTATGGAGTTGATCTCTTATCTGGAATATAACCTGCTCTGGAGCAGGTTAGCCATTCAGCATAAGTTCCATGGTGATCTACCCCGGTAAGAAGTGAACCACCGTTGTGGTACTAAAAACCCAGGGTTAACCCCAAAGTTACCTCGATAAGCTCAAATCCTGTGGCCTGGGAGTTCAGCCTACTCAGAGTTAACTCGGTGTTATCAGGGTTGACAAACTCTGACTGCCTAAACTGGAGTTAAACGGTACTACAACAGTGGATAAGATGTTGGTTAGTTGAGTTCGTGTTAACCCCGTGTTAACTTAATTGGAGTTGGTGCGTTCGCATAAAAGGGGTGTGTTCGGCCATGCAGGCAGAGTTTTATCGCAATGGCGCATGCTCCGTATTTCTCCAGAGGAATGCACATTGGTAGTGTCAGGAAATTATGAATGTAAAGACAAGTAAACGGCTAAATGTAATATTGTGGTGGACCGCAACGCCAGGGAGGCTTGTTGGCATCGCATTGAGTAAATTTGTAGTTTAATTAGCTTCACAGTGTATTTATTGTAGGTCAAATCTCTATTATGTATTTTATGGGCTCTTCTTTTATATGATTAATATGTAAAGGTACAACTGCACAGAAGGTCCATTGTAATAGGAAAAAAAGGAGCCAGCAGAGAGGGGCAGTTCTAATAATACATTAATCTACAAGTAAAAAACTTGACTGACAGTATAATCACACATTTATGAGAGAAACTTCACTTTGCAAGGCTGCAACATCACACACACATGTCTGCCATGTAGTATGCATGCATTGATGTATCTAAATATGTGAAAACACTTAGGAGAATTCAATTATAGACTACAGATGGGCTACATCTAAGAAACCATCCCATTAATTAATTAAGATTCCTCTCTAAAATCACTGCGGCTGCAGGGCTCGCTGTCTGAACATAATGCTGTTGTGTTCAGAACTTCATTGCAACCACAGTGGAACAAATCAGGATGAAATCTAATTTACATTTATTGGACGCTTTTATCCAAAGCGACTTACAATTGCTATACACGTCAGAGGTCACACGCAAGTGGTGGATGGGTCACAGTGGGGGATTGAACCCGGGTCTCTCACACCAAAGGCATAGTTGCACCATCACCACCCCGTAATGATTAAATATATTTAATCAAGTGGTGTGTATTAATATCCTACTTTTCATCAGTACAGATGTGGTGTGTAGTCCACGTGTAGGATAATCTCGAGATAACCATGAACAAAACCTGCTTGAGATGAAGCGTAAATTGCCATGGCAACAGACCTGGGGTAACACCGATCCACCTTTCACAGTACGGGTTAACCGGGAAGTTACACCCGACGCACAAGTTACTCCTGAAGTTACCTGGATAAGCCAGTTACCTAGCTTCGTAGTACAGGCCTCAGGTCAAGACTCAGCAGACCGCTTTATGATCAATCTGTCATCGATGTATGGACAGATCTCCACACATTGTGGATTTATCCTCAGCACAGAAAAAAATCTGTGTCCGTCTTTAGGTAAAACACTGTAACTGTTGCACTGAAAACACTTTACATTACTACAGTAATCACTGTTTAAACTAATCTGTAACCAAGAAAACTGATCAATGAACAGTAATCTTTCATATTGTAGTCGCATTGATTGGAACATTCCTATCTTAGTTCTCATACTGGAGACAATATGAATATTTCAGAGTGAGGATGACTGTGGTGCAGCTGAAACAAATAGGCTAGGACTGCTAACTTAGCTAACTTACTAATGGCAGCTAGAGTTAGCAGCAGATCAGTGCGCACCGGTAAGCAACTTTTGTGTTACAAGAAAAAATGTCCATGTTGTAGCAATCCCCTGATACTTTCTTCCTGGGGACAAGGCACAGCTTCCGAATGGAGTTAGAGGTTTTAGGGATTTTGTTTCTGCGACCATCGAATTAATGAAAAGTTTGTCGACTAACAGTTTAGTTGACTAGTAGGAAAGCCATAATGGACAGATTTGGTGATGTTAAAAAGGACAAAGACAAACATTTTCCCACACACATAAATCACATGTAGCTTCATAAAGTCCTGACAACTGTAGACTTAACACCTACAGAGTTGGCACACATGCTTTGACACTGCAGTACCACAGTACCACAGTAATGTCTGTAATTCTGTCTGAGGATCTGTGTAAAGATGGAGCGATGAGCTGATTGGTTTATGGATGGAATCCAGCTGGTTTCTGTGAAATCCAGGATAGAGACGTACTTTACTTAGCTGACAAGAGATATGACCCACAAAAAATAGACACATATTGTAATTCCCTCTAAGCATAGACAGAAGGGGTTTTCTTGCTACTGGTTTATTGAAGTCTACACTCCAAATCCACCATGAAAACTAATAAAACAACATTGACGATTAAATATAGAAACGATGTTAGCTTAACAAACAATAACATGCACGGCATCTGGAATAATATTTACCAAAGTAAAATGCAGACTCCCCGTGGCCCTGTACGCAGGATAAGCGGTTAACGATAGATGAAAATGCAGACTGAGAAAACAAATACCTCGTTGGCTACATGCTACGAAGAAAGGGAAGTCTTTGAGTCTTCATAAGTAAACCAAACAGCTCACATCAAGGTCTGCTTTAGCCAGGATGAAATTTTTCACCGGGACACACCATGTCCATGCTATCTGCTGCCCACTGGTGTTGAGCAACAGTACAACTCACACGAGAGAAGCCCAACAAAACATGTTAGTGACTTCAAAATAAAAGGATAAATAACAAATGTTACTTAAATAGAAAAAGAGAAGAGCAACAAATACGCATATACCCACCCATAGCCACTAAGTCTGTGTGCACAGCATCTGTTCATGAAAAAAAGTACATTGTTGTATACAGTATTTCTAAGTGAAGAGCAGTGTCTTGCTGTGAAAAAATCATTTCAAATCGCTTTTGTCCGCAGCTATAATGGAAAGCTTTGAGCGAGCTCAAAGTTGAATTTCTGGTTACTCCTGTGGAATTTGTCAGGTTGCGTACACCAACTATACAACTTAAACCCAAACCCTTATGTGTCCGACCACCCTCCATTCTCCCATTGTATCAGTCCCTTCTTTCAGCTTCAGCAAAATATCGATCCAGCCTCTAACAATTGGCTGATTTCAAAGAACTCTGATTTTAAGCATCTCATTAACATCTTATGCTGTGTTTTACAGGGACTCAGGCCCTATTCGTTGTGGTGCATTGAAACAGATTTAACCCACAGCTCATACCATATGGATCTCTGGGATAGTTGCATAGATTGGTCGATGGCCAGAGAGAAAAAGAAGAACAAGAGAAACTATGTTTTCCTTGTTTTGTGTTTTCCAATTGATTGAAAGAATTAAATATTTTGAATATATGAGCATACACATGGTCCCTAGCTGTATCAAAACAATGCATTAACAAGAAATCTCCAACAATCACTCTCATTGGCACCAATTTGTTAGTCAAAAGTCAGACTCTAATTAGGATGACCATTGCCTGAAAGAGTATTTCTGCACACTGGCACTTAGCTTCAAATGGGACTAAAGTGTATATTTTGTAAGCAAGTAATGATTTAGTTAGGGCATGGCAAATGTGTTTGACTACTCCAGCACCAGTATTTGTATAGTACTACAACCTTAATGTGGTTTGGATAATTAATGGTTTCACATAAAAGTCACAACAAGAATGACAAATCAGCTCTCAGGAAAATAAGAAATCACTGTGTATTCACACAACTGGGAGAGATAGACAAACAACAAATCAAGTTCAAGTAATCTCATGTGGCTTTTCTAAGGCTCCTTGCCATCTCCTGATTAATGTTATAGGTGAGATGAAAATGTTGCAGTCAAAACACCAGGTAACACATATTTATTCTATTTTGTATAATTATTATGTGGAGGTTAGTGCCTTGCTCCACTCATAGAACTCCACAAGGAATTGAAGCCCTAACTGTCCAAGCTCCTCCTCCGCTCTGCTCCTTCTTCAGTGGCTTAAAAATCAATTTCTGAACCGAGCAAGTGTATATGCTTGGTGTGAACAGGAATAAGAGCTGCTTTGTCAGTGTTTGTTTCTCTGTGGGAAAGTCGATGAGCAAACGGCTTTTGTTGTTAGCTGAAGGAAATGTCAATGGGGGATAGTGGGAGCAGCACAGGGCTCTACTGGGCCTTCTAAAGCCTTTCATCTGACTAAGCCAACATCATTAAGTTTCCTTGTGCCTGCAGTGGGATTTGTGTGCTTGTCTGAGGCTGTGTAAGTATGACTTATAGTCTTCTGAATGTTTTGAGTGTGCTCATGCTCATCTGTCTACCCATGTATGTGTTACAGTTTACTGAGTTTGGTTTGTCTTGGTGAGTTTTTGTATAGTAATATTTCATATGTGTGTGTGTGTGTGTGTGTGTGTGTGTGTGTGTGTGTAAATTGCCGTGTCTAAGTGAGCCTATGGGCCATTAAGCCCGATTTGGATGGCACTAATGAGGATCTGTCACATCAAAACACGCCAACACCAGACTAAGTTAACTATAGGGTTTAGCTTCCAACACAGTAACTGTAACTAGCTATAAGTGTGTGTGTAGGTATGTCAGTGTGTACTTATGTGGATTATTTCTGGCAATTCTTTTGCATTTTCTCTTATAGCACATCACAAAATCGCCAGGCCTAGTTAGCTAGGTATTAGATGCTAATAACTACTAAAATTTATTTGCATATATCCATGTCTTTGTCTGTTCTCTATTGTTTTTTTGTTTTTCGTTTTTTTTTTCATTCGATCTTTCCTGTGTAGAATGTCTATGTCTCATCTCCTCTAGCCCCTTGAGTCTGCGATGCTGTGAAGTTTTTATATTATTTTATATTTATGTTTTAGAATTGACTTTAAAATTCTATTGATCACTTTTAAAGCTCTTCATGGCCTCTCGCCTTGTTATATTTCTGACCCATACGCACCAGCACGTACCTTGAGATCCTCGGGCAGAGGTCTGCTGTCTGTTCCAGAGTCTCGACTGAAAACTAAAGGGGACAGAGCGTTTTCTGTCAGGGCCCCGAGGCTCTGGAACAGCCTGCCCGAGGAAATCAGGTCGGCTGAGTCAGTGAACTCTTTTAAGTCCCTTCTTAAAACATACTTTATAGGAGAGCCTTTCCCGATCTTATTTGACTTTATTTTATCCCTTTTATTTTATTGTATTTTACTAATTTTATATTAAATTTTCATGCTCTTTTTTGTATTATTCTTTACACTTGTTAAAGCACTTTGTAACTTGTTTTTGAAAAGTGCTCTACAAATAAGGATTATTATTATTATTATTATTATATGTGGACATCAGCTTTTAGGACCAAATAGAGATGCTGTAGTGGTAGGCTAATTGAACTTGCAATCTGACCAGGAGAAGTTCAATTTTCAGTAGCACTGGCTGTAGCAGATGATTACATTTTGAACTGAAGATCCACAAAAATGGGGCAAGAAAAAAGTTTAAGGTAATAACCCATAGCACCTCAAGATATTTTGTATTCCAACTGATGAAACGCAAGGGCTAGTTGAAATATTGGATATGTTTATGAAATATCAATGCAGTAAGCAAATTAACTAAATTCTTCTGAGCTTTTACAGTAAGGTTTGTGTATGTGTGTGTGTGTGTGTGTGTGTGTGTGTGTGTATACAGTATGCAGTACATACCATAGGCCTACCTCTTTTGCATTAGCCTGATTGTTGCTTAAAATACAATATATAAAAGTTATGTAAAAGAAAACTCAATAGCAAAACTCTGTCTTTTTATTTTTTAAGAAATAACTCTTATAATTAACAACACCATCTTGGAAAAGGCTGCATTCTTTTATTGCCTTTTAGACAGATAATTTGCTTTGTTGTCCACAGAGCATAGTGGCCAGTAAATTAAGGGTTCACAACCAAAAAACCGAAAAGCATCATGCTTTTGAAAATAAATTGTTAGTTTTCCTTTTCCTTGCTCAGTTATTACAGTTTTAAATGACTTTACAATTGCTGAACAATTACTTTATAGCCCTAAAAACGTAACACTTAGGACTTCAGTGCCAATACTTAATAGTTTCTTGTGACTTGAAAAAGAACTATTTGTCCCACGTTTGCAATGAGGTGTAATTTTCTTGGTTACAGTATTCCTGCTGACAAGTGAAATCATGGCTGAGATTCAGTAAACTGGATCATTTAGTTCAGATTTGCATAGTAAAGATATGCATAGAGACAATGGTGGTCTTCAAGATGAATTATTTGTTTTTCAGGTTACTGGCAGTGGCAGTAATGTTGACGTGTGTGTTTAACCTCATTTACGCTTTATTAGACTTTGCTTTTATGTTCCCAAAGCTGAAATCATCATCATCATATTAGAGCCTGTGTTCTTGTTATATATCTGACAGATTAATGAGAGTCATTCCCCATCATACATTATATTACATTTAGTGAAACTCACCTCAGAGTTAATGATTGGGGAAAATGATCATTAACAATTGACTCGCCATTAAGTTTCTTGTGCCATCGGTTCACTGCTGCTCAAAAGTATTTCGTTTTGTTACCAGAGATAGCAGTTTAGCTAAGCACATCTGGAACTACAGCACATGGATGGGTGACAATATTGGATGGAACTTGAATGCCGCTTGAATGCCACTCTATATCTTCTTTTGTTTTTTTTTCAAATATAATATAATAAACATAATACATTTTACTCTAATTGTGATTGAGTTACATGCATAAAATTATTTTGACATTGCTTTGTATTGATTTCTTGATGGATATGACCAGTTATCTTGCTGAAACTTGACACGCAGCCTGTATTTCTAATTTTCATCCTTTCAAATCAATGGTAAAGGTGGACAGTTAAAATGTCCTCTTCATCTGATTGTAAGGATCGAAGTCACTTTTTCATATTGTATGTATTGTATCAGCCAGTGTGCAGGAAAGAGACAGAAATTTTCAGAAAACCAGAACAACACAAGGCAGTAAATGGCAACGTTATGCTGTGTTTCAATGGTCCAGAGACTAGGAATGCACTGTGCAATCACTCTTGGTAAAGTCCCTCTTTGCCTTAAAAGTAGTATACTGTATATTAACTCCTCAACAAACACACAGTAGGTTGAAACTCCTGGGCACATTCATGATATGAAGGACCTTACTTGCTTTTGTTGTAAAGCACAGTTCACAACAGCTGCAAACACAGCAGTGAAGCCAAAGCAGTGGGTTGTTGCAGACAGTAAACAGCAGCTAGCCTGTCCCACTGGCCCAAATGAGCAGTACTGTCACAGAATCCTGCACTTTGCATTTTAATGGAAAATGGACCTTTAATGGGAAAAGGCTGTCCAGATGCACTTTCTTTATATCTAGGTTTATTGTGTGAATTTCCATAGTGTAGCAATAGCAATATCTTTATGGCAACACAAAGCACATTGTTCTTAAGCATCACTGCAGTGAAGAAGGGTCCAACTGCAGACCTCACTCTTGGGAACCCTAAGCCAGCTATAAAAATTTCGGCTTTATGCTTTAGAGTTCAATGCACTTTACATACACCTAATATCAATGTGTAATCTTATAAACTGCTGCTAAGAACTTAATCTTCCGTGTAGTCAGTTTGTCTACTCCTCCAGAGGACCGGCCACTGTCAGCATCCACAGCAGATGTGAGGAGAGTCCTGCTGAGAGTGAATATGAGTAAATCACCTGGGCCTGATAACATTCCTGGCCGTGTACAAAAACTTGTGCCAATAAGCTAGTTGATGTTATTAATGAAGTTTTCAACATCTCACTATCTCAGGAGAGGGTTCCCACCTGCTTCAAGACAGCCACCATCGTTTCTGTACCTAAAAAGTCTGCAGTGTCTAGTCTGAAGGACCACCGCCCTGTGGCACTCACCCCCATTCTGATGAAGTGCTTTGAGAAACTGGTTCTTCAGCACATAAAAAACAACATCCCAGCCAGCCTGGACCCTCACCAGTTTGATCCACAGAGGATGCCATCTCCACGGCCCTCCACTCAGCCCTTACACACCTTGAGAAAAACAACACCTACATCAGAATGCTGTTTGTGGATTTCAGCTCAGCATTCAATACAATCTCCCCCATGAAGCTGATCAGCAAACTCTCTGGGTTTAAATACAACTCTCTGCAACTGGATATTGGACTTCCCCACAAACAGACCCCAGTCAGCTCGGTGGACACACCTCCTTCACCCTAGTGCACAACACCGGAGCCCATCACCACCATCATCGGCCAGGTTTTCAAACAACGATGAGACTTCATATCGGGAGGAAATAAAATAATCTTGTACAGTGGTGCACAGAGAACAACTTAATGCTCCACGCTGGTGAAGAAAGCTCAGAAATTACTGTATTTCTTGAGGAAGCTTAAGAAGGGCAAATTCCTCACTGGAAGCATCACAATATGGCATGGGATGTGTGCGGCCCATGACTGGAGGGTTCTGTAGCAGGTGATTAAAACCGCTCAGAATATCACATCTCCCGAGCATCAGCGATATCGGTGAGGTGAGGTGCCTGCAGAGCCCAAAGGATACTAAATGACAATACCCACCCAGCCACAGCCTGTTCTGCTGCTGCACCACCAGACTGCAGAGCAGCTTTTCCCCCCAAGCTATCAGACTTTTAAACTCTAATTCATCCTCAACACTGCTCCATTGATTATAGTTTATTTCTGTTTAACATTTTCATAATTGATTCTGTAGCAGAAGGAACTTCCAAAACTCAATTTTACTCTATAACTTACCTATAACTACCTACACACCTACTTACTTACCTATTTGTCACCTATTTATTCACTTAAGTAACCATCAACCCTGCATCAGGACTGGCTGTTGTAACGCAAAACAGGGAAACAAGCCAGTCAGGACGATTAAATAAATTCAAATGCAATATGCTCATTGTTGATCACTTGCGGTGCTAAAGTAATACTTCAACATTTTGGTAAATATACTTATTTGGTTTCTTGCTGAGAGTCAGATGAGTAGATTAATGCCACTGTTACATGGTGGATAAATTGTATTTAGTGTAAAGACATGAGAATGAGCCCTATGAAAAGAATTTTATTTTTTGTCCAGATTCCGTTTTATTTTTCCATTTAAATTTCCATTTAAAGCACTTTTTGTCATGGGTTAGTGTGTGATCATGCGTTGTATGAATACAATTTCAATAATTCAATAAGAAAATATTTAAAATTGAATAATTATCAATGAATTCGATGTATCATGCAAATATGCATATAGAAATATTCAAATTGTATATGCAATTATTTATGGGACAATTCACAGTAAACATAGCTATTACAACAGTAGGATAACAATACACTATTATATTATTTAATAGAGGACAAGTCAGAGTAAATGCATTATTGCAATCCAATTATTGTAAATTCTCCCCTATTAAATAAGTTATTATTTAACTGACAATTTCTTCTCACAGATCTTCTATAGGACAGCCTCTATACTGTTTGAGCACACCACAGTGATGAGCGGGTCCAACAGAGGCAACTCTCACTTGGGCAATGCTCTCCCTTGCTTGACAAGAAAGAATGTAGCTTTTTCATTTGCTATCACAAGCTATGTCTCCAACTGCAGACTGTTTGTGAAAGAGGCGCTGAGCACCGCCCTCGGTAAAACAGCGACACAGAGAGCAGAGATCAGAAGTAGTGGGCTGGTATGACACCAAAACATAGCAATTTTTTTCTGTTCATTTGTTAAAGCGCTGCTGAAAAAATAGATAATAGGGCCCAATGAGAAGGGTATGGATCTTCTTACCTAACTCTTGGCCAGAATGCCAATAAGCCTATTTCCCAAAATGCCAAACTAATTCTTTGTTACAATACAAGTAATGTAAGCAATCAACAGTAAATACAACAAGCATTACAGGGCCTTGGTTTTAATTGCCAGCAACATCTGGTTACATAAATCTATAAGCTTTTGTTCTAGTTGTGTTCACCTTCGTCCTTTCCTTGCAGGGATCCTATCACTCTGCTGCAAAAACCTGATTGCCCCACAGGGTGCAATACAACTTTATGCTAACCAGTAACTCAATGATTACTCTGCCTGATGCTTCGATTTCTTGCATTAAGAACTCTTTCTTCAGCACATGCTGCGCTTGTCATTGTTAGAATACAATATTCTTCTTCACAAGATAGTTGCCGTGTATCTCTTCTCTAATTAGCTGGCTTTCTTCTCTTTGTTGTGAATATTTGCCAGATTTGAAGCTGCACTTCCTTGGCCACTGACAAATTGAATTCATATTGTCCCCGTAATGAGGGAGCACACATGAACAGTTTTTTTAATAAGTCATCTTCCTGTCTTTTGCAGTCATAGAAATAACCTGAAAACCAACCAATACCTCAAATGAACAAAGTCTACTTTATTAAGGACCTCTGGAAGCCCTTGTTTATGACTAAAGTGGACTTGAGCTTTTAGTAGCTTTTATTGAGAATTGTGCGCTTGGCTCACTCATTGGAAATCCATGGGCAGGTGCCACTCAGTCATATCAGAGCGCCTGCTCCTTCTATTCCCTCTCCATCTACACATTAATTCCTCTCAACACTAAGTCCCTGACTAAACCACTGAACTCTGCTTCCTAACAATCTTTTCCTTACTCCTTTATTCCTCTATCCAACCTTTCAGAAGTTTGCCGCCTTCTCTCTTTTATAACCTCTCATTTGTGCTTCCTTTCTATCTCTGTCTCTTGTTTCTGCCAGTGCTCAGACTAAAAAGTATTTGAGAAATAATGCATGTCATCTGAGTGCCTTGTTTAATTGTCTTTAAGTGCAATAACTCAAATGAAAGAGATTGGATTGTCACAAAACTTGATGGTATAATCCATATCATTAAACCTGTCTGGCATTTACTTGCATTGATTTGTGTGAGGGGAAATTTCATTTTGTTCATTCTTTTTACATTTACACGATAAAAGTCCATACTAAGCCAGTTATATACATCTTTTTCTCTCCATTTCAGCCATCTGTCCAGAACTTAAAATATGTTTTTCTAGCCCAAAATCTTAAAATGCTTGCTTGATGTTTAAGTGTGTACAGGAAAGCTTGTGCAAAACAATGATTTAAACCAGCCCAGTGAGTGTCAGGGGCTGTATGACAGTCAAGTTAATAAGTCAAGGTGACAAGTCTGTCAAGGTGTAGAAGTGTGTGACTTCAATACTCAACGGACTGGTTTGCACACCACTCACATCTATACTTAAATGTAGTTGGTTCTTACTGTAATGGTTATCTTTACATTACATTAATCTTAACAAAGTAGTTTTAGTTGCCTAAATATAACCCAACTTAGCAGAAATTGTTCATAAGATGACTCGATTCTGGAATGTGGGAGTAAAAGTAAGCTTATTGTTGTTTATCCTGATCTATCAATTGCTGGTTTGTCAATTGATTTGTAACTTAAGGTTGATAAAGTGGTTTGTAATTTCAGTTCAGTTCAGATCTATTCAGATCAGTGTGCTGGCATGATGCCAAAGCAGTTTCAGTTTACATTTGAATATGACCTAAAAAGATTAATCCTATCAAAGCCATTCAATTTAGCAGTTATAAATTACAAAAACAAAAATAACAAATACAGATACAATGTAAACTACAAATAAAAGTTAACAAAATTTATCCTGCCATGTAACAAACGTCAAGTACAACAGTTGGCTGAGTCACTGTCTGTCCCTCAGGTTGTGACACAGTGACACATGTTCTTCTCCTAGGAATATTCTTAATTTATTATTATCTTCAAGTTGTTTAAAATCCGGTAAATTTCTTTCTGTTTTGTCTCTGTTTCTCTCATCCCAGACCATTGCGTTGCCATGACGAGCGAGGAGGAGGAGGGCCCCAGCGTTGCAACATCAACAGCAACAACACCGTTGGCTGCAACAATCTCCAGGGTAAAAACAGCCGTATCCAGGGGCGGTGACAATGATGCTGTCACTTACTCCTCCCCATGCAGGCCTTCCCCGTACCACCTCCCATGTCCCGAGGAAAAGGAGGAGAAAGAGGAGGAAATAGAGGAGCAAGGGATAATTCAGGAAGAGAGGATTGAGAAGGAGGATGAGGAGGAGATGGTGGAGTTAAAGGGGATGATGAAGATGATGGCAGCAGTGATACCAGTGTGTTAGTCGTGCCCTACCCTGAGCTGGTACCTGTGGTCTTCTTCTGCCTCAAGCAGACAACCTGTCCTCGCAGCTGGTGCATCCGCATGGTCTCCAGCCCATATCCTTTTTGTGCTGTGAATGATGATAGTTGGAGGTTGTGGATTATCTCCACAAGTGCTGTATTTTAATATCTTAATCCATCATCATTTAATCATTCAGAACGCTTCATATTTTTTTCAACATTAACAACACTATATCATTTATTCAAATTGTTTTATTTTACATTAGTACGTGATGGATTCAGCTGTGAATTGACAGAAACCACAACCCCAGGCTTTTGGATGTTTCAGTCATAGTTCCAAGCTGAATTTATATTTAGTTTAATTTCATTGAACTTGCCTCCCATGGTGAAGCAGCACTGTTTATTTTGGTTGGCTATTGGTTATTTAATATATATGTGTGTGGTGCATGGGAGGCTGAATAAGAAGTCCAGATATTTAGTGTAAATAACATCAGGCAGAATTTAACTGTGGGCAAAGCAAATGTTGTGGAGTCAAGATCACTATGTTACCTCCTATTTTCTAAACTTGGTGATCTCATAGAAGTACTACTGCTGAACTGTGCCTATGAACTCTCCTCTTGCAGAATGTATCTTGAGATCTGTCTAAGGTGTGGTCCATGAGCTGACCGTGTAATGAGCTGCTGCCTTTGTCAGTCACGTTCTAAACACACGCAGACTGCAGCTGAGATTGAGAATGACAGCGCACATTTACAAGGCACCATTTTTTAGCAAGTAGCCCCAACATTTTTTAGCAAGTAGCATTATAGCATAAATAAGCTACTCTAAGGCAACAAATAACATTTATTCCCCCATATTTCACTGGTAACACATTATAAGTCTAAATTTATATTGTTATATTAATTTAATGTTCAAATTGGATTGGCATTCACAAATGCATCAAATTAAAATGCATATTTTAAAATAAATACTGTATTCCCATAGACACACTGAAGTAAAACTCCTTTTACTTTGAACCTATACTTTGGTGTGCTTGAAGTGAAAGAGTTCTACGGGACCAGAACTGATGCAATGATCTAGACAAATTTGGTGGGTTCCAGGTAAGAACACTAATCCACTGTGAGGACCCAGATCAGGATGTGATCCAATGTCAGTTGTGTGTATCATTCAGTAGGTGTTAAAGGTTTGTTTAAGGGGTTATAGGTTGCTGTTAAAAAGGTTTACTCTAGGTTGAAATGACATACTTGTCATCCTTAATCTGTAGGACTCATGTCTTTATATATGTGTGTATTCTGTCACAGCAGTGTTTGCACACAAACACACAAAAATTGTAGCTATGCCTGTTAAAGAGTGCTTTCACACCTGTCTCATTTAGTTCGGTTGAATCGCACTAGAGTTTGTTTTTCCCCTTGGTGCGGTTCGTTTGGGCAGGTGTGAAAGCAGCAGTCGCACTCGGCTGCGCACCAAAAGTGGACCAAACAAGTATACAGAGACCTCCTTAAAGAGGTGGTCTTGGTACGCTTTCAAACGAACTCTGGTGCGGTTCGCTTGTGCTGTGAAAGCAAACCAACCATAGGATTTTATGATAGCAGAGATGTGTTAGCATTATTTCCAAAGCTGAGCCACTAATAAATCCATCTGCTGATCGCGAAATGTGTTCAGCGATCTTATAATTGATCTGATAAGCCATGCTATGTTTATGAAATCATTTGGTAACGTATACTTGTCAGCGCAAGTATTTTCCCTGATTAATAGGTTAAAATCTGTTAAAAAAAGGAGAGCAAGTAATACTCCGTTTACCCTGTCAGTTCATTAAGTCCATAAAACAGCGATACCACAGTATACTATAGGTTAATAAACCCTGAATTATTACTGTACATGTCTTGTTTTTACATTATTATTCATAATAGGCTATGCGGTCGATCTGCGGTCTAACATTACTAACCATGCTTATAAAAAATCATTACATTGTGAGCTCTTTGCGATACAGATCATAACCATTAAAGTGCTGCATAAACTTCTGTCAGTCACTGAGGTTTGATTTCCTCATGTGGGTCCTGATGTTGCAGAATGACAATCTCCAAAGCTATCTAATTAACAAGTTACCGGTAAGTCTGTGTAACGTCATGGTTACTTCTCTTGGTTCGTTTGTAAAACTGCAGTGTGAACATGAACTAGACCAGAACTAAAATGCAACAGTGTATCATTTTTTCCACTTGGTGGACCAAATGAACTGAACTACAGGTGTGAAAGCGCCCTAAGAAATTACAGGACTGCTAGATTATAGTACAATCAGTACACTGCCCCCAGGTTCAGCAGACACTGCTTATCAAGCTTCTTAAGAGCAACACTTACTTTATTGTGAGGTCCTGTGTGACTCATACACTTACAAACTCCCCAAACACATAGTTTATATATCTAAGTAGTAACACCACTGAGTGTAAAGAGTGAGAATGAGTGTGTGCAAAAGCAGATATATGACTGACTGGTTTTAATTCATTGAAGAAGAGATGGAGAAAGAAGGAAAATGATATGGCAAACAGCATTTACAGATAGTGTGAGAGGCAGTGAGGAGGAGACAAATGAAAGGATGGAGGGAAACAAAGGAAAGTGGAAAAAGGTGTACTGATGGAAAGACATGCAGGTGGGCAGTAGAAAGATGGAGAGACAATCAGTCGGCACAAGGTGTAAAGGTGGCACAAGGAATGCAGCACATGTAGTTTGGATGTATGTCTGCGTATATTTACAGCTGCATTTTTGTTTTTTAGCATGCATGTGCAAACAGCCACGATTTGTGTTTTTGTCCTTTAAATAAGGGACTGCATTGTCATCCCAGGGATGAAGCCAGCTAACAGAAGTTATCCTATGATAGTGTGAGATTGAAAGAATGTTCTGTTTGTTGACATTCTACCATTTTACCTTTCCATTAAGCAGGCATCACATCAGTTTCTGGCTGGGTCTGACATGGATTTATAAGCAACTACAGACAAAAAGCTGAAAAAAAATAGAGAGAGAGGGAAAAAAAGAGTTGGAGTGCTTAATAGACGAGCCATCCATTCAGGTCTAAATGAAACGTTCTCCTATGAAAAATCTAAGTCAGAGAAAACGCTTGGCTTTGTCTGTGTTTGAAACTCTTTCATGGGAACTGGAAAAACACCTAAAATAACATACCTAAAATGAATTAGGAATACCTCCACAGCCATTTGGCCTACATGCATGATTTTGCTCTCCTTTGAAAGGTCAGAAGCTAAGGAATATAAATTAACATATTTATTTTACCATTACAGACCAAATGGAGATGCAACAAAGAAAAAAATATTTTCCTCCTCGCCTGGTAAAAAAGCTATATTTTAAATGCACTAAACCATCAAAACCATCATCAAATGGATTATAGTGCAACTGAATGTCTTTTAATACACCTGGAATCAAGGGCGTCTGTATTGACAGTGCGCTGTACTGTGGCCCGCACTTTGACTGAGGGCGCTTGACGGGAGCAGCTCCGCCAAGTTACGGGCTGGTCTTTGCCAGTTACAGTAAAAATGTATCAAATCTCATCAATCAATAGTAAACACGCAGTTCACCTCAAATTGTATTTTCAAAGGTGGTCAAGTGGTTTATACATACATTCACATGTGCTTTTCACCCTTTCCTGTGGTGTCTGACACCACAGACTTTTGTGACAGTAGTTTTACTCACAAAAGTCTGCAGCAAGCAGTAGGCTATAAGGTGAAATATAAAAAAGTAGATTCCATAGATTCAACAGAATGAATTTAGTCTTATTTTCTTATTCGTGTCACATAGCCACCGTACAGTGAAGATTGCTGGGTAATATGTAAATGAATGCAATCTTAAGTTTCTATTTGATCTATTTGATTTGTTGTCATGTGACAAGACGCCAAGAACTCCAGAAATTGGGTCAAACGCAAAATCTGACTAGACTAGCAGAGCACACGTGCAAGCTAGCAGTCATGCCTTTTGCAAATAAAAATTGTTCTATCTCACACAGGCTCCGCCCTCTACTGGATTCTATGGGTACTACCTCCTCCAATCACACGCACACACTTGCCCACTGAAATGTTATCGTGCACGTCGCCGACCAATAGCTCGTCGTGTGTTACATAAACAGACACGCTGCCCTGCCAACAACTCTTTTGCAGAGCGGTCACAGCGCAGCTAGGCTAGTCCGAGAGAGACAGCCAAAGTCACGTCTCTTGGTATAGCGGGACGAAAGAGATCGCTGGCTGCTTCGGTTGCTTGTGTCGAGATCCTGAAGCACAGACGTTTCGAAACACTGCTCCAAATCGTGGTTCAAAACGTCAATGTCCCGTGACCAAAGTGAAGCGAGGCTTCGGTGCGTTTCACCCCTGTTTCGACAGGTGGCACACCACTTCTACACTTGATTCACAGTGTTTGGAACAAACCGCACATCAGCTTTAAACTCATTTGACAGATCCAAAGACACAATCATTTGATTTATTGGAGCACCCTGCTGTAGTATATCCACCTGTAGGTCTACGATGGCAAAAAAAATATTTATCTTTGCCAGTAACAAATGTTCCATGTGACCAAATGCTGAGGCAGAGAAAAGAACCAGACAAGAGGGTTGCAAAGCTCCCAAATAAGATTGTTTGAATCATTGAGGACATTGTCAAAGATTTCGCTCAATGCAGGTTCGACGGATGCCTTTCAAATAGATGAATAACTTTAAAAGTGCTTTTTCAGTGGATTTGGTGTGGCTGCCGTGACGCTGTTTAAAAGGCTGATATCATTTCAGGGTGAGCTCGCTGCTGAGGAGGCCTACCTGTTTAATTGTGTGGATGTGCTTGTGGGTATTAAACTGTGTGCGCCGTAACTGGCCTGTTTTCAGTACATGGTGTTGTGTTATGAGTAGGCCACTCAAATATTTGCAGCCAATTCTCTCAAGCTTTTACTAGCAGTTAGATTTTACTTATAGTTAATAACTTACCCGAACAAATAGAAAGTATAAAAATAGATAGATCTGATAAAAGACTATTTAAATATATATACTTATATTTCAAAAATACAAATGGATCAAAACTAAAAAGAAATTTTTCCCCAAACGAACCCACTGAACAGCAGTGCTGTACATATAGGCTTACAGTAGGATGGCAGAACTTGCCCTACGCATACGCCAAACTGTGTGTGTGAGTAGGCTACACATTTCAGCTTATGAATGGTGTTTTGTGTTGTAATTGGTTGTTGCACATTTTAATGCCTTGATGACAGCAGGGGTAGGGGGCTCCCACATGAAGCACTGTGCTCAAGGCCGGCCATTTTCACCATCATGATGGATAGTAGCTTTCCGTCCAGAGCCAAAATATAGAAAAAAGTTCTACACATTTCCTTAGTTTCAGGTAGCCAAACTTACTAAAGCGTTACTGTACTTAAGTACAAGTATTTGTACTGAACTTGAGTATTTTCTTTTCATGCCACTTTCTACTACTTCACCACATCTCATAGGGAATTATTAAACTTTTACGTTATCTGCTCGCTTTAGTTACTAGTTATTTTAAGAAATAAGCTTTATACACACGGAATGTATGAAGAGTTAAAAAAATAGGATGTTTTGATATAAATTAAATTACTAAACAGTTTATACAACTCCAGCTAGTAGAACTACATCAATTAGGTTAACTGACAGAAATTTAATTGGCAAGTGTTTTGGTATTAGTCATTTTTCATTTCATGGTTCCAGCTTCACAAATGTGAAGATTTGCTGCTTTTACTTGATTATTTTAATGTATTTTTAATCATTTTAGGTTTGGACTGACAAACAAGCATTGTGAAGGTGTCACTTAGGGAACTGTGACAACATTTCTCACTATTTTCAGAATTTATCACAATTGATTAATGGAGAAAATAAGTAGCTGATTAAAATAAAAATAATCATCAATTGCAGTCAATGCAGTCAAAATAGTTCAACCTTAACCAACTACATTAATGCATGAGGAAAATAATATAATAGTATAACAGTCATATGGGACATTTGATTTCTGCTTTGAGTAGGCTACTTTTGTTTTTAATTGGCTACTTCTACATTTTCCATTTTCCAAATCAAAATGGTGTGGGGAAAAACTACAGTTACTGCATTCATCGGATCCGTGTGGTGTGCGCGCGCATCCATGTTGCCTGTAATAAACGTGCTTCCACAAAGCTCACATTGGGCTGGCTCAATCACATCTCTTACTAGCCCCCACTCCCTCCCCCTTTGCTGAGCTGTTTCTTGTGTTGTGGGTAAATAAAATAATAATTCGCCAAATGCGCGAAAATAACTGATTTATAGAGATAATATATATACATGATATATAGAAACTAAAAAAACAATAAACTACTGATTACTACATTACATTCCAGTATATTTTTAGATTCTGAATTATCACCTGCCACCTATTTTGCCCTTCTCTTTATAAAACTAAAGACATTTCCACCATAAATTGGTGCCGAAAATGTCTCCACAAGTGAGTGTTTAATGCTCAAAATCTTCAGGGGGAGGACCCCCAGACCCCCAATATTTCATTAATAAATATTTTTTATTAATTAAAATTAATTAAGCTAATTTATCATTGAGGTGAAGGTGCCATATGCACATTAAGAAAGACTTTAGGCTACTTTAGGCATGCCTGCATGTATGTAGACTCAGCTGGGATTAAATTTTATGAGAAAGGTTGATCTACAGGAGAAACATATCTGACAGCAATACAGAATGCCTTATTGCATTTTATGACACAATTTTTTTTTTAATTGTCACCTCAGACATTTCCTCAATAAATTGGCACAAAAAAATTCTCTACATTTTCTTCAGTCTCAAACCACTAAATGTCAGACAGAGGAGGTTGAAAACGGCCAATGTAGTTGTAGTGATACGGGTGGGAATTGAAAATTGAGTGAACCATAGTGACCTGAGAGAAAATGAGGGCACTCTAACAAAACCAAGACATGGAACGTGAAAGGAGATTTGATCATACAGAAAGGTAAATGGGCACACTCAGAAAAGATAGGTTTCAAGTTGAAGAGCTAATAGAAAGAAGACTGAAATAGTATGGTTTTGAAATGGGTCTTAAAAGATAAAACTAGGCTCAGGTTTTAAAGAAAAAGAGTAATTTTCCAGTCATTAGGGCTTAAGGAGTACCTACTGTGGTAACTGCTGACTCTGCTCTTCCCTTTACTTCTTCCTCCGTCTTTATCACTCTTTTTCACCCCTTACCTTCTGACTTCTACTGACAGTAAATCAGTTTTAGTTTTTATTATGTTAGATTGAGGCCATCAGTGTGGCAGAGCAGGATAGTTGGCAGCCAAAAAAATAAAAAATAAAACGCCTCTGGATGTTCACCGTGATAGACAGATCAAACTTTTGTCGCTGTGCCCTTATTCCAAAATGCTGTTTTAGTTTACGCCTTGTCTTCCAATTATGCATCACATTTTTTGTTGCTTACTGTTTTGCTCATCTGCTAATTTTAGTATTACTGCCCAGATATTTTCCTTTATCTGTCATTGACACTAACACACAACCAAAAAATTCCATTTCACAGTTTCACTCTTTGTAAGAAAATATCACACAAAACATCCTGCCAGGGATTGTATTTAAGTAAAAACAGAACCGTTTGCTGATTAAAGGACCATTTATATCAGGGAGGGCAGGCTAAATACAAACACTATCCCCCCACCAGTTGAATCAACACCTCTCTATTACAGATTCAACGAAACAGATTGTTGTAAGCTTCATTAAGGCATAGTTTGTTGTAGGGCTGTTTTATGCTGCATTAGCTTTTTTTTATATGTGTACTTAAATAACTGGAAAGTGAGTGGATATTTTAATTTATTTCTGTATTCCATCAGCTACCAAAATGGTATAGTTAACTACTTTAAGTATCCCAAGTGTGCTTTTATACCTCTACTTAAAGTATATTATTTTAAGTTACAGTTATGATTCAGCAACATTCCTGTCAAGCTCACATTTCTATATGTACTTGTATCAATTTAAATTTTGTCCAAGTGCAATAAATGCACTTGTATATCTTCTTAATAAATTTTTATGAACCACAAATTGAGCATGTGCTACATTTCAAATGTATATGCTCAGAAATGTCTTACAGAAATGGAATATTGCCGTACTTGGGCATAAGTGATAAGTCATAAGTGTATGTATAATTTAATTGCATTTATATGTATATGTACTTGCCTAGTCATTATACAGCAGCTTACACAATATATAGCACAATGTAGCTGCAACAGTAACACAACAAATAGCCTAACCCAGGAAAATTTCTGGGTGGGTGCATACCACTAATTATCTAAGAGAATATTGTTATTTTGAACACTGCAATGAACACTAAGGACTCTCTTTAATGTGAAAGGGTTCTGCTGATAACGCTGATAATCAACAACCTGGGCGCAGCTCTATGCTTCTTTCAGCATAAGCAAGGGTTAATGCGGTGTCTTCATTAATTGTGGCAGAGAACTCTAGTGGCCATGCTACGCTAACACATGACATAGACGGTCAGGTATTATAAGTTGCCAGAAAGTTGGGTTTCGGTGGTGGTGGGTATGGTGGATGTATAGTAAGTTAGCCGCTTTAGTCAGGCGTTTTGTTCCCGTGTGAAACAAGATTGATTTTTTTAAATGAAGTCATGTAGTAGCATTAGCTATGTTAGCATTAGCTACGTTAGCTTCTATATAAGCCTAAAAGGCAAATGCTACAAATGCATTAAATGAAGCATGAATGCTATAAATGACAACATTTTCATTGGAATTTGGGAGAAAAAGCTGTCAATAGTTTATAGAATAAACAGATACCTCTAAATGGTTTATTCTATTTTCCACACTGAAATTGGCAATACACTTAAAGGATCACACAATATACATTATGGACCAATTCTATTGGTCTAAAAATATGTTTGTCTTGCTAATAGCTAATAGCCACTTATGAGCGACAGAAGGATGGGAGACCAGTTTTTGTGGTTTACAGCACAGTAGCTCCTTATTGGAGTTGTATTTCTGGCTTCCTTAAATGTAAATCCAGTATTCACTCACTTTTTGGATATGGTTTGGTCAACTGCAGAGAACATATGTGCATTTCTTGCCATAGATTACATTACATTACCTCTCTGCCATTCATTGCTTTGCCTGCTGCGCACATTTAGATTTTACAAGCTTGTTTACAGCAAGTTTCTCAGGATGGTTTATATAGGATGTTCAATGAAAGACTTTGGAATAATGTTGACAATCAAAACAATGAAGTGAATGCAGCAAAAAGCAGTGCATAGTTGCCAAGTGGAGTGTTGATTCTCAAGAATATATACCATCCTCTGATATTACACAGAGTCATTTAAGTCAGTGTTAATATCCATAATTGTGTTTAACAGAGCCTTAAAGAATTTGTTTGTCTTTGAAACCTAAAACATTTGAAACTATGCTGGATGCAACCAAAAATTTATATTATTAAATCTTAACGGTATTGCGAACCAAAGGCATTCATCCCTGTAGTATTATGTTGAAATTGATGGTTGGAAAGCACTTGTAAACAATAAACATACTGGGTCAGAGAACCAGGACAAAAGCGGTTAAGACAAAGATTTATTTGTAACTGCATTTTCTTGCTTTACACAAAATAACAAATTCAAATTGAGGTGCTGCCAACAGTCTTACCATCCCTGTGAAATTGCCATTTGTTTTTGCTAAATTGTACATTTCCCATGCTGAATAGACTACAAAGTTGCATAAGAAATAAAACGTCAAGGCAAACTTGTCACGGTCTGTGGTTTCTCTTCCCTACTTTATACAACAAAGCTGTTTCCAAAAGGAAGTACTGTTTTATATCCAATCTTTGTGATTCCACTGATGCTGGGCTGAAAGTGGGGTGGGCCGGAGTGGAGCTACAAATTTTAACCATCTCTTAGGAGGATCATAGCCGAGTTCATTTGCATAGAAAAGGGAGAGCAGAATGGGTTAAGGCAATAATGGAGATCATTTCAAAGACTGAGATGTAAAATGTTGCTCTCTATATCTAAACCTGTACCTGTGGATTGAAAGGAAGGGATGACAGGATGGTGATACAGGGAGAGAAAGACAGAGAAAGAAGAGAAGCAGGTGGTGCAAAGAGAAACAGCATGTGGAGTGAATATATATTCTGCTCCAAACCAAATGTGATAGCAAGGAAAGGTCAGATTAATAGCTTCCAATTCACTTTCAATCTCCTCTGGACCAACACATGTGGCCCTCAGTGCCACTGGCGTTATTGCACATGCCGACACTCTCTCACACAAGCTCTCACATTCACAAATATGTGCAGATATATATATATATATAATATATATATATATATATATTATATATATATGTACATTCACAGTTTGTCTTGAGTGTGAATGTTTAGATTTTTGAACTTGAATGGTACTGATACCTGTTTGAATGTTTGAAATTTTACCTTTATTTCTTTACTTACACTGGAGTGTCCATTTAATTTGCACTTTGCCCGTTTGACATGTGATACCTGACCTGACTGCTGATTGGTTTGGCACTTAACAGCAGTTTAACAACATCTTGTTAAAAAAGAGATAACTAGATATAATTAATTAATGGGGTGTCTGTGTTGAGTTTAGTTGGTAAACTATTTTCCTGGCAGTGGCTGAAAGTGTTTAATGATGTCTAAAGTTACTATTTTTTGATGAACATCTCTTGGCAGGCAGAGTGCCTTGTCAGATCAAATGGGTATGTTTCAGTTTTGGTTATAGAAGTGTAAGGTTAAAGCCATGGCTGGGTGAAGGTTTTCAATCCAGCACTTGTACACAGCATAATCTGAAGGTGCAGTAGCCTGATTGGCCACGTTATCTTTTTGAAAATTTCCCACTTGGATTTTTTTTCAGGGGCAGGTAAAAATGGATAGAATGTTCTTTTTGAAGAGTTGTTTATGTTTTGTTTTACTGTCAAAGTTCAAGCAGGGTAACCAGCGTAACACAAGGAATATGACCCAAATGCAGACTACAGATGCAGAGTTGGTGTAGTACAATGATTTAATGGTAAAGTCAAAAAACCACAGGCTTAAGGCGATGATAAGGCAGACCAAGGTCAAAAGCAGAAAATGCAGTCCAAATCAGCAAACAATTCCATCTAGGATCAGACCACTGACTGAGGAAACTGAGGGTGCTTTCACATTGCCTCATTTAGTTCAGTTGAATCACACTAGAGTTAATTTTTCCCCTTCGTGCGGTTCGTTTGGGCAGGTGTGGGTTCACTTTCTGATCAAAGTATTATACTGGTTGTACTACCTGCTTGTTATATACAGGTTTAGCATAACAATTTACATGCTTGGCTGTACATTAGCTTTTCAGAGTGTTTGTATGCAGTGGTCAGTGTTTCTACCTATATAAATGGATACGGGTTGTGGCTGTGTGTCAGGGGAATAGACCTGACAGCTAGTCTCCCGCTTTGGGACATCCTTTCTCATAACTAGACATGCAGCAAGGATGAAGAGAGAATTTATTCATGAAGACATGTTGAAATGGACAGTGTTGAAGCTGTGTGATGGGGGAAAAAGAGATCTTCTGTCTTCATCCATTTTTATCATCTATCTTCATATATCTATCTATCTATCTATCTTAGTGTGTGTATATATGTAAATATGCTCTTTTACACACTTTATATTTATCTTCTCCAGTTTCTTCTGACATGCAACATCATTTCTTTCTTTTGCTCTCTCCCATGCTCTTCCAGCTGCGTTGATTATGCTAATGCCTGCATTAATTATGCTAATGTGACTGTTAATCACTATGCTAATGTCACTGTATCTACCTGTCAAACTGATGACAAGGACCTGTCCTTTCCTCTTCTCTTTTGCTACCCCTATCCCTACATGTATTCAATCTTTCAGTTTATATTTAAAAATATTACACCCCTATCCTCCTTCACTGCTTCATGTCCCATTTTCTTTTCTCCCACTGGACTGTTATTGCCTCCATTCTCCCTTTATTTTCTGCTTCTTTGATCATTATTGTTTTCATATTTCACCGTGACTCAACAGACACACCGTGCTGATGTAGTTCACAAGCTAAAATTGCAGCTAAAAACACTAAAAGGCCTCAGTGAAGGCAAAATTTACATATTTTAAACCCTTTGCTAGACAGTATGCTCTGATAAGCTTTGTTTCCCTCCCTCTTTAATCCTGTATGTTTCCTTCTGCTCTCCCTCACCTCTCTTTGAAATATTTGATGCCACATGTTGACAGAGCAGTGTGACACAGACAGGGAACAGGCACCATCCACAAGGAAATCCCACTCATGGGTGTGTGTTTGTGTGTGTGTGTGTGGTGTGTGTGTCAGTATGTATGAATATGTGTGAATCAGATTGGGTACCAAAAGCTATGTTGTTTTTTAATGCCTTTATTCTCTCTGTATGAGGGTTCAAGACAAGAACATCCATTTGAGTCAGTATATTCAGTCATGCATGTTGTGTGTGTGTGGTGGGGGGGGGGGATATCGTGTGTGTTCCAAATTTTCCCTAAAAAATACACATTTTCATTTAAGGAATCGGATTGATTTAAAGTAATTGGGTGATGATAGTTACTGAAACATCAATAAAGTGCAATTTATTACAAGCATCTACATTGTCTAAATATTCCAAAGAAATGCAACATATAATTATACATAACCATAACCAACATAAGTATATTTGATAGAAACATAGAGAATTGTACAACAATTTTCCAATGCACAGCTCACAGCATTTATAGCTACTGATAATTTCCAATGCCCAGTCTAGTTCCAATTGACTCTAGTCTGATGGTAGACACATCTGCCTGTGTGTTTTGCATTGCAATTTTTTTTTTTTTTACCATCAGTCCATTGCTGTAATATCGTTTTCCCATGAATATTCTCATGATGAGCTTAAATGTGTCTTTTCAGCCTTGATGGCTATTGAATTTTAGCCAATTCCACTTGTATTTATAGCCATTTGTTGCTATTACTATTGCTCCATACTGTGTGTCCTTTGGCAACAGTGAAACAAAACTCCTGCTTTTCATGCTTCATAATTTAACTTCAACTAAAAGAGTATAGTATAGTATTACATCTGTATGTTAGTCAGTCCACCCTCTCTCCCTTGTTCCCTGAAACACCCTTCCTTCCTGTCTGTCTCTCTGCTTGGTGTTTGTTATTGTTCTTAGGCATTAAGGCATCTAACTAAACTGGTATTTTGTTTGGCTGTATCACTCCCTTACCTTTAGTCTGACACAATACACTGGAATTATATTGTTAAGTGTTAAAGCCAAATCATTTCATTTTGGACAATACACGCTAACAAATTATAGAATATAACCAAGTGAAGGTTAAAACTCTGCTTTGTGACCAGGGCGTAGGTATAGACAGTGCAGCTGCACTGGGGCTTGCACTGTACAGGGGTCCCTTAAGGGACGCGGCCCGCTGATTTACGAGCTGGTCTTTGTCAGTTACATGGTAAGAATACATCAATTCATCAGTACAAACCATCCCACCTCAAACTGTAATTATATATATACATAGATATTCTATATAGACTTCTGTGGGTAAAACTCTGACGGCAGTCAGTGCAAGGCTATAAGGTATACAGTAATATAAAAAATAGATTCCACAGATTCAACAAAATGAATTTAGTCTTATGTTCTTTGATATTTGTGTCACATTGCCCACATATGCAGTGATGATTGCTGGGTGATATGTAATGAATGCCCAATCTTAAGGTTCTTGTGGAAAGGATCATGTGACAGAACGACAAGAAACGAGTGAAACACAAAATCTGACTAGACTAGCAGAGCACAGTGCAGCTAGCAGTCATGCTATTCACACATAAAAGTTGTTTCAAGAAGAGACAGGAGAAAAAAGAGGGTCGCAAAGC